>NC_055999.1:98673905-98979405 GCF_018446385.1 Zingiber officinale | reverse complement strand
CGAGTGTGGTCGAGGCCGCTCTGGTCGGTCCGCTACGTGTTGATGAACAGGCTGGATGGATGGGGGAGTGCGAATAGAGTCTCTCTCTGCCAGCTTTTGTGATTCAGGTCCGACCAAGAGTGGCAAGTCTGTTTACGCGAGTTAGCTTGAGAAAACCCGACCAGTAAAGTCAGGTCAGGCTTTGCCCTGATCACGTGTCCTGCCGCAGACCTGGTTTCCTGGCCGTTAAACCCCGCCCTAGCTTTATACATCAGATGACCCCTAGTGATCCTACTCCGTATATTAACTGTCACGTCCCCCTTACTTTTGACTGCCACATCCCCTTGACTTTTGACTATCACGTCCCCTTGACTTCTATTGACCTGACCCTACCATCATGCACCGTATCACAAGCCTCCCCCCAAGTCTAGTCGAAAGAGGCTCAGGTCCGACTGACTAAACCCAGACTCCGATTTCACGTGGCCTGACCCTTGCGCCTTTAACTACTGTTCCTTTTCCCTAGGTCTTCGACAATTTATCCTATTCTTAAATGCTACGTCATTTTCTGGATGTCTGTGCCGCTGTGTTAATTCCTAGATCTTTGGATATGCAACACATCCTTGAATGCGACACTATTTCCCATACGCCGTTGTATGCTTCGAGGATGACTCTTCACATCTCTCGCTTTAAAAAGGGCTGACCCCTCTTATGCCCCTATGCTTTCCTTGCTAACTTTTTCACTTCATGGAATCCATCGTGGAGCTTGATGAGGTGTCATCTTTGCACCAGCAGCTTACTCATCTGACTCAATTACTTGCCTGGAAGGATGAGGCCTTATCTGAGATAACGCAGAGCCGGGACCTTCAGTCTTCCCTTTGTCGAGAAATGAAGGAGCTTTGGCTGGCCGCTAAGTCCCGGACTCGAGCTGAGGAGGCCTTGAAATATAAGGCCCAATCAGACCTGAAGAGTCAGACTCACTTTATTACCTATTTGAAGGTAAAACATGATACTTCTCTAACCCTTCTCCACGAAGAAAGTCGGATGAAAGATGAAACCATTGCCCAGCAACATCGCACCATTCAGTGCATCAAGGGCATGCTCCACCAACCGAGAGGTCATTGGTCGTGAGAGCATGCTCCACTTATAACTTGCACTGGGGCGAGAGTCTGGAGGCGTGAAAGTAAGCTCACTTATAACTCGCATTGGAGCGAGAGTCTGAAATCCCGACCGAGAGGTCATTGGTCGTGAGAGCATGCTCACTTATAACTCGCACTGGGACGAGAGTCTGGAGGCATGAGAGCAAGCTCACTTATAACTCGCGTTGGGGCGAGAGTCTGGAATTCCGACCGAGAGGTTGTTGGTCGTGAGAGCATGCTCACTTATAACTTGCACTGGAGCGAGAGTCTGGAGGCATGAGAGCAAGCTTACTTATAACTCGTGTTGGGGCGAGAGTCTAGAATCTCGACCGAGAGGTCATTGGTCATGAGAGGATACTCACTTATAACTCACACTGGGGAGAGCGTCTAGAGGCGTGAGAGCAAACTCACTTATAACTTGCGTTGGGGCGAGAGTCTGGAATCCCGATTGAGAGGTCATTGGTCGTGAGAGCATGCTCACTTATAACTCACACTGGAGTGAGAGTTTGGAGGCGTGAGAGCAAGCTCACTTATAACTCACGTTGGGGCGAGAGTCTAGAATCCCGACCGAGAGGTCATTGGTTGTGAGAGCATGCTCACTTATAACTCGCACTGAGGCGAGAGTCTGGAGGCGTGAGAGCAAGCTCACTTTAACTCGTGCTAGGGCGAGGGTTTGGAATCCTGACTGAGAGGTCGTTGGTCATGAGAGCATGCTCGTCCACTTTGGGCTTAAACCCTCATGATTTTGCTCTTGGGCTCTCCCTAAAAGGCCTCATTCAATGGAGATATCTTTCTCTTATAAACCCATGATCTTTCTCATGTGGTTTCAATGTGGGACTATATTTGCAACCTTGCAACCCCAACGTTTTAAACGTGCGATATTCACCCCCCCCTCCCTATCGCTCTAAATCGATCTATCAATCTTGAATCGTTGAACGAAGGTCTGGGATAACGTGGAACGACACCAAGGTAAATCTCTTCTAACGACTCCTCTCTTGGGGACTACATGTACCGGACTTACCCACTCACTGTCTGATATAGGATAAATAATTTCGGCATCCAATAGCTTCAACACTTACTTTTTCACTACTTCTTTCAAATTAGGATTTAACCTTCTTTGATGCTTAATCAAATTTTTATATCCTTCTCCGAGCAAAATTCTATGCATGCAGATGGAAGGGTTGATCCCTTTTATATCGTCGATGGTGTATCCAATTGCTTTTCTGTGTGCTCTCAACTCCTTGATAAATTTTTGTGTTTCCATCTCAGTCAGACTTGCATTAATTATTACCAAGAAAGTAGAATCTAGGCCAAGAAATGCATATTTAAGGTTAGGCGACAAAGGTTTTAACTCCACCTGAGGCGGTATGATTTCAGGCAAGATTGGTTCCTGTTCTAATAACCATATTTCCTCGTTTATCATGACTTCTCCCGGTGTTTCCTCAATTCCATGAGCCATTTCTTCCATATTATCATCATCATCATCCAAGTTTTCTTCCATAAATGATACTGAGGTAGATATCAAACCTCCCGGTGATTTTAATAAGGCCTCTCCACACCAAGGAAATAGATTTTGTACATCCTTGCACTGTACATTGATGGATTCCTTTAATTCTTTCTAAACCTTGGTTCCTTCGTATCCTAACTTATTTTCTTCCGTTGACCCTCCCATATCTTCTTCTGCTTTGATTGAGTGTAGAGATAAGTTTATCACATCTTATCCTGACCAATCGTTCAGATTTGATACCACCATATAGATTATTTCTTGTGCTTCATCCAAACTTTTTTTCATGAATGCTCCTCCAGACGCTGCGTCCAAAAGACTCTTGTTCTGGAAGGAAAGTCCTATGTAGAATACGTGAAGGATCAACCAACTCTCAATACCGTGATGTGGGCACTAGTACAGAATTGACAAATACCTATCCCAAGCTTGATGTAATGCTTCTCTGTCAAGTTGCTTGAAGTGCAGAATCTGATCTCTCAATTGGGCGGTCCTTTTTGGAGGAAAATATTTATTTAAAAAATTTCTTTCTAATTCATCCCAGGTTTTGATACTTCTCGATTGCAGTGTGCTGAACCAAACCTTTGCATTATTTCTGAGGCTGAATGGAAAAACTATAAGTTGTATTAAATCAGCTGGAACTCCCTCAAATCTCAGTGTATTATAATAACTGTGGAAATCCAGGAGATGTAAGTAACGATTCTCTGAATCTAATCCCCTAAATTGATTTTCTTGAATCTTAGAGATGAAGGATGGTCTAAGTATAAAATTCTTTGCTGGGATTACTAGAAACACAATGGGTCCTAACTCTTTAGCAGACTTCGGAGCTCCATAATCCTTCAATGGTCTTAGCATCATGTCCTATTTGAATAGACCGGGAGTGCGAAATAAACTGACCTGGAAGGTACCTGAGTCTCCTGCAAGGTTAGCTCTTCACATACCAGGGCATGGTATTGAACAGTCCAAGAAAAAACAATAATAAAACGGAGAGATAGTATAGTGCAGAAAATAAAATTTCCAAAAGTAAGGTGAAAATAAGGAAAAAAAGAGTCTAGTATAATCCAATATGATTTTCACTAATGTTATAGACACAGTCCCCAACAACGGCGCAAAAAGCTTGTTACACATCGCAAGTGTACGGTTACGCCGTCAGTAATAAAAAAATATCGAATCCACAGGGATTGTTGATTAAGCACTAGTAAACTTTGCACGGCGAATTATCTAGACAATCTAAAGTTGTTAACAAACTCTAAAGAGAAAGAGAAGAGAAAAGAGAGAGAGTAGAGAGAGAGAATGAGCGTAGTGAATGGAGGATAATAGATTCTAGAATTTTAGTTTCCTTGTAATGCTAGGCGATGTTACATAGATTGTTTAGTTTTTATCCTCTATGTTAATTCTCTTGTAGGAAGCTAGATTCATTACTGACTCTCCCCTGCAGTGGATAAGCCGGCATGATCTCCTACTCCATGTCCTATGCTACTAAATGGAAGTGATTCCTATGAAGTCCGTTAGCGGGGCAGCCCTGTCACAACGCCCCTCGGTCATACAACACAGAAACACACTAACACACAATAACATAAAAATAGAAATAGAGATTATGTCTGATCCCCTACTTCCTTGTGGAGATTTGCTTCTCCTTTCAAGGTGATACCCTAGACGTCCGTTAGCGGGGCAACCCTGTCACAACGCCCCTCGGTCATACGATCTAGGGTATTCCCCCTATAGGATTAACAATTCTACACAACTATTTGATAAAACATGTAAAAGATATATATAAGCATTCACACACACATCATCAAACATGAACAAGACATTAACAAGTCATTGAATAGAAACATGGCAAATCTACATAATTTTACATCTCCATCACATCACAAATACTTTCTACATCCTAGATCTGGAGATCTACTCCATTACTAAGGAAGAGCAACCCCAAAACATAAAGAAAAACATACTTACAACTCTAGATGTGAGAAGAAGGGGAAGAAGAGATGCTTACCGATGATTCCGATGTCTTGGGGATGCCTCCTTGCTCCGGAGATGGACGGATCGTGAAGGAATGGAGGAGAATAAAGTTCTAGGGTTTCCCCCTAAGGGAAGAACCCTTCCCCAAGGAGAGGGATGAAGTCCCAAACCAAAGATGAGTCAAAGAATGGGGATCTTGACCCTTTTATACCTCCTCCAAGCTGCCTAGGAAAACTAGGATTATAGGGGTCTGGTAAAATGGATTTTTCACCCATTAAACCAGGTTTTATTGTGATTCACCATGAATCAAAGTTATATCTCTTGAAATTATCTTCAATCTGATATTTGGATCGAGCCCTGGCTCCAACCGACCCGAAAGTTATGATGGTTCAAAGTTTGGTCTACAGTCTGGGCGGAGGTCCAGTTGAACCCGTAGTTGGGAGGCACGGATGTGCCATTTAGCATGGGAATACAATGCTTTCTCTCTTTTGGATCTGAAGAAAAGTTGTAGATCTTGAAGTTAGCTATGTTTCGATATAAAGAACATTCCAAAACTCTAACGGAACGCAAAGTTATGGCCGAATTACGATCGGTCTACAATCTGCCTAAAATTCAGCACAACTCTATTTTGGCGTGGCATGGCCCGTGTTCTTCGTCACACGGCCGTGTGGAATCCACACGACCTCACACGGCTTCTTCTCGGGTTGAGTCACACGGACGTGGCTCTCTTCTTCTCTACCGAGGTCACACGGCTGTGTGGATTCACACAGTCGTGGCCTTCCTCGCCACTGGAATGTTGGCACGGCCGTGCCATTTGGCACGACTGTGTATTGCTTAGCTACAGAGATAATGGCACGGACGTGTGGGGCACACGACCGTGGCCTTCTTCGCATCGGGTGCTGGCACGGTCGTGCCATTCGACATGGCCAAGGCATGATAATGGCCACACGGCCATGTGGCATACATGGCCCAAGCTAGATTTCCTCTATTGCTGCTCCTGTGTGCAATTTAGCTCCATCTCCGCTCCAAATAGCGTCCTATCAATCAAAACAAGCAAAGAGTAGATCTCTGAACAGAATATAATAGAAGTATAACATTATAATGAAATAGGATGTAATAAACATAGATTATGCTTATGAAATACAAGTAGATGTGCGTCAAAGTATGCATAAAAGTGTATATAATCTATGCACATTAATAAGTTCAGGTAATTTGTTATAATATTATCTACTGCTTGTCTGTTGAATATATCTCGGCCGATCCATAAGGTCGATCGTATTGCTTACCATTGTATCAATCTGCTCCGTCATATGTTAAATACTACCAAGATTTGTTCAGAGACTAATATAGTGCTCATAGTATGCCAAGGAGCTATATGATAAATCATATATGTTAAAACTTTATTTTAGGGACAATATGACATCAAGTAACTTAAACCTAGTCGACCTTTGTCTGACCGACTGTATATGTAGAGTTTCTTAAGAATCAGTGTCTTTAAGCCCGCACGATCTTTGTCCGACCGGGTATACACATAGAGCTTTATGCTCGACCGACCTTTATCCAGCCGATCTAGTATAAAGAGATTTATGAGACTAAGTGTCTTTAAGCTCGGTCTTTGCTCGGTCAGACATACACATAGAGCTTTATGTTTGACCGACCTTTATCAGACCGATCCAGTATAAAGAGGTTTATGAAGCTAAGTTTCTTTAAGCCAACCTGGTCTTTGCCCGGACGGGTGTATACATAGAGCCTTATGTTCGACCGACCCTTATCTGGCCGATCTAGTATAAAGAAATATATGAGGCTAAGTGTCTTTAAGTGCACCCGATCGTTGCTTGGCCGGGCATACACATAGAGCTTTATGTTTGACCATGTTGTAAGCCTAGCTTTTGTATGAACATCTGTTTTCAAATATTTTGAAATGAGAATCACTTTAGTCAATTATTTACATTTTATATTTATATATGTCAATGCAGTTGTCCATTTAATTTATATTGTAGATAATATGGTGTATGGTGTCACACAGAAGATCATGTTATCGGTTCCTTATAAATTATAAATAGTAGCTCACAACCAAGATGGATTGGGACAAACTATTGGAACAGTTGTAGTGTAATTTGGTATTAGTCTGACTTGACTATAAAATTATACTAGTACACTATGTGCGTATTGAGCAGGACCATTTGAGGTTGTTCGATTTATACTGACTACATAAAAGAATAGAACCTCTGTTATTATGGATGTACGTCCTCTTAATCCCTATATAATAACAAGCACATATACTTAGTATTTATTTCTGTAACTTATCAATGGGTGAGATTTATTCGTTAAATCAATAGGCCCGATGAGTTGATAGATAGTGTTATTTATATGGTGTGTTGTTGATTATAGAAGAAATCTATGTCCTAATTATTTAGGCTAATGATGTCCCCTTGAGGAGCTCATAAGGATTATCATGTAAACCTTGCAGGTGGATTTAGTCTAGCATGATGATAAAGTTGAGTGGTACTACTCTTGGAATCAGATGTTAATTAATTGAGTTGTCAGTAACTCATTTAATTAACGGACATACGATATCTTAAACACAGGGAGATTAACTCACTCATGATAAGATGGACCCCATATTGTAATATGAGATTAGTGCGGTAGTTCAATAATAACCTTTTAGAGGTATGGGTTATTATTGATGGCCTTAGGTTGGGTGTTCGGGCCGAACACAGGAAGCCCAAGCCCATCAGGAGGCCTAAACCAATTCCTCCTCTAGGTCCCTGTTGTAGCCTCTATATTAAGCCTCGCATCCACCCATCCACAACTTGGTTTGGTTTAACTTAACTTGGTTTGGTTTTCTCCATCCTAGAAAGGGAGATTTTTTCTTAACAAAATTCTGTTATTTTTCTTTCTTTGTAACCGACGGCAAATGTTATAAATGAGTAGGTGATGCCCCCTAAAACCTAATTTTCTACAATTCCCTTCTCCATTGCTTGTGGCTGGCGCCACCTCCTCTCCACTTAGGGCCGACACCCCTCCTTGGTGGTCGGCGCCCTTCACATCTCTTCCTTGTGGTCGGCACCCCTCCTCCTCCACAACAAGGGTTGGCGCCCCTCCTCCTCTACAACTAGGGTCGGTGCCCCCCTCCTCTTCCTTGGTGGGTGGTGGCTTGAAGAAGAGGAAGAAGAGAAGAGGAAGAAGAGAAGAAGGAAGAAGATTAGAAGGTGCCCCATCCTAAAGCCTCCTTTTGTAGCCGGCGGTTTGAAACTGAGAAGAGAAGGATGGTGGTGTTGTCTTGGTAGATCGTCGCCCACATGACGTCCAAGAAGAGGAGAGGAATACGGCAAAAGATCAAGAGGTCTTTAGCTACAAAGAAAAGGTACAACTAGTTCTTTAATTCTACTGCGTAATTAGTTAAGTTTTCTTTGTATCGATTTTGAATACCAACATAAGAGGCCAGCGATCTTGTACTTCGATCAAGGTGTCCTTTGATCCATCAAGAACTTGCTTGATTGATCAAACACATATCTGATCGAACATGCGGGTTGCTAGGAATAGTTCTGTACTTGTATAATTTTTGTACGGGGAAATTTAAACAGAACAGAATTCCAGCGCCTTCAAGTGGTATCAGAGCATGTTTTTTGGTTCTGTGTTATTGGTTTTTGATTAAATTATGCACTGATCATATATAAATTTAGGCCAGATAATAGTAGGATATGCAAGAAATATTAACTCTGTGGTTGCAAATATCCTAGATCCAACTATTATGGCTTTGTGTGTTTGTGTATGATTTGAACCCTCGAGCATGTTGAGGTTGTTTGTGTTGGTGCGGGAAGCATCCGATGATCGAACCTAAGTTTTGATAATGACAAAGGATTCAAAGTTAAGGTGCTTTGTTATCTGACAGCTTTTGCTGAGTGTTTCAGGAAAGTCCTAACTGCGGTTAGGCAAGGTAAAACCCTAGGGGGTGGTAACCCTAGGTCATAGGGGGTGGTAACCCTATGCGGAAAGTCTTGGCAGGTCGATGGCTTCAGGAAAAAGTCCTAGGGGGTGGTAACCCTAGGTGGAAAGTCCTGGTGTCGCGAACCAGGTGAAAGTCTGAACTGGCCGGTGAAGCGGATGTTCAGCAGAAAGTCCGGAAGCATCGAGTGCCGAGCAAAAGTCCAGTCGATCTGGAGGATCGTACTGGCAACAGGTAAATCTCCTGAGTGGAGTAGGTGAGGACGCGTTCCCCGTAGAGGGAACAGTAGGCGTCGGGTCGACCTAGGGTTTCCGGTAGGAAACCTGAAGTCAGACCCGGACAGTTCGAATGCTGTCAAAACTTTTATTATTATCATTCATTATGTTTCTATGCTAACTTTGTTTTGCAGGGTATGTGTTTGGGACTAACACATTTTGCAGGAACAAAGGAGCAAGTTACAACTCGGATGAACAGTGTCCGAGGCGCCTCCATGGAGCTTGGAGGCGCCTCGGGTGCGAGCCAGGAAAAGGCCAGCGCAGCAGACTGGAGGCGCCTTGAATGGAGTTCAAGGCGCCTTGGACCGGAGGTTGAAGGCGCCTTGGATAGGCTGAAGGCGCCTTGAACCAGATAGAGTTCGACCAGGTCCGTGCTGATCCACGCGGGTGACTCGGCTCGTTCAAGGCGCCTTGGTGAACAGTTAAGGCGCCTTGGACCCCCTTTATAAGGGGTCTCGATCAGCAGCTTCAGAACACAACTTCCAAGCTTCCATTCTGCTGTGTTCTGCTCAAGTGCTGCTTCCGAAGTGCTGTTGCAACATTCCGACGACCCGAAGCTCAGATTTCTTTTCTACTACTGTTGTCGGTATAATTTTAATTGCAGTTACATTTTGTAATTAATCTGTAATATTCATACGAAATTATAGTTGTTGCCCACGGAAAGCGATCAAGGATCGCGGGCCTTCGAGTAGGAGTCGACCTAGGCTCCGAACGAAGTAAACCACTGTGTTCTTGTGTTTGTTTCCTTTATATCCGCTGCTTTAATTACTCTACGAACGTTTTACGATTCCGATAATCGAACAAATAGCCACGAGCGCTATTCACCCCCCCTCTAGCGCGTCTCGATCCAACAATTAGTATCAGAGCGGGGTCGTTTTGAATTGGTGCAACCACCTTTCAAAACAAATTTTTCGCAGTTTTTTCGTTTTCGGAGTCGAATTAGAATTTAGCCTTATAGCTATATTCTAATTTTTGTTTCCCTCGAATCGACTTTTGCTCGAAGTAGGTGCAACACCACTCGAGTTCGTTTTTATTATTCTTTATTCCAGCACTACTAATCCAAGACTTAGTCTTGGAATATATTCTGTTGTTTTCTTTTGTTACATATTATAAATGGCCCAACAAGAGGGTTTCAGCACTGTACGCCCCCCGCTATTCTCCGGAGAGGATTTTGACTACTGGAAGGGAAGAATGGAAACGTATCTAAAGATACAATTCGAAACGTGGATGATCATAAAGACGGGACTGAAACTGCCATCGATGATGACGGCATGACTACACCCTGCGAGAAGTGGGACGCCTCTTTAATAAAAAAGGTTGAAGCCGACGCCAAAGCTACCTGCACCCTCCAGTGTGGTCTTACCAAGGAAGAACTCAACAGAGTTGGCCCGTTCTCCTTTGCAAAGGAGCTCTGGGAAAAGCTAATCGAACTCCACGAAGGCACTGACGACACCAAGGCAAGTAAAAGAGATCTTTTACTTAATAAATTATATAATCTAAAAATGCAGGAAGGCGAAACGGCGAGTTCTCTTCACGCGAGAATACAAGACATCCTTAACTCTCTTCACGGAATTGGCCAGAAGATAGAAAATCGGGACGTAATAAGGTATGCGCTAAACTCGTTTCCAAGGAATACATTGTGGGCATCAATGGTAGATGCCTACAAAGTTTCCAAGGATTTATTTTAAAACTAGATGAACTTTTAGTGAATTTGAACTTCATGAGCAGACTAATGCACAGCCAACCGAGAAAGGTATTGCGTTGGTTGCAGTACAAGCCGAACCCGGAACCGAGACCACGACGAGAACCGAACCAGCATCGGAAGCTGAACCGGATCTGGCGATGAAGAAGGTGACATTACAACCGAGCTGGTAAACCTCGTGAAGAAGCTCTACAAGACGAAAGGATTCGACAAAAGGGATCTAAAGAAGGCAGTAAAATCAAAGGAAGGCCCACAAAATACAAAGATGAAGTTTGAAGTTACATGCTACGGGTGTAACCAAAGAGGGCACATCAAATCCAACTGCCCTAACCTGAAGGAGGTCAAAAAGCAAAGAAGGAAAAAGGTCCTTAATGCAACATGGGACGAATCTTCATCGGAGGACGACAACGACGAGCTCGAACAAACGAGTCTACTCGCATTAATGGCCCGGGACCAAGTCGTCGAATACGGATGCGAGAGTGAGTCTGAGGCAGAGTCCGAGCAAAGCCACGGATCCGTATCCGTTTCCGAAGGACCAGACCCCGCTGTAAGTATCTCCCGGTTGAACATTTTAGTTAGCTATTTATTGCGCAAATTAGCTAAGTCAAACCTGAAAGTTAAGTCACTTCTAAAGGAAGTAAGTGTCCTTAAAGAAGTGGCTAACACCAAACCCTTACCTGACCAGAGTCAGACTGAATTTCCAACTCAAGTTCAAAAACTTGAGGAAGAAAATTCAAGTTTAACAAATCAGGTTAAAGATTTAGAAAATACCTTAGAACGGTTTACTTTGGGCTCCAAGAATTTGGACTTGATTCTTGGGACACAAAGAGCCGCCTACAACAGAACTGGGTTGGGATACAAAAGTAAATATAGATCTTATTTATCACTAATAAACAAACAAAGTATTAAATCAGTCCAAGCATGGGTCTCCAAGTCTAACTTGGTCAATCAAGTTGGACTTGGCCAATACTGGGTTCCGAAGGATCAAATATACTACCTCGATAGACCATATCGAGGCCATGATCCAGGGGGAGCAAAAAGAAAAACAATCCTAAAAAGTTAAATTCAAAATTCGAAATTAAAATTAAAAATTAAAAATTAAATTCGAAATTGAAATTAAAATTAAAAATTAAATTCAAAATTTGAAATTAAAATTAAAAATTAAATTCAAAATTCAAAATTCGAAATTAAAATTAAAATTCAAAATTCGAAATTAAAATTAAAATTAAATTCAAAATTCGAAATTAAAATTAAAAATTAAAAATTAAATTCGAAATTAAAATTAAAAATTAAATTCGAAATTGAAATTAAAATTAAAAATTAAATTCCAAATTGAAATTAAAATTAAAAATTAAATTCAAAATTCTAAATTAAAATTAAAAATTAAATTAAAAATTCAAAATTCGAAATTAAAATTAAAATTAAAATTAAAATCAAGATTCGAAATTGAAATTCAAAATTAAATTATAAATTCAAAACTCAAAATTAAAGTCAACTTCAAAATTCAGTGATAAATTCAAGATTCAAAATTAAATTAAAATAAAGATGGAGGATCCAGACTCGCTGGCACCCCCAACTAAACTACCCGGCAGGGTAACTGAACCTAATCTACCCGAAATGGGTAAAATAAGAGTAGATTACCCGGCAGGGTAATTAAGGTTAGATTAAAACGGACTAAGGTTAACTTGAACCACAGTACTGGTGAAGTTTTTGGATGATAGTACGTTAGGGAAGCTTGGGCATCGCATGTCTAGGAAGATATGGCTTCGACCTGGTGCATTTGGCCAAGTGGAACTGACCGAAGCTACCCTTAAATGGATCCTGACTAGTTAGACCAAGGATTGGTATTAAGTTCAATGGGTAGGACTATTTGGAAAACCTCGAAAGCATGGTTACTTTAATGAGCTCCTTGTGACTCACCATAACCCAGAAGTTTATCCAAAGAATGCTTACTTGGTGAACCCAAAGCCAAATCTGAATCTAACACAAAGTTAAACCAAACTCCTGAATTCAACAATAAATCATCTCACATCAATCATAGGATTCCCTGATTGAAAATTTAGATCGGGTGAGATGACTAAGTAATAAAATTCATTTGAAAATTCCTTTCAAAATCATTTCAAAATTATTTTCAAAACTCAAAATTATTTTAAAACTCAATTTCAAAATTACTTTAAAACTCAATTTCAAAATTATCCTTAAAACTCAATTTCAAAATTTATCTCTAACAAGTTTACTTCAATTTAACTATCGTGAAATCCATTAAAACAATTCAACCACTTCCTATGTAGGAATTGGATCAATGGATGTTGGATAGTGGCTGCTCCAGACACATGACTGGAGATAAATTGAAGTTTACTAAATTCACGTACAAGAACTTAGGATCAGTTGCATTCGGTAACGAAGGTCAACTTAAGGTAATCGGAAGAGGTAATATCGAACTCAACTCCGATTTTATTATTCGAAAAGTCCTTTTAGTTGAAAATTTCAAGTTTAATTTACTAAGTATAAGCCAATTGTGTGATAGCGGATACTTAGTAACTTTTGACAAAACCAAGTGTTTCGTTAAAAACATTGAAAATCCTGAAATCTTACTTAAAGGACTTAGGATAAATAATATGTATTCAATTAATCTACCGACATCCTCAACAAAGTGTTTTCTAACACAAGAAGAGGAAACTGATTTGTGGCACAGAAGATTGTGTCACACTCACACTAGACTCATTTCAAAAATGAGTCATAATGGTCTAGTTAGAGGTTTGCCCAAATTAAAATTTATTGAAAACTCAATCTGTAATGCTTGTCAACAAGGAAAACAAACCAAGTCAACCCACAAGTCAACCAATCTAGAAAGAACTAACACTTTACTTGAGCTCCTTCACCTTGACCTATTTGATTCACATGGAGCCAAGTCACTAAACAAAAACCAGTATTGTTTAGTGATAATTGATGACTACTCTAGGTTCACATGGGTAAAATTTCTAAAAATAAAAGATGAAACCTATGAAATATTCAGTAATTTTTGCAAATTAGTAGAAAATGAAAAAGACACTAAAATTAAACGAATAAGAAGTGATCATGGGGGAGAATTTGAAAATCATAGGTTTACCCAACTTTTTAAAATAAATGGATATCAACATGAATTTTCATGTCCTAGAACCCCCCAACAAAATGGTCTAGTGGAACGTAAAAATAGAACACTACAAGAAGCCGCTAGAACCATGCTAAATGAATATAATTTAAATCACCAATTTTGGGCTGAAGCAATAAAAAACAGAATCTTGATCAACAAATTTCACAAGAAAACTCCTTATGAACTATATTATCATAAAATTCCTAACTTAAATTATTTAAAAGTATTTGGATGTAAAGTTCACATTTTAAATACTAAAGATTATTTAAGAAAATTTACACCCAAATCTAACAAAGGAATATTTTTAGGATACTCCTCAAACAGTCGAGCCTATAGAGTCTACAATCAAAACACCCTAAAAGTTGAAGAAACAACTAATATAATATTTGATGAAGAAAATAATCTACCAAATATAAATGAGAATGGTGATATTGATCCAAGAAATATAGAAGATGATGAAATTCAACCAAATATTAATAAACCAGAGGAACCAGCCCCTGACCCACTTATAAGACCAACTAGGGCCAGTACCTCTCACCCATCTGATCAAATTTTGGGTGATCCAAACCTAGGAGTCAGAACTAGATCCTCCTATAGAATCCACAGTCAGATTGCCCTAATTTCTAAAATCGAAACAAAAACAATAGAAGAAGCACTACCTGACCCGGACTGGATCATAGCTATGCAGGAAGAGTTAGCCCAATTTGAGAGAAATCAAGTCTGGGAACTTGTATCTAAACCCTCAAATAAATCAATAATCGATACAAAATAGGTATTTAGAAACAAACTAGATGATCAAGGCGAAATAATTAGAAATAAGGCTAGGCTTGTAGCTAAAGGATTTAGCCAAGTTGAAGGTTTGGACTATGATGAAACCTATGCCCCAGTAGCTAGACTCGAATCCATTAGAATGTTGTTAGCCTATGCAGCAAACAAAGGATTTAAACTATACCAAATGGATGTCAAGTCAGCATTCTTAAATGGATTTATTAAGGAGGAAGTATATGTAAGCCAACCCCCAGGATTTGAGGACTTAGGATATCCTAATCATGTATTTAAGTTAAAAAAGGCCTTGTACGGACTTAAACAAGCCCCTAGGGCATGGTATGAACGATTATCAAATCACTTAATATCCAAAGGTTTCAACCAAGGTCAAATAGATCCAACTCTATTTGTAAAAACTATAGAAAAAGACATCTTCATAGCTCAAATCTATGTTGATGATATAATTTTTGGATCAAATAACTCTAAATTTTTAAAAGAATTTATTAGATTAATGGAAAATGAATTTGAAATGAGTATGGTTGGTGAACTTAATTTTTTCTTAGGCTTACAAATAAAACAAACTAAAGATGGAATATACATTTATCAAACTAAATATGCAAAGGAATTAATTAAAAAATTCTGCATGGAAAATTCAAAAATAATAAATACTCCAATGGCAACCAACATTAACATAGACTCTGACCCTGAAGGAAAACCAGTAGATCCAAAGTACTATAGGAGTGCCATAGGAAGCTTGCTTTACCTAACTGCAAGCCGACCCGACATATTATTTGCGGTAGGTATGTGCGCAAGATACCAATCTTGTGCAAAAGAGTCACATTTAACCTATGTTAAAAGAATACTTAGGTACATTAAAGGTACTCTAAATATAGGACTCTGGTACCCTAGAACTTGCACCTTTGACCTTCTTGGCTATTCTGACTCGGATTACGCCGGATGCAAGTTAGATAGAAAAAGCACAAGTGGTAGTTGTCAATTTCTAGGACAATGCCTAGTAAGTTGGTCAAGTAGAAAGCAACATTGTGTTGCTTTATCTACCTGAATATATAGCCTTAGGTGAATGCACATCTCAATTGCTTTGGATGATGCACACTCTTAAAGACTATCAACTGAACTATCATAACACAAAATTCTCAATTGATAATATAAGTTCCATAAATTTAACAAAAAACCCAATTCATCACTCAAGGACTAAACATATAGAAGTGAAGCACCATTTTGTAAGGGATCATGTAGCTAAGGGTGATATTATACTCAACTATGTTGAGTCAAAATCAAATCTAGCTGACATCTTCACAAAACCCTTACCTGAACTTGAGTTCAGCTCACTTAGAAGACAAATAGGAATGTGTTGGGTAGAATAGACAATGTTTTTTTTAAATTGGTTATCATTTGCTTTTAAAATTTCTAGGAAAATACCTATTTCAAAATTCCAATTTCTTAGAATTTTCAAAAATTCGGATTACGCCTAGGTTTCCCCCTAGAAATCATGTTCCTCTAGCTTTAAGCCAGAGCATCTCACAAACACCTAGGTCTACCTTGCTTGTGTTTTAAAAAAACTTAGAAAGGCGTGAGATGCATAGGGTATTGCCTGGACTCAAGAATGCTTATATCTGTGCATCAATATGAGTCTGGGCGTTAAATATGCAATAAACATTAATCAAGTTAAGTTCTCCAGCTCTAGTCAAGTCTACTTGGATCAAAATAACTCAACTTGACTAACGATGTGAAAGCTACTGCCCTCTAGGCAATCAGCAAGTAGCTAAAGGTTAGACAATTGGGAAAAGTGTGTTTCAATATTTTGTTTAAGCATGATTGTACTTTAAAGTTCTAATCAAATTACTTTACCTGATTATTTTAGGCTCTGATACTTAATCAAATTAAACTCAATAATTTAATTTGACTCATGCTTGGACTAGAAACCAAACTACTGCTACTCCCTCTGTCCTAAAACTAAATAGTTTTCTTTAATATCAAATTTTCTTCAAAATGAGTATTCAAAACTTAATTACAGTTTTTCAAAACACTTGTCCATGTAAGTGAGTATTCAAATATTTTCAAATCTAGTCACCTTTTTATAACATTTTAAAGTGATTTTTTTTCAAATGACCTCATATTTTATAACTTCTAAGCAAATCCTTTTATTGAAAATTCAAATACTCATATTTCAAACTTAGTTAATTTTAAGACTATTTTAACTAGACTTAGTTAGATTGTACTCTAAACTTAGCTATTTGGCAAAATATTTTCTCAATACAAATCATTTCGAAGCTGAATATATAGATAAGTATTTTCAAATTTGGCAAAATTCCAAAATTCAAAAAACTAAGTCGTTTTTGCTAAGAAGAAAATTTATCTTTTTCCCTCTTTGAAAATTTTCCTTCAGAAAAATACAAATCTACTTTCAAACTGGTTTATTTTTGATATATGGCAAAGGGGGAGAGTAGGTAAATTAAAGTTAAAGGAAAATTCAAAGTATTTAAAAAAGGAGGGCTTTTATTAAGGGGGAGTCTAATATTACAAAGTTAAAAGTTTCCAGCTTAACTGTTATTGCATTTGAAGTTATTTACTTAAGCTTGGTTAACTTTATGCAGTTATTACATATATTATTTTTCTTAACTTTGAATTACGTGTTGCCATAATCAAAAAGGGGGAGATTATTGGTGCGGGAAGCATCCGACGATCGAACCTAAGTTTTGATAATGGCAAAGGATTCAAAGTTAAGGTGTTTTGTTATCTGACAGCTTTTGCTGAGTGTTTCAGGAAAGTCCTAACTGCGGTTAGGCAAGGTAAAACCCTAGGGGGTGGTAACCCTAGGCCATAGGGGGTGGTAACCCTATGCGGATGGCTTCAGGCAAAAGTCCTAGGGGTGGTAACCCTAGGTGGAAAGTCCGGTGTCGCGAACCGGTGAAAGTCTGAACTGGCCGGTGAAGCGGATGTTCAGCAGAAGTCCGAAGCATCGAGTGCCGAGCAAAGTCCGAGCATCGGAGGATCGCTGAGCAAATGTAAATCTCACGAGTGGAGTAGGTGAGGGCCCGTTCCCAGGGAACAGATGGCGTCAGGTCGACCTAGGGTTTCCGGTAGGAAGTTCTCCATGACTTGTCAAAACTTTTATTATTATCATTCATTATGTTTACGTGCTAACTTTGTTTTGCGGTATGTGTTTGGGACTAACACATTTTGCGAGAACAAAGGAGCAAGTTACAACTTGGATGAAAGTGTTCGAGGCGCCTCCATGGAGCTTGGGGGCCAAAGGCCAGCGCAGCAGACTGGGGGCGCCTTGAATGGAGTTCAAGGCGCCTTGGACCGAGGTTGAAGGCGCCTTGGATAGGTCAAGGCGCCTTGAACCAGATAGAGTTCGACCAGGTCCGTGTTGATCCACCGGTGACTCGGCTCGTTCAAGGCGCCTTGGTGAACAGTATAAGGCGCCTTGAACCCCCTTTATAAGGGGTCTCGACCAGCAGCTTCAAAACACAACTTCCAAGCTTCCATTCTGCTGTGTTCTGCTCAAGTGCTGCTTCCGAACTGCTGTTGCAACATTCCGACGACCCGAAGCTCAGATTTCTTTTCTGCTACTGTTGTCGGTATAATTTTAATTGCAGTTACATTTTGTAATTAATCTGTAATATTCATACGAAATTATAGTTGTTGCCCACGGAAAGCGATCAAGGATCGCGGGCCTTCGAGTAGGAGTCGACCTAGGCTCCGAACGAAGTAAACCACTGTGTTCTTGTGTTTGTTTCCTTTATTTCCGCTGCTTTAATTACTCTACGAACGTTTTACGATTCCGATAATCGAACAAATAGCCACGAGCGCTATTCACCCCCCCTCTAGCGCGTCTCGATCCAACAGTTTGTGTGTGCATGATTGTAATAATTAAATACGGGCGGTTGTCGTATTAAGATTACATGTAAATTCCTTATAGGATCGATAAATGTAAATTTTATTTCTTTTTGTTGCGGCTTGTATCCTTGCTTTGCGTTGTGCTATTTTGAGGACCGGAGGCGCGACGGAGAAGGAAGTGAGATAGACGCGACGGATTGATCCATTGCGGCATATTGGAGGACAGCGATCCATTGGCGGCATATTGGAGGACAGCGTTGGATGAGGCCATAATAGTTGGAAATTTTATTTTTCATATTTATTGCCTTTATATGTTGTTTTTATGTGTTGTGATGTGTGTTGTGATGTGTGTGCATGTTAAAATTCCTCAATTTAAATAACTAAGTAGGAGAGGGATTATTTAAATAAATTCCACGGTCTCCATTATTGGTTTATAAGTGATGCATTCAAACTTGCGTGTTGGCTTTAAGTGCCTTCCTCCATATCGGATGAGTTTGTTTGCGGATCACTAGATCAAACTTCCTCTATGGATGATTATAGAAAATTATTTAGGCATGTGTGATCTTCTCCATTTGAAGGGGCACAATCCTAATTAATGGACTAAGTATCAAGTAATGGTATATACTTAGGCGCATTTAATAGTATCCTCCCCATCGGAGTCACTGCTATTATTTGTGTGAACGAAGATAAGCCAACTATTAATTTTATTTGTTATAAAGTTAGGTTGATAAGATAATAAAATTAATGGGTAAAACCTCCTCTTATAAATGTTTGAATTGGTATACATCCACACTATTGTGGCATACGAAATTCACGGTGTTTTGAGGTATTGGTGAATTTAAATTATATTGTTTGAGGAATCAATATTATTTTAAATTCTAAAGTTTTGACCAAATATTTTATTTTGTGATTCTCAGGATTTCAAAATGGCTTTCAATCATCTTGTTATTATTTTAAAAGAAAATAAACTTATTGATCCAAATTATATTGATTGAAAAGGAAACTTGGGCATTATCTTAACTACTGAAGAATACAAGTTCGTACTTCTTGAGGTCTGTCCTAGCGTGCATGATAAAGATTCTAGTGAAGAGGAGATAGAGAGACATAGGAAATGGATCAAGACAGATGAGATGGCGCGGTGTTATATTTTAGCTTCTATGTCAAATGCGCTGCAACATCAGCATCAGGCCCTATCCACTGCCTATGACATAATGCTCAATCTCAAGGAACTCTTCGGACACCAGAATTGGGTTGCCAGGCAGGAGGCCATGAGAAACTTAATGACGATCATCATGACTAAGGGGGCACCCGTGAGGGATCATATCCTCAAGATGATGGCTCATTTGAATAAGATGGAAGTCCTTGAAGCTGAAATCGATGGGGAAACCCAGGTCGATATCATTCTCCAAACGCTGCCCAAAATTTTTGAGCAATTTCGCCTGAATTACAACATGAACAAAAGGGTTTATTCTTTGGCAGAACTTCTGACAGAACTCCAAGCGGCAGAAGGGTTATTTCGTTAAAGTTCTCAAGTTCACATTGCTGAAAACATTTTTGCCTCTAAGCCGAAAGGCGGAAAGAAGAAGAAGAAACAAGTCGGTTCGGCATAGAAAGTGATTCGACCTCAAGGGACTGGGCCGCAGGAATTTGTGAAGAAGCCGAAAGGCAAATGCTTCACATGCAAACAGTCTGGACATTGGAAGGTGGATTGTCCTCGCATAAAGGAGAACAATAAAGGTATATCTTATTCATTAGTTGCTGAAACATATTTAGCGATGTTATCTACCGGTGCCTGGTGTGTAGATACAGGAGACATTGATCATGTCTGCAATTCATTGCGGGGGTTCCAGAAAACCAGACGACTACATGAAGGGGAAATCACCGTCTACATAGGCAATGCTACAAGAGTGGCGGCTGTTGTAGTGAGAGATGTTTATTTATCTTTTGATAAGAATAAAACTTTGATTTTGAAAAATTATCTTTACGTACCATGTTTTAGAAAGAACTTGATTTCAGTTTCTAAATTATTTATAGAAACTGAAAATAGGGTGGTTATCTGTTCTGGTGCGTTGGTTGGTAATTTGTATACTCTTAATCCAATAACTCCCACGATGCAACAAATGGAAATTAATAACACATCTTCTAATTCTAATAAGAGAAAGCAACTTTCGGAAATGAACCAAACATATCTTTGGCATCTAAGGTTGGGTCATATTAACTTGAGTAGGATTCAAAGGTTAATAGCCGATGAACCTTTGGGTTCATTGGTAGTGGAAAACTTTCTGACCTGTGAGTCTTGCTTGGAAGGAAAAATGACCAAGAGACATTTTAAAGCAAAGGGGTATAGAGCCAAAGAAGTATTGGAATTAGTTCATTCTGATTTGTGTGGGCCTATGACTATCCAGGGAAAAGGTGGTTTTGAATATTTTGTCTCTTTAATAGATGACTATTTGAGATATGGGTATACTTACTTGATGCACCGCAAGTCTGAGGGCTTTGATAAGTTCAAAGAGTACAAGGCTGATGTGAAGAAATGTCATGGTAAAAGTATCAAGACACTACGGTCTGATCGTGGTGGAGAGTATCACTTAGGGGAGTTTAGGAGTTACTTATCAGAGACCAGGATTCATTCCCAATTGTCTGCACCTGGTACACCCCAACAGAATGGTGTGGCAGAACAAAGGAATAGGACTTTTATGGAAATAGTTAGATCAATGATGAGTTATTCAGAATTACCAAATTCGTTTTGGTGATATGCTCTGGAAACGGCGGCGTACATTCTGAACTTGGTACCTTCTAAGTCAGTACCCTCTACTTCCACAGAATTATGGAATGAGCGTAAGCCTAGTTTGAAACACATTCGGATTTAGGATAGTTCAGCACATGTGCTGAAGGGAGGCGCTGATAAGTTGGAATCACGTATAGAAGTTCGCTTGTTCATGAGATATCCTAGAGGAATAAAAGGTGGTTTGTTTTATGTCCTAAAGATCAAAAGGTCATTGTTAGCATCAATTCCCGATTTTTAGAAGAGGACTATGTAATGAACCACAAGCCCATGAGTAAAATTGTTCTTGAGGAAATAAGAGAAGACACTTCTACTTTAGTACCAACGGTACAAGATGAGATACCACAAGTAACTGCAACACGTGTGGGAGGGTTGTTAGGCAACCTGATAGATTCATGTTTTTGGGAGAGTCTTTGGACTTGATCCCTGGTGAACATGAAGCTGATCCCTGGACATATGATGAAGCACTCTAAGATAAAGATGCAGCATCTTGACAAAGTGCAATGAACTCTGAAATAGAATCTATGTATTCTAATCAAGTCTGGGAGCTTGTAGAACCACCAAATGATGAAAAAGTCATTGGATGTAAATGAGTCTACAAAAGGAAAAGAGGAACAAATGGGAAGGTGGAAACCTTTAAAGCGAGGCTTGTTGTGAAGGGGTATACTCAGAAAGAGGGAATCGAATATGAGGAAATATTTTCACCGGTAGTCATGCTTAAGTCTATCCGGATTCTTTTATCTATTGCTGCTCATATGGATTATGAGGTTTGACAAATGGATGTCAAGATAGTTTTCCTTAATTGAAGTCTTGAAGAAAACATCTATATGAAGCAACCAGAGGGATTCATTGCGAAGGGCAAAGAGCATCTTGTATGTAGCTCAATCGGTCCATTTATGGACTGAAGCAAGCTTCGAGATCTTGGAACATCTGGTTTGAGGAAGTGATCCAGTCTTATGGATTCATTCAGTGTCCGGATGAGTCTTGTGTATACAAGAAAAGTGACGGAAACATGGTGATATTTCTTGTACTATACATAGATGACATTTTACTCATTGGCAACAATGTTAAAGTGTTGTCAGACGTAAGGGTATAGATGTCCAAGCAGTTTGATATGAAGGACTTGGGAGAATGTAGACATATTCTTGGAATCAAAGTAATAAGGGATCATAAGAAAAAGATGTTGTGCTTATCCTAAGCTTCATACATCGATACTATCCTAGCTTGTTTTAGCATGCAAAACTCCAAGAAAGGTTTTCAACCTTTTAGGCATTGAGTACCTTTATCTAAAGAGATGTGTCCTAAAACATCAAAGGAGATAGAGGAGATGAAGGCAGCTCCTTATGCTTCGATTGTAGGAAGCCTAATGTATGCAATGCTATGTACGAGATCAGATATCTATTTTACCATGGACATGGTTAGTAGATATCAAAGTAACCCATGACCGGGACATTGGACTGTCGTAAAGCATATATTAAAGTACCTAAAAAGGACTAGAGATTATATGTTGGTTTACCAAGCAAATGATTTGCTCCCTGTGGGTTATACAGATTCGGACTTCCAATCAAATAGGGACAACAGTAAATCAACCTCGGGGTGTGTTTACTTTGGGAGGTGGAGTAGCATGGAGGAGTTTTAAGCAAAAATACGTTTCAGACTCCACCATGTAAGCTGAGTATGTGGCAGCCTCTAAGGCAGTTGTTCCTGTCGGGAATCTGAGAAGACGGACCTACCGGTGTGACTTGGCTGGAATGTTGACGGCATCTCCATGACCCGGATGATGAGTTGTCTTCTGTATTGGCCAAGCCGTCCGAAGCTCTCTGGCCAACAGTACCTATATCCAACGACCAGGTTGCCCCGATCCCTGGTACCCCGATGCTCGAGGCGGGCCCCACGAATGTATGAGCAATCAAATAATAGCAAAATAATGAAATAAATATAAGATGGATACGATGACGTACCCTGGCCCCGGGGGGCACCCTCGGATAGATCGGTGAGCTGGTCGTGATGCTGATCAAGTCGTCGTAATCCGAAAGGGTAGATGAACATGTCAACTGAGAAGCTGGATCTACTTGGAGTCGAGCGTGACCCAGGTCCGGAACGCGACACGCCGGTCGAGAGATAGTAGTGACATGTAGGTCGAGAGGTGGTGTCGACATGCAAGCTGGGAGATGACAGCGGTGTCCAGGCCAGGATATAATATCGGCACGTAGGTCGAATCACAACCACGGTAGCTCGAGGGCCAGATCAGTGCCGAAAGTGCCCGTCGGCGTGGATCGGATACCGGCTCGACATCCAAACTGTACGGCAACGCAGATCGCGGGATGACAACAGTTATGAAATCAACAGAGACTGTGAATCGGTCGATGAATGCCACTGGACGCGACGGTCGAAAGGGGGACGAGGACGAGAAACGCAATCTGGCAGCCGGCAAAGGCAGCGGGGTGGCTGGTCGGGAGTGGTGCTTATGGTCGGAGGTTATCCGCCAGAGGCTGTAGAGCGAACGACAACGCTAGGAGGCAGAGGCTGTTAGAGTGTATACTAAAAGTCTAGCTTTTGTAAACATTTATTTTGAAATAAAGAATCACATTGGTCAAAAATGTTTACATTTATATGCTAAGTGTAGTTGTTCAATTAATTTATATTGTAGATAACATGGTGTGTGGTGTCACACACAGAAGATCATGTTATCGGTTCTTTATAAATTATAAACAGTAGCTCACGACTAAGATGGATAGGAACAAACCATTGGAATAGTCGTAGTGTAATTTGGTATTAGTTTATCTTAACTATAAAATTACACTAGTACACTCTGAGTGTATTGAGCAAGACCATTTAAGGTAAGTTATTTTTATACTGACTTAATAAAAGAACAAGACCTTAGTTATTATGGAAGTGTGTGCTCTTAATCCTAATATAATAACAAGCACATATATTTAGTATTTATTTCTTTGACTTATCAGAGGGTGAGATTTAGCTCGATAAATCAAAAGGCCCGATAAGTTGGAAAATGATATTACTTATAGTGTGCGTTGTTGATTATAGAAGGAAACTGTGTCCTAGAAATCTAGGTTGATAATGTCCCCAAGAGGAGTTCATAAGGATTGTCATGTTAAACTCTGCAGGTGGACTTAGTCCGACACGACAATAAGGTTGAGTGGTACTACTCTTGGACTAAGATATTAATTAAAGTGAGTTGTCAGTAACTCAATTAATTAGTGGACATCCGACATCTTAAACACAGAGAGATTAACACACTCATAATAAGAAGAAGCTCAAAATATAATTTGGGATTGATGCGGTAGTTCAATAATAATTCTTTAGTAATATGAATTATTATTGATGAAATTAAGTTGGGTGTTCGGGGCGAACATGAGAAACTTAATTTCATCCGGAGACCAAAACCAATTCCTCCTCTCGGTCCCTATCATAGCCTCTTGTATATAGAGAATTATGCCCACCGCATACCCACTTCCTACCCACCCTTAGGTGGCCGGCCAAGCAAGCTTGGAGTCCAAGCTTGGGCCGGCCAAGCCAAGGGATGAGCCAAGTGAAGGGGGGTCGGCCATAGCTTGGAGCTCAAGCTTGTTGTGGCTGACCCTAATAAAATTAAAAGAATTTTATTTTAAAATCTTTTCTTATGTGGATATCATGGTTTTAAAAGAGAGAGTTTAAAATTTAAATCTTTCCTTTTATAGCTTTCTACAAAATATTAAGTGAAAGATTTGATATCTTTCCTTATTTGTAGTTAAAAGAAAATTTTTATTTTTTTGATAAAACTTTCCTTTTTGTAACCATATTCATGATTTAAAAAGAGAGTTTTAAAATTAAATATTTCCTTTTATAAGTTTCTACACAAGATTAAGAGAAGATTTGATATCTTTCCTTATTTGTAGATTGAAAGGAAGATTTTAATTTTAGATAAAACTTTCCTTTTTGAAAATCATCCACATGTTTTAATAGAGAGATTTTAATTTATAAAATTTCCTTTTATAACCAATCATGATGGGAAAAATTAATAGAGAAATTTTTATTTTAAAAATTTCTAGAAACAAATAAGGAAGTTTTAATTTTGTGTTTAAAACTTGTCTTATTTGGAGCTTGTGATCTGGCCAGCCATGATGAGGGTTAAAAAGAAAGTTTAATTAAATTTTCCTTATTAACCAATGGCTAGGAGAATAAGGGAATTTTAATCATAATTAAATTTCTTTATTTGTCATGACCAAGGATTATAAAAGAGAGGGTAGGGGTGCCTTCATAGAGAGAACTCTCTTCTATTTTTCCTCTCTCTTTTCCTCCTTGGCGGTGGTCGACCCTAGCATCTTCTCCTCCTTTTCTTCCTCCTTTGTGGATGAACCTCATCAATCTCAAGGAGCTTGTTTTGGTGGTCGGATCTAGCTTGGAGAAGAAGAAGAGAAAGGAGGATTTTGTTTCCTAGTTTTCCTTGGAGCTTGGTTGGTGGCCGAGACTTATTTTTCTTGGAGAAAGTTGCTTGGCCGAAACTTGGAAGAAGGAAGAAGAAGGGCTTGGGTGGTTCTCGTCTCGGTAGATCGTTGCCCACACAACGTCCGAGATAAGAAGAGGAATACGATAGAAGATCAAGAGGTTGTTTCTTTCAAAGAAAGGTATAACTAGTAATTCTTTCCCGCATCATACTAGTTTTTCTTTGTATGGATTTTGAAATACCAAACACAAGAGACTAGAGATTCTAGATTTTCGGATTTGTAATTCGAAGTTGTTGGTGCAGCGGGAACCGGCAAGAGGGGGGTGAATTGCCTGCAAGTAAAAAATAACCCTCCTCAAAGCTTTTCAACTCTCAAATAAGTGCAACTAAAAATAAACAGAGAAATAGACACACAAATTTAAGCTGGTTACAACCAAGAGGGTTGTTAATCAGGGCAATGAAAGGCTCAATAAGAAAACTCCTTCTTTGAAGGCGAAGAAGCCTTTTACACTTTAAGAGCACAGAGGTTGCTTAAACAGAGATTACAAGAGTTGGTTTTTCGTATTAAAATCATTGTGCTGTAAAGCTGCTCGAGACTCTCTTTATATAGGGGTTCTAGAGCTTATCGGATGACCTGATCTTCGGCATTAGGTTTTGACTCAAGAGGGATCGGTCGACCGATCCCCAGGTTCGGTCGACCGAACCTGCTGTACCTGCCCAGTCTTCTGTCCAGGTGCAGTCTCTGTGGATCAAGCTTAGGTTCGGTCGACCGATCCTTTTGTTCGGTCGACCGATCGGCCAACGATCTCCAGCTGAGTTGGCACGATCAAACTGCTCGACTTGGTCTCTGGATAACCATGGGTTCGGTCGACCGATCAGTAGGTTTGGTCGACCGATAAGCTTCACCAACGGTTAGCTTCTGACGTGGCAGTCGACGTGTCTGCTGCGGTTGGCTTCGGTTAATGAAGGTTCGGTCGACCGATCAATAGGTTCGGTCGACCGAACCGTTGTCAAGTTAACTCCAATTGACTTGCTCCGGTTCGGCTCCTTGGGTGATTGCGGCCATCCGGAATAGGGCTCACCCGAACCCAGTTCCCGGCCTTCTCCTCGAGCAGGATTCCGTCCGGCTTCTTGTCCCTCGAACGCCGCGCACGTTCTTCTCGCTCCACCGGAGTACTCTTCCGCAGCTCTCTCGTCCTTCGGACGCACCGAGCCCGTCGGCTCCCTTCCCGTGTCGTCCTTCTCACTAGCTGCGTCTTCCGCTCGACTTCCTATGCTCCTAAGTTCCTGCACACTCAGACACAGGGGTTAGACAAACCGCAGGACCTAACCAACTTGATTGATCACATCAAAACTACCACGGGGTCCAACAATCTCCCCCTTTTTGATGTACATCAACCCAAGTTCAAGTTAGGGTTAAAAATAGACCTACGTAATTTTAAGAAAATTACTAAACTAACAGGTATAGCATAAACTAAACTAACAGGTATAGCATAAATTTGCAATTAATAAAATTGCAACACAGTTTAGAGTTAAAAGTTATTGTCTTAACTCCCCCTAAACTTGTACTTATCTTTATTCTCCCCCTTTGATCACAGTAAAAACGGGGGGCAAACAAGTTTCAGAAGTTGAATTAGGTTTAATTTAAAAAATTTCTGAGTGTTTTAAAAAAAATTAAGATTAATTTTTCAGAATTTTCAAAGGAAAATTTTTAAGTTAAAATTTCAGGAAACAATTTTTCTAAAAAATTTAAAGAGTTCCTAAGAATATGTTTAAAAAACTTTTCAAAGCATTGTTTAATTCTAATATTAATGCTTTTATCAGAAGGTTAATTAAACATTTTTATTTCGATATTTCGGCTTCCAAGTCGTGGCGAAGAACTAGGCCTTCTTGGTTATTGGAGCAACAACCACTTCCTTAGACAAAGCTTCCATAAAGAAACTCAAAGTTTAATTATCTCACTATAAGCTTTTAATTTTTTGAAAAAATTAATCAAGTACAGATTTTGGAACCCAGTAAAGGTTCCTTCCTAAAATAACCCTCCTCAAAGCTTTCCAACTCTCAAATAAGTGCAACTAAAAATAAACAGAGAAATAGACACACAAATTTAACCTGGTTACAACCAAGAGGGTTGTTAATCCAGGGCGATAAAAGGCTCAGTAAGAAAACTCCTTCTTTGAAGGCGGAGAAGCCTTGTACACTTTGAGAGCACAGAGGTTACTTAAACAGAGATTACAAGAGTTGGTTTTTCATATTAAAATCGTTGTGCTGTAAAGCTGCTCGAGACCCTCTTTATATAGGGGTTCTAGAGCTTATCGGATGACCTGATCTTCGGGATCAGGTTTTGACTCGAGAGGGATCGGTCGACCGATCCCCAGGTTCGGTTGACCTAACCTGCTGTACCTGCCCAGTCTTCTGTCCAGGTACAGTCTCTGTGGATCGAGCTTAGGTTTGGTCGACCGATCCTTTTGTTCGGTCGACCGATCAGCCAACGATCTCCAGCTGAGTTGGCCCGATCAAACTGCTCGACTTGGTCTCTGGATAACCATGGGTTCGGTCGACCGATCAGTAGGTTCGGTCGACCGATAAGCTTCACCAACGGTTAGCTTTTGACGTGGCAGTCGACGTGTCTGCTGCGGTTGGATTCGGTTAATGAAGGGTTCGGTCGACCGATCAATAGGTTCTGTCGACCGAACTGTTGTCAAGTCAACTCCAATTGACTTGCTCCGGTTCGGCTCCTTGGGTGATTGCGGCCATCCGGAATAGGGCTCACCCGAACCCAGTTCTCGGCCTTCTCCTCGAGCAGGCTTCCGTCCGGCTTCTCGTCCCTCGAACGCCGCGCACATTCTTCTCGCTACACTGGAGTACTCTTCCGCAGCTCTCTCGTCCTTCGGACGCACCGAGCCCGTCGGCTCCCTTCCCGTGCCGTCCTTCTCGCTAGCTGCGTCTTCCGCTCGACTTCCTGTGCTCCTAAGTTCCTGCACACTCAGACACAGGGGTCAGACAAACCGCAGGACCTAACCAACTTGGTTGATCACATCAAAACTACCACGGGGTCCAACAGAAGTTGTGTTTCTTTTATTTTATTTGTCGATCTTGTGATTCGCTTGTTCTTTTTGGTTAAACCTAAGGTTATATAAGGAAATTAAATATAGAATTTCGTTAAGAGGCTTTGTCGAGGCAGTGTTGGATGTTCCCATACCCAAGAAGGTCAAGTGTCTCGTCATGTTTGACCTGAGAGCCGATTTATGAAATAAATATTTAATTAAATTTGTAACCTAGGTGGATTTGGATCTATAATGTTAAGTATCATTTGTGATCCAAGTCTAAACCACTAAGAACAGATAAGTTAAATTTGGAATCAATAATGTTAAGTTCTGTTTGCGATTCCGAATTTAATTTCTAAAGAACACAATAGGTTGTTAGGAAAGGTTCGACACTTGTACAAAAAATTTTGTACAGTGGAACCGGTACGATCTTCCTAGGACCAATTAGTAGAGGTGTGGCCGGCGGCGCCGCCCGATGGTGGTGCCCGCTGGAGGTGGGGGCAGAAGTGCCTGCTGGAGGTGGTGCCCACTAAAGGTGACGGTCGCGGGAGGTGCCAACCACTGGAGGCGGCTGCGGTAGCTGCTGGAAGCGGCGGTAGTGGTGGCAATACTCCTTGGCGACGTCTACGCCGGAGAAGAAAGGGGGAAGTGGTTGTCCAATGCGCCCTTGACCAACGACGACGATGGTTTGCGTGGGGTGGAAGAGAAATGGGGTCGGCAGTAGACATTAAGGACTGACGACGTCGAAGGAGGCCGGCAGCCGACCTTGGTGGCCTCCTGTGCTCGACGACAGTCCTCCCCAAAACCACGAAGCTCCGCCTCCTCCAAACTTGGGCCCCCCCCCCCCCCGAACCACGAAGAACAAGCCTCCCTATAAACCCACAAGCCCTAATAGTAAAAAGACCCAAATGCCCCTCTCTTCCTCCTTATTTACTCCTATGCCCTAAACTACGTTCGCATCACAAGCCTCCCCCTCAAGTCTAGTCGAAGGAGGTGCAAGTCTGACTGACTGGATAGTCCATTGCAAAGGGTTGAACCCATTGTATAATGGCACACGAGTGGTTGCTGTCGTAATGGTGTCGCACAAGAGATGGTAGCAGTGCTGAGAAAACTATGAAAAAAAATAGTACCGAGTTAAGATAACCGGCCAAGTTCTGAGTAAGCGGCAAAACATTAGGCGAGCGATGAGTAAAATGATAATAGACCGAGCGACACGGAGGATGCCGAGCAGGTGATCGAGAAAGTTTCAGCCAGTCGACCGTAAGATGCTGACCAGACCATCGGAAGGATGTCGATCGGATAGATGTCGAGCGGACGATGCCGAGCGCGCAACTACGAAGTTGGTGACCGGGCGATCGGAAGGATGTCGATCGGGTGGATAGGCGTCGGGCGGACGATGTTGAGCGCGCAACTATGAAGATGCCAATCGAGCGATCGGAAGGATGTCGATCGGGTGGATAGGCGTCGGGCGGATGATGCCGAGCGTACAACTGCGAAGATGCCGACCGGGCGATCGGAAGGATGTCGACATGGTGACCGTAAAATGCCGACCAAAGTGTCAATCGAGCGACGAAAAATAGTGTCGAGCGGCTGCCAAGCAAGCCCTCGGTCGAACGCCAAGTGAGCACATAGGCGAATACAGAGCGAGCGATGAAGCAGCGCCAGCCGGGAGTGGAGCTCGAAAATTGAGCGGGAGCTTAGCCCGTGAAATCGAGTGCGCAAAGATGAAAGTCGTGAACCGAGTAGGCGCCTCGCCTGCGAACTGAACGGGAGTATAGCCCATGAATCGAAAGCTCACAAAAGCAATAGTCGTTAGCCGAGCGGGCGTAGAGCCTATGAGATATTCTGGCCTGAAACCAGCGGAGATACTCTTGTTCGCGACCATTGGAGATATCTCGACCCCGAACGAGGGGGGGGGTGGGAATAAGCTGCTCTGATATGCTCCGTGACCAATGAAGCCCTTTCTACCCCGGACGGGAGAGATATGAGATCCGATGAGCTGATTCGAGACCAGTGAAGATCACTCAATCCTGAACGGGGAAGATAGAATATCTGATATGTTGGTTCGTGACCAGTAAAGACCGCTTGACCCTGAATGGGGGAGATAGGAGATCCGATGGTGACAATAGTTCAACCCCGAATGGAGGAGATAGAAGATCTGATATGTGACGATTGTTCGACCCTGAACGGGTGAGATAGAAGATCCGATATGTGATGATCGCTCGACCCCGAACGGGGGAGATAGGAGATTTGATAAGTCTGGTCCGTAACCAGTGAAGACCGTTCGATCCCGAATGGGGGAGATACATGCTCTGATAAGCTGGTCCGAAACCAGTGATAATCACTCGACCCCGAATGGGGGGAGATAGAAGATCCAATATGTGGCGATCGCTCGACCCCGAACGGGGAAGATAGGAGATTTGATAAGACTGGTCTGTGACCAGTGAAGACCGCTCAACCCCGAATGGGGGAGATACATGCTCTGATAAGCTGGTCCAAAACCAGTGATAATCACTCGACCCCGAGCGGGGGAGATAAATGCTTCTGATAAGCTGGTCGATGAAGACTCGGGTTTAAGGTCGTCGCTCGACCATCGGTGGAGACCTGGGTTTAACGTCGCCGCTCGACAATTTAGTGCAGACATAGGTTTAAGGTCGCTGCTCGACCGTCGATGGAGATCTGGGTTTAACGTCGCCGCTCGACGATTTGGTGAAGACAAGGGTTTAAGGTCGTCGCTCGACCGCCGGTGGAGACCTGAGTTTAACATCGCCGCTCGATGATTTGGTGAAGACACGGGTTTAAGGTTGTCGTTCGACCGTCGGTGGAGACCTGCGTTTAACGTCGCCGCTCGACGGTCTTCACAGGAGTTTATAGTCGCCGCTCGACTCTGGGGTTTATAGTCGCCGCTCGATTCTGGGGTTTATAATCGTCGCTCGACTTCTAGAGCTTGTGGCTCTAATATAACTCAAACCCGGCCAATCGACACGGGAGTCTTCAGAATTGAGCCTGTCGCTTTGATATAATATAATCCTGGCCGATCGGCGCGGGAGTCTTCGCAAATATAATCCCGGCCAATTGGCGTGGGAGTCTTCGCAGATATAATCCCGGCCGATTGGCGTGGGAGTCTTCGTAGATATAATCCCGACCGATCGATGCGGGAGTCTTCGCAGATATAATCCCGGCCGATCAGCTCAAGGTCTTCGTAAATATAATCCCGATCGATCGACGTAGGAGTGTTCGTAGATATAATCTCAACCGTTCAGCTCGGGGTCTTCGACAATGAGCTTGTGGCTCTAATATGATAAAAACCCAGTCGATCAGCACGGAATTCCTCGCTCGGGAAACTATGATAGATTCTATAACCGAAAGAGAATATAACAGAAAAATTGACCTGCCGACCAGCAGAGGATCTGACTCAATTTCTCGACCCCCGAAAACCATGGAGTGAGGAGAATATGATATACTTGTTGAAACCCATCAAGGTCATGAATATGGAAGAATTTTTCGATGTCGTCCATCTTTACGTTCCAGATCAGGTGCGTTCCCACATACGACGCCAAATATGTTCCTGTCGGGAATCTGAGAATATGGACCTACCGATGTGACGTGGTTGGAATGTTGATCGCATCTCCATGACCCGGATGATGAGTTGTCTTCTATGTTGACCAATCCGCCCGAAGCTCTCTGGCCAACAGTACCTGTATCCAGCGATCGGGTTGCCCCGATCCCTGGTACCCCAATGCTCAAGGCGAGTCCCGCGAATGTATGAGCAATCGAATAATAGCAAAACAATGAAATAAATATAAGATGGGTACGATGACGTACCCTGGCACCGGGGGGGCACCCTCGGATGGATTGGTGAGCTGTTCACGATGCTGATCGAGTCGTCGTAATCCGGAATGGTAGATGAACATGTCAGCTGAGAAACTGGATCTACCTAGAGTCGAGCGTGACCCAGGTCCGGAATGCGACACACCGGCAGAGAGATAGTAGTGACATGTAGGTCGAGAGGTGATGTCGGCATGCAAGCTGGGAGATGATAGCGGCGCGCAAGCCGGGATATAATATCGACACGCAAGCTGAAGCACAACCATGGAGGCTCGAGGGCCAGATCAGTGCCGAAAGCGCCCGTCGGCGTGGATCGGATACCAGCTCGGCATCCAAACTGTACGGCAACTCGGATCATGGGATGACAACAGTTATGGAATCGACAGAGGTCGTGAATCGGTCGATGAATGCCACTGGATGCGATGGTCAAAGGGGGATGAGGATGAGAAACACAATCTGGCAGTCGGCAAAGGCAGCGGGGTGGCTGGCCGGGAGTAGTGCTGATGGTCAAAGGTTACCCGCCAAAGGCTGTAGAGCGGACGACAGCGCTAGAAGGCAGAGGCGTGGTCGGCGGCGGTGCCCGATGGCGGTGCCCACTGGAGGTGGAGGTGGAAGCGCTTGCTGGAGGTGGTGCCCTCTGAAGGTGACGGCCGTGGGAGGCACCATCCACTAGAGGCGGCTGCAGTAGCTGCTGGAAGCTGCAGCAGCGGTGGCAATACTTCTTAGCGACGTCTACGCTGAAGAAGTGTATGGCTCAGAAACTTCTTGATGGACTTAGATGTGGTTCCTAGTTTGCCCAAAGTAATCACAATTTATTGTGATAACAGTTGTGCAATAGCAAATTCGAAGGAACCACGAGCCCATAAGGCAAGTAAACACATTGAGCGCAAGTACCACCTGATACGAGATATCGTAAAACGAGGAGAGGTTGTTGTCGCCAAGATTGCATCAACAGATAACCTGGCAGATCCTTTCACTAAGGCCCTTCCGACAAGAGCTTTTGATAGGCATGTTGAGGGGATGGGAATAAGATGTATGACAGTATTTATGGAAGCATAGTCTTTTAGTCTAAGTGGGAGATTGTTGGGATGTATACTATAAGTCTAGCTTTTATATGAACATCTGTTTTGAAATATTTTGAAATGAGAATCACTTTGGTCAAATGTAGTTGTCCATTTTATTTATATTATAGATAATATGGTGTGTGATGTCACACAGAAGAACATGTTATCGGTTCCTTATAAATTATAAATAGTAGCTCACAACCAAAATGGATTGAGGCAAACCATTAGAACGGTTGTAGTGCAATTTGGTATTAGTCTGTCTTAACTATAAAATTATACTAGTACACTATATGTGTATTGAGCAGGACCGTTTGAGGTTGTTCGATTTATACTAACTACATAAAAGAATAGAACCTCTGTTATTATGGATGTGCGTCTTCTTAATCCTTATATAATAACAAGCGTGTATACTTAGTATTTATTTCTTTAACTTATCAATGGGTGAGATTTATTCATTAAATCAATATGCCCAATGAGTTGAGAGATAGTATTATTTATATGGTGTATTATTGATTATAGAAGAAATCTGTGTCCTAATTATTTAGGCTGATGATGTCCCCTTGAGGAGCTCATAAGGATTATCATGTAAAGCCTGCAAGTAGACTTAGTCTGGCATAATGATAAAGTTGAGTGGTACTACTTTTGAAATCAGATGTTAATTAATTGAGTTGTCAGTAACTCATTTAATTAACAGACATACAATATCTTAAACACAGGAAGATTAACACACTTATGATAAAAAAGAACCCATATTGTAATATGGGATTAGTGCGGTAGTTCAATAATAACTCTTTAGTGGTATGTGTTATTATTGATGGACTTAGGTTGAGTGTTCGGGCAAACACAGGAAGCCCAAGCCCATCAGGAGGCCTAAACCAATTCCTCCTCTAGGTCCCTGTTATAGCCTCTATATAAAGCCTCGCATCCACCCATCCACAACTATGTTTAGTTTAACTTAACTTGGTTTGGGTTAACTTAACTTGGTTCGGTTTAACTTAATTTGGTTTGGTTTAACTTAACTTGGTTTGGTTTAACTTGGTTTGGTTTTCTCCATCCTAGAAAGGGAGATTTTTTCTTAACAGAATTCTGTTATTTTTCTTTCTTTGTAACTGACAGCAAAGGTTATAAAAGGAGTAGGTGGTGCCCCCTAAAACTTAATTTTCCACAATTCCCTTCTCCCTTGCTTGTGGTCGGCGCTACTTCCTCTCCACCTAGGGTCGGCGCCCCTCCTTGGTGGCCGGCGCCCCTCACATCTCTTCCTTGTGGCCGGTGCCCCTCCTCCTCCACAACAAGGGTCAGCGCCCCTCCTCCTCTTCCTTGGTGGGCAGTGGTTTGAAGAAGAGGAAAAAGAGGAAGAAGTGGAGAAGAGGAAGAAGAGGAGAAGGAAGAAGATTAGAAGGTGCCCCATCCTAGAGTCTCCTTTTATAACCGACCATTTGAAACCAAGAAAAGAAAGAGAGTGGTGTTGTCTTGGTAGATCGTCGCCCACACGACGTCCAAGAAGAGGAGAGGAATATGGTAGAAGATCAAGAGGTCTTTAGCTACAAAGAAAAGGTACAACTAATTCTTTAATTCTGCTGCGTAATTAGTCGAGTTTTCTTTGTATCGATTTTGAATACTAACACAAGAGGTCAGCGATCTTGTATTTCGATCAATGTGTGCTTTGATCCGTCAAAAACTTACTTGATTGATCAAACACGTATCTGATCAAACATGCGAGTTGCTAGGAATAATTCTGTACTTGTATAATTTTTGTACGAGGTAATTTAAACAGAATGGAATTCTAGCGCTTTCAGACCGACCTTTATCCGGTCGATCCAGTATAAAGAGGTTTATGAGACTAAGTGTCTTTAAGCTCGCCCGATCTTTGCCCGGCCGAGCGTACACATTGAGCTTTATGTTCAACTAACCTTTATTTGGTTGATCCAGTATAAAGAGGATTATGAGGCTAAGTGTCTTTAAGTCTGCCCAGTCTTTGCCTGATCGGGCGTACACATAGAGCCTTATGTTCGATCGACCCTTATCCGACCAATTTAGTATAAAGAGGTTTATGAGGCTAAGTGTCTTTAAGCTCACCCGATCTTTGCTTGGCCGGGCATACACATAGAGCCTTATGTTCGACCGACCTTTCATTCAGTCGTGCAAGTATAAAGATCTTTAGAAGGCTTAAGTGTCTAGAGCGCAGTCGGCCATTTACTGACTGAGCATATTTTAGTTTCAATGTAAAGTCCTAGAGTCCTTATATCCGACTAGATTTGTAACCAGTCGACCTTACCCTAGCGTCCTGCCTTAGGGTCATGCAGGCAAGACCCGAAAACTTTGAGGCTAGGTGATCAATAGAACCAAGTGCAAAATACTCCTTTACCCTAACTTTGACCGCCACATCATCTTGACTTTGACCACCACGTCATCTTCTAGATCCGCTTGATATAACCCGTATCAACGATCATGTTATGGCTTCTTCCTAATATAGTTTCAAGGTGTGTTTTGTCTCCATTTATTCTCCAAATCGTAACCTATCAATCAAAAAATGATAAAGAGCAGATCTACAATAAAGAGTGCAATAATGATAAAATAAGGTGCAACAATATAGAATGTAATCAAAAAATGTAAGTAAATATACGTTAAAATTGTTGGTGCTAGAAGCATTAGCTAATCAAATTTGTGTTTGATATTGGCAAAGGTTCAAAGTTAAACTATGTTGTTTGTTTAACAAGTTGAACTGAGTATGTAGAAAAGTCTTGAATGACCTTAGACAAAGGAAGGTCCTAGTCGAGGCTAGGTAGGTGGAAAGTCCTAGTTGTGGTTAGATAACAAAGTCCTGCTCTAGGGGACTCCGCAAAGTCTTGGCATGTCGAGGGCATTGAGTGAAATCCTATAGTCGAGGACACTAGTTGAAAATTCTGAGAGTTGCGAATACCAGGTGGAAGACTGGATTGGTCGGGGAGCGGATGTCCAACATGAAATCCTAAAGTCTCGGGCGCTGAACAAAAGTCCAAACGGTCTTGATGACCAATCTGGCAAAAGGTAATTTTTCCTGAGAGGAATAGGTGAGGACGCGTTCCCCGAAGAGAGAACAATTGACGTTGGTCTGACCTAAAGTTTTAGTGAAACTTAAAGTCAGGACTGGACAATCCGAAAGCTGTCAAAACTTATCATTCTTTATATATTATTACCTGAACTAACCTTATTTTGCAGAAAAATAACTTGGTAAAAATGGTAGTCCGGGCGCCTAGAGGATGTCCAAGTGCCCGGAGTCCGACCGCTTGGTGCTTTACGCGCCCGAACGATTGAAATTTGATTAACATGCTGAGCTGGAGCGTGATGACTGGTCGACCCACGTCAGTGTTCCAGGTGCCCAGAGGGGGTTCGGGCGCTTGGACGTGGGTAAACTTCAAGGATGAATGTTTGATGAGAGATCGCCACATCAGCACAATCCAGGCACCCGGGAGGGGATCCAAGCGCCAGACAGGGCTATAAAAGAAGGTTTCAACCAACAACTTCATTACATCATTCCAATCATCTTCTGCTCCTATACCCTGCTCAGAAAACGCTTCTACGACGCCCAAAAATTACTCCGACGATCGAAGGCTTGATTCTTCAAATTTGTAGATCGTCAGTACATTTAAATTATTTCAGTTCTTCAAAAGTTGTAAATCTCTACTTGTACTATTTTGAACTGATAGTGATTGTCCATCGAAAACACTCAACGAGTGCGGACTTTGAAGTAGAAATCGTCACAAACTCCGAACCAATTAACTCTTGACCTTGTTAGCATTACATTTTCTTTTCTTTATTCTGCTACCGCTTATCTCTCGAAAGTTTTAAATGAACGTGAAAGTCACGAATACTATTCATCCCCCTAGCGCAACGATCTTACAAAAATAAGAATAAAAGTACTTACAAACTAAGCACATCACTAACCAGTACCTATTACAATATAATTTTTCCTATGTTGTAACCAGCAGTTGCTACAATAGAAAAAATTATGTTGTAACAATTATTAGTTAGTACCTGCTACACTATGTTTGACGAGTAAATTTTGAAATGTTATAATTTTTTATTTGGATTGAACAATAAGACGCATAATATATCATAAGACGTAAAATATAATATTTTTATATTTTTTTAATAATAGTTGTATCCTAATAGGTATATTTTTAAAAAAATCTTATATGACAGTATTAAAACCCAAAATCCTAATTAAAAATATAAATAATTAATTTATAAAATAATTTATTCAATATATATTGAAATACCAAAATACTTGATACTGATAACTTTGTTACAAATAATATATATCGATGTGGTATATATAATTTATTAAATTTTTAAATATTTTTCTATACATTTTTAATTAAAATTTAAAAAATATTTTAAAAAGGACGCCTATTAATTGTTACCTATTTATATATATCATTTACAAAATTTATTGTAAAATAAAAAACATTTCTAACGCGGAAGCAACCAGCTTTTGAATTATGTTTTTTTAACTTAGCCGCTAGATAGTGTTGTCAGTGTCACGCCTACCCAGCACGGATCTGCTCAGTTTGGGGATCTCCGCGAGGTCCAAGAGCGAGAGGCAGGTACTCTCCTCCTCCTCCTCCTCCTCCTCCCCATTCCGACCACACATGACAAGGAGTTGTCGCTGTCTCTCCCGCGCTCATCGCATAGAATTGATCTGTGTTTTCTCGTCTCCCTCCACCACCCACCCACCCACCCGATGCCACATCGTGCCGCGGTGGTGCCGCTACTCTGTCGCGGTGTTGTTTATTGCTTCAGGCCTGCAGACGTGGTGGTGTGAAAAGGACGGGGCCCTGAAGCGTCCCATCTCGCCAAGGGGGTCCTCTGCCCCTGCTGGCTGCTACTAATAGTGAGCAGATAAAAGAGAGAGCAGTGAAAGAAGAGATTAAGACGAGGAGTTTTCACTTTCCAATTCCCACACCACACTACCCTTCAAATGCATCCATCCATCTGGGACTGAGGTCCTCAGGCCCAATCGTCCATGCGACCTGTCCTTTTCACTGCGCAAGCTGCTGGCCGGCTGGCTGGCGGGCTCCTGCTGCCCTTCTAATCTCCCCCATGACTCCGGGCGGTGACAATTCAACTTTTGTCCCTTCGCTTTTAATGGAAAAATTAATTGCTCCGGGCACCACTCAATTCACCCACCACCACCACCTAACGCCTACCATCTTCCCCTTCCTCCAACAAAAGCTGCTCTCTTCTTCTTCTGTACATCTACGGCGTATTATAGATAGTAGAGCTAGTTATTTGACGATGATGAAATATTATCGTGTTAATCCGGGAAACATACAGAGCTGACAGCGATGATAGATACAGCGTGTGGATTCCATTTGGCAAATTAGGAAGACAGAATTAATAAAGTGTGGTTCTTATTGTTAATCGTCGGCATCAACTAGTTTATGTTACATATGCTAAGGAAATTGAAGAATGGAGTGGTCACGAGACGACCCCCGCCCCTCGCCGCCGGCGATTGTCTGGATCAACGAAAGGAGTTTGGTCTGCTTGCGCGCCCACGCCTCCGCCTTTTCCATCTCCTCGGCCTCCGCCTCCGTCCTCAAGTGTCCCATTCTCTCCCTCCACTCCGCATCCGCCCTCTCCAGCCACGCCTTTTCTTCCTCCCTCAGTCGCCGAATCCGCTCTTCCACCTCCTCCACCTTCTCCCGCTTCCTCCGCGCCTTCTCCGTCTCCATTTGCTGCTCCAGCCGGCTCAGCCGCCACGCCGCATCCTTCCGGTGTTGCGCCCAGGCGCGCCGTCCCTCCTCCACCTCCTCGCACAGCCTCGCGACGAGAGACAGCTGGTGCGGCGCGAGCTCCGGCGCCGGAGGCGGCGAGATTGAGAGCGAGAGCGCCACCGACGGCGCCGCCGCCGCGGACGAGGAGCTGCCTGGAGACGGGGAGTGGTCGGCACAGGCCATATTGAGCGCGTGCTTCTCGGCGAAGGTGTGGAGGATGTGTTCGTACGCGCTAGGGGAGGCGGCGCCAGCGGCGGAAACAGAGGGCGGAAAGGCGAAGGGGGAGGAAGAAGAGGAGAACGAAGAGGAGGAGGAAGTGTGGTTGGTATTGAGCTTGAGCTGCTTCTCCTTGAAGACTTCCCACCACTTCCCGAGGCGCTTGGGGGTGCGGCCGGGGAGGTGGGCGGCGATGGCCTTCCACTTGTTGCCGTACCGTGCCTGGAGGGAGATGAGAAGGGACTGCTCGTCGGGGGAGAGCGAGCCCTTCTTGAGGCCCGGACGGAGGTAGTTCCTCCAGCGCTCGTGGCACGACTTGGGGTCGCGGTGGAGCGGGCGCCCCATGCGCTCCGACACCAGCGCCCACTCCTTCGCCCCGTACTGCTTCACGTACTCCCGCAGGAGCGCGTCCTCCTCCGGCTGCCACCGCTGCCGCTCCCTCATCATCCCATCGAACTGAGAGGCAACGCCGTGGATCGACAAGTTAAATACCAATCAATTCAGGCGAGGACGCGACATTGAGGAAAAATGCATGCACCAGCAGTGTCTCTTCTCTGTCACACAAATAGAGAGAGAAAGAGGGGGAGGTGAGGGAGGTGGAGGAGGATGGTAAAAGAAAGATGGGGTATCGGTGTGGATGTGTCGGGGTCTCTCTGGTCACATGATGTTTCGTAGCATTGAATGAGTGGGGGGACTGCTCATTGTTGGGTTGCTCTGCTCCTCTGCCGCTGCTCCCTTCCTTTTCTGGTCCATATGCACCATCCACCATACAAGCAGCACCATGCAGTGCACCAGCCATTTTATATTCTGCTACATTATAAAACTCCCAACTTCATTAATCGGGACCAAGACAACACAGAGACTCCACTGCCCCATTTGGCACAAGTCCATCGTAATCGATCGACAATTGCATTAACCAAATATCCATTATTTACGACCATTATTTCACCTTTTTAAAATCATTGAATTTTTTTATATTTTATTTTATTTCAAAGTTTAGTGGAGCCACTAACAAGCGCTCGCAACGAACGCCCGAACCTCCGCGATTAGGGTTTCCGCCCACTCCGGATCGAGCAGCTCCGCCGCGTGAAACCCTCCTTCGCGAAACTTCGCCACCACGGCGGTGGCGCCGCCGCCGCTTCCTTCCTTCTCCATCATTTCCACGAACTGCCGCTGCCGGTCGACCAACGGATCCCCTTCGCAGCCCGTCACCAGACACATCGGCAGATGCCTCAGCTCCGCCGGAACCGCCGCCACCGGGTTGCAGAATCGATGGTCCCGATCCGCGCCTTCCGGCAGCGCCAGCCTCCACAGCATCTGGTTAGCGCGGAGGGGGAGTATTTGGTCCTCCTCCGACCTCGTCTCCGACGGAGTCATCTCCTCTCCGCCGAAGTAGGGCTGGTTGAGGATCAGCCCCGTGAACTTGACCGGGTGCAGCTCCAGGGCCGTGAGGAGCAGTCCGGCGTGGTACGCCATGTTGGCGCCGGAGCTGCTGCCCATGAGAAAGCAGCGGGAGGCGTCGCCGTGGCGTGCCAGCCACGGATCTCCTCCCCCTCCTCGACCTAATTGGGATCGGAGCCAGAGCACGGCCTCCGCCGCGTCCTCGTACGCGGCGGGGAGGCGGTGCTCAGGCGCGAGGCGGTAGTCGACGGAGACGACCAGGGCGGAGACATGGCGAACCATCGCCTCGCAGAAGGCGTGGTAGAAGGCGGTGCCGGAGCTGAAGACGACGAAGCCGCCGCCGTGGAAGTAGATGATGACGGGGAGCTTGGCGGCTGGAGGGAGGGGGTTGGGGCGGTAGATGCGGAGCCATGTGCCGTTCGGGGGATTGAGGGGGACGTCTCGGGAGAGGACGTCGGCATCGGGTTGATCGCCGGAGGGCGGGAGGACGGGGACCGCGGGGCGGGTGACGGTGCCGTCGGGGTGTTCGACGATTTGGAGGAAGAGGCTGGTGCTTTTCGTGGAGGGAAGACTCTTTTGCGCCCCAGAGACGGATGAGTTCTCCATGGACGAGAACACAGAGAATTAGACTGCGGCGAGGTGGATTTTGAGCTGCAAGTCGATTCAACAGTCAGTCAGCGAACAAACAATTTGTAAGTAAAAATTTTTGGCGTGCTTTACGCAGTACGTCACGAAGCAATTTTGAAAAATTAAATAGATTTTTTAGTATTTTTTTAAAATTTTCTTTGGGGATTTTGAACTTACTTTATTCCTCTGATAGAGAAAGCTTACCAAATGGGCTTTCAAAATGAGTTTACAATTCAAGCATTTGTTTTCATAAAATAAAAAACACGGTCAGAAATCATATAAAAAATTTGATATTCAATCTAAATAGAAAAATGAATGGAAGAGATTTTTTAGATCTGATATATATATATATATATATATATATATATATATATATATATATAAAATTTGAATTTAGCCATCGAATTTATATAATATTTTTTTATTTTATGATATATTATATATATTTAGAGTTTTTGATTTAGAAGTTTAGTTATAATGAGTTTGAGTAAATAAGATTATTTTTTTAGGATTTAAATTTTTTTCTTGAAGACGTTTAAAATTAAAATTTTAGATACTCGTAGGTTATATTATATGTATTTAAAATTTAAGATTTAAAGATTTATGAATTATGTTATAATTTTTTTTTATAATGTTTAAATTTTTTTAAAAAATTAAAAAATTTAGAGTATAGTGTTCATCTCTAAGAAAATATTAATTTTAAAAAAATAATTGCATTTAGGCGTCTGACTCACTGTAGCACACACGAGGCTACGGTCTACAGCAAAGTTCTCGATGTATATAAGTCTTTTTTGTTTTTTGAAAAGAAAAAATTTTTCCTAGCTTTTCATCTTGGTTATTAATATGCATCCTATCTTCTCTTGTAGATAAATTCTTACCTATTGGAGGAGGAATTTAAAATTTTAAAATTTTAATAAATATTTATAAGTTTATTAAAATAATTTATTCATTTATTTTTTTAAAATATATATATATATATATATATATATATATATATATATATATATATATATATAGTAATAGGAGGATGGATAGAATATGAATAGAATAATTTATTTTTTTAAAAAAATTATAGATAATAATAGGATGATAGATCCATATAAATATGGATGGAAAGGAAGGATATGAAAATTTAATAAATAGAAATAGATACGTGGATATAAAATTGCATTCAAATCTTATTCATTTCATTCCAAACATAATAATTCAAGAGTATCGATAGGTCACTATACTTGCGTAATATATTTCATGTGCCTACTATAAACAAAAATCTATTAAGTGTTGTCCGCTTTACGATCGATAATAACGTCTTCTTTGAATTTCATCCGACATTCTGTGTTGTTAAGAATCGGGTCACGAAGAAGGAACTTCTTCGCGAAACACTTGATGGGGGCTTATATCGGCTAAATCGATCTGAGAAATTCAACACCAAATGATGTACTTTTCTCAGAGAGCGCTTCTTAATTACTACATGGCACCACCGACTTGGACATCCATCTTCGGTAGTAGTTTTTTTTGTTATTTGTACTTTCCAGTTACTTGTCTCAGGAAATAAGATAGTTGCTTTTTGTGATGCTTGTCAATATAGGAAAGCTCACAAACAACCATTTCCAAATTCGCAATCTCAAATTACAAGTCCTTTAGAATTAATGCATTCAGATGTTTGGGGTCCATCACAGGTTTTTTGCTCTAATGGATGTTATTATTTTGTACATTTTGTGGATGATTATAGCCGCTATATTTGGATTTATCCTCTCAAGTAAAAATCTGATGTCTTATCGGTATTTATAAAATTTAAAACATTTGTTGAGAACCAATTTGATAGGAAAATTAAAGTCATTCAAATTGGGGTGGCGAATATCGCAATCTTGCTACTGTCATCCACTTACACGGAATTCGTCATCGTCTCTCATGCCCTTACACGAGTGAACAAAATGGAGTTGATGAATGCAAGATCAAACATATTACAGAAATGGGTCTCACCTTACTTGCTCATGCGACTATGCCACTCTACTACTGGGATGAGGCATTTCTCACTGTGGCTTATCTAATCAATCGATTTCCAACTACTACGTTGCATCGTCAGTCGCCTTTTGAGGTCTTTTTCCATTGACCTCCTAACTATGGTTTTTTTTTTCGCACTTTTGGTTGTGCTAGTTATCCTCTGACTCGGCCTTACAATCGTCAGAAACTAGATTTTCGATCTGTCAAGTGTGTATTCCTTGGATACAGTGATACTTACAAAGGATATTGGTGTCTTTATCCACGTACAGGTCGAATTTTTATCTCTCACCATGTTCACTTTGATGAGACCTCATTTCCGTTTGATGCATCACAATCCTTGATGCCCTCTAACTCTATGCCATCAACATCGACTGCGCTGCTTCCTTCAGAAATCTCTATTTGGTCTTCTACTGCTCCAGAGGACTCTTCGCCTACACCTCCTGGTCTTTTAGCTACTTCACCTCCCTCCAGTTCAAATACTACTGACTCTCCATCCCCTACACCTCCATCTGCTGCATCTACCAATGGATCTCTCAAGGTATCGGCTTGCTCCTTGCATCCTATGGTTACTCGTGCTAAATCAAAGGTTGTTGCACATATTGTCACTACGGAGTATTGTGAACCAAGTTGCTTTACCAGCGCCAACAAAGATCCTGCCTGATAGTATTGTGAACCAAGTTGCTTTACCAGCGCCAACAAAGATCCTGCCTAACAAGACACCATGACTTCTGAATTCAATGCCCTCATTCAGAATGGCACTTGGTCACTTGTTCCTCGTACATTTACTCAAAATATTGTTGGTTGCAAGTGGATTTTCAAACTCAAGCGTCAATCTAATGGCACCATCGAGCGTCATAAAGATCGTCTTGTTGCCAAAGGTTTTCACCAATAGCGGGGTATTGACTATGTTGAGACTTTTAGTCCTGTCATTAAACCCACCACATTACGTACAGTTCTTGCTCTTGCTGGCACTCAAGGTTGGCACATCCATTAACTTGATGTTAGTCATGCATTTCTGTATGGGACTCTTCGTGAGGAGGTATATATGTCTTAACCACTTGACTTCACACATCCCGACTTTCCTAATCATATATGCAAACTTCGCAAGGTTATCTATGGTCTCAAATAGGCTCCTCGGGAATGACATGTCACACTACGAGAATCTCTCCTCTCCTTGGATTTTAAGGAATCCAGGTCTAACTCCGCACTATTCCTCTATCACTCAGGTCAGATAACTTCCTATTTGTTGGTTTATGTTGATGATATTATATTCACTGGCAATTCCTTCTCTCATATCTCTGCTACGCTTGCTCAACTGTATGAGAGGTTTCCTCTGAAAAACCTAGGTCAACTTCACTATTTCCTCAGCATTGAAGCTACTCGCGCCCCTCAAGGGCTTTTTCTATGTCAGTCCAAGTATATAGTGATTCTTCTATCTCGGGCTCATATGGAGCATGCCAAGCCCTTACATACCCCAATTGTCTCTGGCTCCTCTCTCTCTCGACATAATGGTGATCCTTTGCTTGAGCCTCACATGTATCGGAGCATTGTTGGTGTCCTGCAGTTCCTCACCCTCACTCGCCCTGAGATTGCCTTTGCAGTTAATCGAGCATGTCAGTTTATGCAGTCTCCTACTTCTTCTCATTGGGTGGCAGTCAAACACATTCTCCGGTATCTTCGGCACACTCCATGCCATGGCCTTCTGATTTGGCCATCTACATCTCTTGGTGTGACAGTGTTCTTCGATGCTGATTGGGCTTGTTGTATCGATGATCATCACTCGACTACCGACTATTGCATCTTTCTTGGTGACAATGTCATTTCATGGAATTCCAAGAAATAACATGTTATCGATCGGTCCAGTACTGAGTCTGAATACAAGACCCTGGCTCATGCTACTGCTGAACTATGTTGGGTACAGTCACTTTTAACAGAATTCCGAGTTCCTTTACCGGAACCACCGATCCTTTGGTGCAACAATATTGGTGTGACATTCTTAACTGCTAATCCGGTGTTTCACGCACGAACTAAACATATTGAGATTGATTTCCACTTTGTTCATGAACGAGTTGCTCACAAGCTACTTCGGATACACTATATTTCTACCCAAGACCAGGTTGCTGATATCTTTACAAAGGGTCTATCGTCACATCGATTTGCTCTTCTCCAAGACAAGCTCACGGTGTGTTCCTCCTCATTTCGCTTGAGGGGGTTGTTAGACATAATAATTCAATGTTCCAAGATCAATCACAATCACAATCAAATCAGGAGAATCATGCTAGCGATAATAATTCAATACTCCAAGATTAAACACAATCGCAATCAGATCAGGAGAATCACATCAGCTCCACAAAATCAGTCAAGTATTAATATTTAATTGTGATTCCATAAATACGTGATTATTCTCTAATTTTAGCATAGTTTCCTAAATACTCAATTAGCATAGCCATATGTATGAATAGAGATTGTAACCTATACAATTAATATAGTGAAAATCCTACAAAAAAAAAAAAAAAAAAACTTACAAAATTCTTCTCCTCAATTATTATTTTTCTTTAATTCTAGCTATCCCTAGTCAGAAACATAGATATAATTTTTATTTATTTATTTTCTTTCTTTCCTCGCAGATGGCGTTATAAAATGAGTTTATTATTCAGGCATTATTAAAAAAAACATTATCATCGATATGGTTTCTGACATATTCAGACATTATTAACTACAAAGCATTATCAATTATATGCATCATCTCACTTGTCAAGTTGTTATATATATCACTGCCATCTATATGCATTTTGATATATATATAGTTCGCACTGATTGACTGTTTAATTTCTGCGCTTAGCTTTGTTTTCTTTATTTATACTTTTAAATTCTACTGTATTACCTTAAGATTATTATATATTAATATTATTGTATCTCTCTAATTAGTGGATGTACAATAAAAGATTTGGATGTGGTTTGTCGATCTCTAGCTTATAGCAAGTAGAAGAGTATATATTTTAAGCTCAGATTTATTATTATTATTATTCATCCTGATTACATGAAGTAAGGTAAATCATGAGATTAACTTCTCTCATAGTCAGATTCACTTATAACTCACTTTCAAGTGATTAGGAGATAAGAGTAATTTTTCTCTAAAAATATGTACTCATCGGAGATTAATCATTGTCTTATTATAATAATTTTGTCATCCTGACCAATTAAGTATTCTATGAAGATCTATATTTTTAATACAATTATAGTAAAAAAAATTATATTCCTCTCATAGTCTCTTTTCAAGATATATAAAGAAAAGTAAATTATGAATTTAATTTAATTATAATCGAGCATCAATAATTAGAAGGCAAAACGAAAGGAGTTTTCGTATATTTTCCATAGAAGAATCTTATGTATGTCATTCATGACATAGTCACTTTATTCTATTATGATAAGGTCCTTATCGATGAAGTTGACTTAGCTACAATTAATTGGCCTAATATAAAACTAAAAATATGAAGTATATAATATTGAAATTGAATTTGAATGAGCAGATGGGAGGAGGAAAGTATTATCTTTTCTATTTAAAATTTAGAATCACTTTAATAATACTTGACTAAAGTATTATATATATATATATATATATATATATGAAAGAGGGTTTGGACAGTTGACGAAGAAAATAGGCAATATAACCGGGCAGCACGGGCTGCATGGTTCGGTCCGTTTAAGATCAAGCAACTTGTTTAAAAAAGCAAAAATAAACGAAGTTCTTTTCTCGATATAGAGAAATTAAAAGAGCAACTAGTTCCCTATTCTTTACAGGGACGAATCTACATTAGGATCATGCCCCACTTTCCCTAAATTTTTTAATAACATATATTTATAGATTTTTTAAAAAATTTTATTAGTATATATATCATTTTATCCAAATTTAAAATATATGTCTAACGATAAATTTTATTTTTATTTTAACACACCTCTAGTTCCAATCTTTATAGGACTCTTTTTTATTTTTATTTTCACATTTCAACTAAATATATATTATATATTTTGAAAGTTTGAAGAGATCATTATTATATAATACATTTAATAATTATTTTGCATCACTTAATATACGTCCCTCCCCCCTAAACCTAAAATCTTAGATCCGCCCCTGATTCTTTATCTCGAATCGTAACAAGAAATTGCATTCCCGATCCTTTCAAACCTTAGAAAGCAATCAATATTTACATTATCCGAGGATGGACTTCAATTTTGTTGGCACAAGCAATCCGCCACTCACCGCCTCTTCTTTGTCGAGGAAGAGATTATTTGTTCCACAGAGCACGGAGTGGAGACAGATGATGGCGGCACTGACCGCGACCGTAGACCGCTCCAAACATGGTCTATCCGACGCTAGAGAAGATGAGGGCGACGACCATGACGACACACACAACGCCAAGGACGGTCCTGTCATCGACAGATCATTTAGCTTTTTACTAAAACGTGTACATAAGTTTATAAAATACTCATTTCACGTACATAACTTCTAAAATGACTAAATCACATATGGAATATCGATTTTACCCTCCGCCTCTCTCTCGTGGTTGTCCGCCTTTTCTAGCTTGGTTGTCGCGTGCATCCGAGCCACGCGTGATTTGTCTTCCCGAAGTGCATGCGTCCGAACCAACACTGACGGTCGGCGATGGTGCATCTTCTTCGTCAAACCTAAACCTAAACACCACAGTGCAACACAGTTCATCTTCTTCGTCAAACTCACGGTGCAACAATTCAACGTGTTTTCGATGTTACAACACTTTGCCACGGTCGATTTCTCTTCCTGACGTGCATTCAAACCAACACCGACGGTCGACAACGGTGCATCTTCTTCATCAAACCTAAACCTAAACACCACAGTATAGCACGATTCAACAACTCAATGTATTTCCTTCGTTGCAGCACAGTGTAGGAACTCAACGAAGACAAACAACCCTCCCCTCTGGACCACTGAAGTCCTAATTGGTGAAACACAACCTTCCTCCTCGTCATCTCCTATTACAACAGTAGAGCGAGGTATGTTATTTATTTGGGTCAGCGCTCAGAGCTTCTTATAGTACAAACCATCCTTATAAATGAAATTTGTGCTTTGGTTTGGTGTAAATCAATGTTTCGGTAGCTCCAAAACTTTCGACACTGTTCCAGCAATTGCAAGCATTCAAGAAAAACTTCAAAGCACAGATAATATTTAAAATCCTACCAAGGACGAAACTTTTCACTGTGATCAATCTAGTGATATATATTGTCTTCTCCTGTATTTTAGTTATCTTTTTTCCTTTTTATATATTATTATTATGAATTGGTAGGAAAAATAACATTTTTAATTTTTGGAAGTCTTTATTTAACTCTTTAAATCAAAACCCTAATTTTGAATTTATCTTATAGATAATTATTTTTAAAAGGATAGATCCTAAAAGATTTATAATACAATTTTAGTAAGATAAACTTTTAATGATATCTTTCTCGACTCAGTTAATGTATTTTTTTTAAATATTTACAATTTTAATAGAATTTTTGTTTGTAATATGGTTAATTTATGATTGTATCAATGTAGGGAAGATTAAATTTTTGATGAGGTGCTCACAATAATGATGCAATATATAGATTCACAAATAGATAATCGAAACAAATCCATTACTCCAAATATAAATTTGGGTACCGACAATATAACACATTCAACTTCATCTAGTGTTATGGTCAATACTAGAGAGACTATTAATTACAAGTTCAATTTGAATGAACAAGCTCCTAGTTTTGAGGATGACCCAGTACTTACGAGTACAGGATTGGAAGATCTTTGTGAGGATACGTGGACTGAACAAGAATATAATGAGAATAGAATGGAAGTGGAATTTCAAATGAATGTTTCTAAGAATGAATTCTTAGCAAATAATATGCATTGTTCATTAGATGAGCCAATAAACACTAATGAATATAGTGACCTTGAAGAGCAGTTTCTATTAGCTGAAGCTGCATATGAAATGAAGACAAGACTTTTTCCATTGCTAATCGAACAAGTAGATGACTCTGTTGAGGAATTTTTTGTTGGTCAAGTAATTGTGTATTTTTTTTAAAACTTTTATTATGTTAACCCAACTAAATTTTAGTAGTACTTACATAAACATATATAAATTAATATTGTAGGTATACGCAACGCAAAAATATTTTAAAGATGCATTTGCTAAATATGCTATGAACAAATGCTTCATATACAAAATAAAGGACATAATGAAGAATAGAGTTAAAGCAATTTGTGATGAAGAAAATTACATATGGACAATAATTACAAGGGGTGATATTGAGTTCATGGTTACAAAATATTTAGCGCGTCATAAGTGTGGTCTTTGTATGGCAACAACTGATCATCCTGCATGCACATCTTCATTTATAGCTTCTCAGATTGAAAGTCATTTTGTGACATCAAAAGATTATAGACCCATAAATATTAAGAATGAGATGAAATCACGATTTAGAGTGAATATATCATATCGAAAGGCATACTATACACATATGAAAACTATAAATAAGGTGGTAGGTGATTTCAATATGGTTTATGGTGATGTCCCTAGACTATTTCGTAAGCTAAAATATAGAAATCCAAATACATACATTGCATTGAAAAGAAATGGTGACAAATTTCATCATTGTTTTTGGGCTTTTGATGCATGTAGAAGAGTTTTTTGAACCTATTTTCAAAAATTAATTGGAATTGATGGTTCACACTTGAGGGGCAAGTACCCGGGTGCATTATTGATGGTCACAACAGTATATAGTAATGGAAATCTTCTTCTAGTTGGCTTTGCAATTGTTGAGGTTGAGTGTAGCTCTACATGGGAGTAGTTTTTAATATGATGTTGTGAACAACAAGTGAGATTGTGAATAATATGTGGATAACTCCTCAGGAGGAGAGATTTTGGTGTGTGCTAAAGTGGGAGAATGTAGGGTTTAAGTTAGGAAACCTTCATTTACCCAAAGGGAGAGATTACCCTCTTGGAAAGGGGAAGAATGAAGGAATCCCTCATTCATGATTTAACATGAAGAACAAGTTGAGGCTATGAGATTAACCTAACTAAACATATTATCAAATATCAAAAAGGGAGAGATTGTTGGTGCAATTTTTCATAGGTCAAAGTTTACCAGGTTGACTAAGTTTGAGTTGGCTCAATCTTGAGTCTTGATGTTTGAATTTTGATATTTGACAATGTATAGAGATTGCAGGTGCAATTGTCCATATGAGATATTAACGATCAAGGGTCAACCAGAAGAGTCAAATAGGTCAAGATTGACAGGATACTTGACGGGAAAGTCCTAACTAGAGGTTAGGTAAGGACAAAACCAATGAGAAGGTTGACAGAAAAAAAATCCAAGTGGTCAGTGTTGGCAGAACACTTGGTGTAGAAAAGTCCTGATGAGTGAAGTCAGACAGTTAAAAAAAGTCTTAGTGAGTGAAGCAAGGCAGTTTGAAAGCCCTAGTAAGTGAAGCCAGACAGATGGAAGTCCTGGTGAGTGAAACCAGGTAGTTGAGAAATCTTGGTGAGTGAAGCCAAGTGGTGAAAAGTCCTAGTGAGTGAAGTCATGTGAAAAACCCTAGTGAGTGAAGTTAGACAGTGTGGAAATCCTGGTGAGTGAAGCCAAACAACAACAACAACAACAACCAAGCCTTTTCCCACTAGGTAGGGTCGGCTGTATGAATCCTTTTACACCATTGAGCTCTATCTCCTATTGTATCATCATCTATATTTAAATAAATTTTATCCTGTTTTATTATTGCTAACCAAGTCTTTTTTGGTCTTCCTCTTCCTCGTTTGATATGCATGTTTATCATAGTTTCACATCGCCTAATTGGAGTATTTATTGGTTGTCTAAGTACATGTCCGTACCATCTTAAACGTGTCTCTCGGAGTTTGTCCTCAATAGATGTAACTCCGACTTTCTCTCTAATGCTCTCATTTCTTATTTTGTCCATCTTTGTATGTCCACACATCCACCTTAACATCCTCATCTCTACAACTCTCATCTTCTGCTCATGTGCTCGAGTCATAGCCCAACATTCAGTTCCATATAACATAGCAGGTCTAACTGTGGTTTTATAGAACTTACCTTTAAGTTTAAGAGGTACTTTACGGCCATATAGAACACTCGACGCTCCCCTCCAGTTCACCCATCCTGCTTGTATTCTATGTAAGACATCTCTCTCAATCCCTCCATCATTTTGTAAAAATGATCCTAAATATTTAAATCTCTCGGTTCCGGGCAACTCGTCCTCTCCTATCTTAACAATTGTTTCATTACTTTTAATATTACTAAACTTAAATTCCATATATTCTGTCTTTAATCTACTAAGCTTAAAACTTTTCCCTTCTAGTGTTTTCCTCCAAGATTCTAACTTAGCATTTACTCCTTCACGTGTCTCATTTACCAAAATAATACCATCTGCAAACAACATGCACCACAGTACTGTGTATTGAATGTGCGCAGTGAGTTCGTCCATAATTAGTGTAACGCCCGCCCTTCTCGTGCTCTGAAGGGGCGACGTTACCAATGCTACATACATACATGCATATGCATATGGGGTCATAGCAGCGGAAGAAAAATTTTCATTTCATTTAATCATATGCATGATAACAACATAATATGGAGAAAGATATCATCTTGTAATATACTAAACATGTGAACATGCTAGAGTCCATAACGTGACTTGATATTCACCACTTGAAACATAATACATGCTTGTCTAACTAGAGCATAAAGTGTACCAAATTATGAAGGAACTAACATGGATATTATTCTCTAGAGTTCATGATAACTAACAAGGTTTCATACAATAAGAAATAGTATAAGTTCACATGCAAAAGTTTAAAGCATATATAAGTCTTGAAAACATAAGCAGATCACTTCCACCATGCCACTGCCACACACACACTTGCCCTTCCTGCTGCTCCCCTTAGTTTATCCATTCTTTACCCTTTTCTGCAGTACAAGGAAATTAAACTATAAGCACATAGGCTTAGTAAGATCCCTTTCCTACTCACAAAACCATGATTCATAACGTGAAAGAAAAAGAACAAAAAAACATGGACAATAAACATTGCATGTGAGAGCATAAGCATAAGGTAATAGCATGTTCATATAGACATTTTAGACATAGCACAAGAGAGTATTAAAACATAGTGTCTGAAAGCATAAAGGAAATCATATAGCATGTTCATATGGGCATTTTAGACATCACTCAAGAGATTATAGAAAACATAGTATATAAAAGCATAAAGAAAAACATATATCATGTTCATATGCAAGATGTTCTTTTGAAAACTCATGATAATGCATATATACAAGATGCTCCTTTGAAAACATATATAACATAGGTACTTAAACATAATCTCAACATGAGGGCCCGGCTTTGTACCACATACATGAATTTGTGCGCATCCTAAATAAATCCGAGGTAGCTAATCTCGAACATATTAGGAACTAGGCCCGTTTCTTTGACCATCGACCTAGGGGCAACTTAGGAGGTCATCCCTTACTAGGCCGTTTCATTGACCATCGACCTAGGGGCAACTTATGAGCCCATCTCATGAACCATTCTTAGGGTCTGGTACAAGTCAATACAAAAGTAAAATAGCATATCATGTTCTTGTCATATCATAAAGCATAGCATGTTCTTGTCATATCATAAAGCATAGCATGTTCTTATCATGTCATAAGGTATAGCATGTTCTTATCATGTCATAAGGTATAGCATGTTCTTGTCATATCATGGAGCATAGCATGTTCTTGTCATATCATGAAGAGTTCTCTTGATCCCAACTTATAGGGAAGCAACTCTTATAGCATATCATCATACATATGTCTTGTATAAACATAACATGGTAATCATGAAGTTCACATTTCACATAGCATATCATAGAGAGTTATTATCATGCATAGTTGGAATCCTTTTTTTTTTTCTTAGAACTTTCTACAAACCCTAATCATGACTTGGCCAAAACTTGCAAGGGTTATGGTCTTGGATCTTAAGCAACATTTTAAACAAGGAAAGCATCACATTAGTAACACATGGTACTTATCATAACATAGGAAACCTTTAGCAACATAAACCCTAGTTTTCTTGGTTTGGCCAAAACCTACATGTCATGGTTCTAGGTTTTTCAAGCAACATTTAAACATGGCTCAGTTATCTAATGTTTCATGATACATAGCACCACATGTGTGACCTTTAGCAAACACAAACCCTAGTTCCTTGGTTTGGCCGAAACCTACATGTCATGGTTCTAGGTCTTTAAGCAACATAAGCATGAAAAACTTAAACTACATCATAGGGAAGATCATACATCATAGAAAATCATGAACAAGCATAGTTAGGTTTTAAAACTTTTCTCTAAACCTTTTTATCTATTCTTGGCTGAAACCTACATGTCATAGTTCTAACTTTTCAAGTAACATATAGCATGAAAACTTAAACTAACATCATCTAGGAGATCATACATCATAAGAAGTCATAAACAAGCATAGCTAGGTTTCAAAACTTTTCTCTAACCTTTTTATCTATTCTTGGCCGAAACCTACATGTCATGGTTTTAGCTTTTCAAGTAACATATGGCATGAAAACTTAAACTAACATCATTTAGGAGATCATACATCATAAGAAATCATGAACAAGCATAGTTAGGTTTCAAAACTTTTCTCTAAACCTATTATCTATCCTTGGCCGAAACCTAAAGGAGATGTTTCTAACTTTTCAAGTAACATATAGCATGAAAACTTAAACTAACATCATTTAGGAGATCATACTTCATAAGAAATCATGAACAAGCATAATTAGGTTTCAAAACTTTTCTCTAAACCTATTATCTATCCTTGGCCGAAACCTAAAGGAGATGTTTCTAACTTTTCAAGTTACATATAACATGAAAACTTAAACTAACATCATTTAGGAGATCATACTTCATAAGAAATCATGAACAAGTATAGTTAGGTTTCAAAACTTTTCTCTAACCTATTATCTATCCTTGGTCGAAACCTAAAGGAGGTGTTTCTACACTTCTTAAGCAACAAGTAGCATGAAACTTTTAACAACCATAGATAATCTCTTATCCTTATCTTGGCCGAAACCTAAAGGCAAGACCCTAGGTTTTTCAAGCAACATTTAAACATAGAAGCATACGTAAGCTACTTGTACTACAGGTGAGGGGAATACTTACATCCTTTCGCTTGGTTTACTAAGGAAGAATACCCTTGCTTGAGAAGTTTTCCTAGGAAGAAGGCTCTTAGCTTGATTTCGGCAATGAGGGAAGAAAAGCTTGAATTTTCGGTGGAGGAAGGAGAAGGAGGAAGGAAGAAGAAAAAAAATAAAATTTTCCTTTCCTTTCTCTAATTTATGCTAAATGAAGGAAGAAGGCAAAACCATCTTTTCATTGGGAAGGAAGAAGGAAACTCAAACTTTTCCTTCTAAGTGAAAGGGGCCTTCACTTTCACCACCCTTAACTAAAATCTCCCTTCTCTTCCTAATAGCACACCCCTGCTGGGGCTACTGGTTATCACCTACAACCACTTACCAAGAGGTTCAAGGTTCAAACCTTAGTCATGCCTCTTTTTGGTTCTTTTTGCTCTTTATTTTTGAAAAGTCTACATAAAGCCTATTTAATCATGCAATAATTTATATAAAATTGCTAGGGATCCTATGGGTGTTACAGTCCCTCATACTTCTTAAAAGTTCGTCCTCGAACTTAGAATAACTCCGGGTACTTTTGTTTCATATCATCTTCACGTTCCTGTTAGCTAGAGCCCTAGAGCCAATCATTTGATGATTGTATTTTGGACTTGTTGTATCATATTCTATATAAATAAAGGCATTTGGTTTTTGGTTATTATACTTATTTGTATTGGTGCCAAATAAATTAAGTATAATAACGTCCTTGAGTAGACGGTTCTCACCTATATCAATCGGTTAGTTGAACCGATAGTGAGATGATATAGGGAACACTACTCTTAATCATTCCTAGTCGAGTATTAACATTCAGGGACAATATTAATGCAATAAGACTAGCATGTAGGTCAACTCGATGACTTGATCTCACAAGTCATGGATATAGAGATATCAAGTTGACACATGGGTATGCATTGGAGAATGTATACTGAATGACCCGCCATGAGAAAGTATCATGGATCGTTATATGAGTGTCATATACTTTCTTATGTGGCTATTAGTATGACTACAAGTCCTTAGACCTGAAGTCACCATGGATCCCTACATAAGGAGTTATGTACTTTGGTTTCGTCAAACGTCACCCGTAACTGGGTGGACTATAAAGGCGATTACTGGGTATGTAACGAATTATGCAGAGGGATGTGAGTGATGTAGATGTGATCTATCCCTCCTATATGACGGGAGTGACATCGATATTCTTGATAGAGTGAGACCACGAAGTGCATGACCATGCCCAAGTGAGTCAATATAGGATATTGAGCTCATTTGATTAAGTGAGTCTACTTGGAGTTCAAGATTTAGATTGATTAGAGGATGACACGGTCTATTCCTCACATTGATCAATCTAGATGTCTAGGATAGAAGAACAATTGTCATATTTTGTGAGGAGTCACAATTAGTAGTCACAAAGGTGATGTTGGATCTCAACATTCTTGTAACATTGGGTAGTAATGATGTGTTGCTAGATACCGCTCATTACTTATGCTCCTAAATGGGTTTAGGGGCATTGCCAATGTTACAAGAACCTATAGGGTCACACACTAAGGACAATTAGATGGAGATTAGGTTCATATGATGAACCAAGAGGATTAGATTCATTTGATGAATCAAATTGGATTAAGAGTAATCCTAATTGGGCTAATTGAGTTAGACTCAAGTTGATTCATGTGTTTAATGAGTCTAATTTGGATTATGACTCATTGAATCAATTTAATTAAATGAATTAGATTCATTATATTAAATTGGCTTGAATTAAATGGTTGGATTAGATCAACCATGAGAGAGATTAAGTCAAGTTTGACTTGACTTGAGAGGAAGATGAAGAGTCAAGTTTGACTTGACTTTATGCCACCTCATTGGTGAGTTGGCATTGATTGGGCCAATGATGATGCTCCACATCATCATGGTTGCTTAAGTAGGAAGCCACCTCATGAGAGTTACCAAGAGTTGTGACTCTTGACATTCCATGGAGGTTACACATCTCTTAATGTGGCGGCCACATCAAGATGAGGATGAGTTTTCATTTTTGTGAGTTAATCTCATTCATTCCTCCTTCTTCTTCCTTGAGTTCTTCTTGCTCTCTCCCTCTCCTCTTCTTGCCGTGACCTATCAAGGTGCTAGCACACCTTTGTTTAGGTCTTCTCCACCTAAGTTGTCCGTGTGGATACTTCTAGAGGACCGTACGCTTGACGGTCTAGAGATCTGACATTTTGGACGAGCGGGATACGCGAAAGGCACGCTTCAAAGGTATAAAAATGTTTTCTTCCTTTGTAGATCTACTGTAGATTGAAGCTTTAAACTCGTACTCGTATTTTCGAAAGTTTTCTTCGCACGAGATCCAGTGGCATGGGTGATTCGGGGTTTCCGCGACGCGAAAATATGGTTTTCGCGTCCCGAAAAACCCAACAATTCCTAGGTGGCTTCTTCGAATTGTTGATTTTGCCACAGGACCTTCACCAAGGGCACTTCTTTATTCCTTAGTCTTTTGACCTCCCGATCTAGTATCTGAATGGGTCGACTTTCATAGCTTAGGTCCTCTTGAACTTGCACTGTCTGTGGCTCGATCACTTGGTCTATACTGGGAATACATTTCTTGAGCATTGAAACATGGAACACGTTGTGAATAGCCGACATCTCCTGAGATAGCTCTAGTTCGTAAGCTACCTTGCCGACTCTTTTTAGGATCTGATACGGCCCCACGTAGCGCGGGCTTAACTTACCCTTCTTTCCGAACCTCATTACTCCTTTCATAGGAGCTACCTTAAGAAACACTGAGTCCCCGACACTGAATTCCAGCGGCCTATGCCGCTTATCCGCGTAGTTCTTTTGCCGACTCTAAGCAGTTTCAATTCTTTGGTGAATGTTCTGTATAGCCCGGGTGGTGTCGTCAATGAAATCTGTTCGAAGTCCCATCTCCTTCTTTTCACCACCTTCGTACTAGCATATAGGGGACCTACATTTCCTCCCATACAGAGCCTTGTAAGGCGCCATTCTTATAGTAGCTTGGTAGCTATTATTGTAGGCGAACTCCGGTAAGCATAGATATCGACACCAGCTCCCCTTAAAATCTAAGGCGCAAGCTCGTAACATATCTTCCAATACTTGATTCACCCTTTCTGTTTGTCCATCGATATGAGGATGGAAGGCAGTACTAAATAGTAGTTTCGTGCCAAGGGCCTTCTGAACACATTCCTAGAAGTGAGAAATAAAGCGACCATCTCTATCAAAAATGATGGTCTTCGAAATCCCATGTAATCTGGTGATTTCCTTAGCATATAATTGAGCTAGTTGCTCAATTGAGTAGGTCATCTTGATTGCCAAAAAGTGGGCAGACTTTGTCAATCTGTTCACGATTACCCATATAGCATCATATCCGTTAGTCGTTTTGGGTAATCCTGAGATGAAATCCATAGAAATATCTTCCCATTTCCATTCTGGAATTTGAATCGGCTGCAGTACTCCTCCAGGTCTCTGGTGCTCTGCTTTAACCCTTTGGCAGGTTAGGCAAGTACTGACATACCGAGCCACATCTCTTTTCAAACCGGACCACCAGAACTTCCCTTTCAGGTCTTGGTACATCTTGGTAGATCCAGGATGCATCGCATAAGGTGTTCTGTGAGCCTCCTCCAATATCTTTCTTCGCAACTTCGGATCGTCAGGGATACATAAGCGATCTCTGAGGTATAATATTCTACTGTTAGTGATACAAAATCCATCGTTCTTTCCTTCTAGGACCTCTTGTTTGATCCTTTGGAGGTTTGGGTCATGTGCTTGTTTTTATAATATATCGTCGAACAGCGTCGGTGCTATCGTCAAGGTAGAAAGCTATCCGGACATGATTTCGACCCCGTAACCCATACTTTCCCTTTACTCTCCGATAAATTTAAACATCGGTTCTGCCTCTGGCCTGAAGACCACTCTCCTTTTTCGGCACTCGATCGAAGCACCGTACTTGCTCAGAAAATCCATGCCCAAAATAATGTCATAATCCTGCATGTCGAGCACTATCAGGTCACAGTAGAGTTCTCTGTCTGCGATTCTGATGGGTGCGGCTCGCAGCATATGAGTAGATGGCATCGCTTCTCCCGAGGGCAGTGTCGTTAAGAACTTGCAATCTAAGGCTTGTGGTGGCATGTCTAACTTCCTTGTGAAAGGTGTAGAGACAAACGAGTGTGTTGCCCCAGTATCAAATAATACAGTAGCATGCTGACTGAAAATAAATATCTGACCTGTGACAACCGTAGAAGCGTTCGCTACGTCCTCCTTGGTGAGGGAGAAAATCCTAGCATTCGTCGTAACTGGCGAGGCTTCCAATCTCCCTTGGCTTATTTGAGGGCCTTCTATCGCAGCTTGCATCTGGTGTAACTGTGAGGGAGCACCGTTATTCTGGACGTACTGCTGAGGAGGTGTCTGAACCTAGGTGGGGCAGTCTCTGGCTTTGTGCCCTTGCAGTCCACAGTTGTAACACCTATTTGTGCCCATGCGGCATACCCCTGGATGCTTCTTTCCACATGTGGTACACTGAGGGTACATGGGTTGTTTGTTCGCTGGGTCACCCTTAGCGTCGTTCCATTGCTTTCTCTTACCGTTATGGTTTCCTTTCCAGCTGCCTTTGGTACTTTGAGGTTTCTGTCCTCCCGACTAAGCTTGACCCTTGCCTTCATGCAGCGCCTTCAAGTAGTGTTCAATGATCAGAGCACTGCTGATCAGTTCTTCGACGGTCTGCGGTCTATTAACTCCGCCGGCCACATTCAGAGCTATCTCGAGTCTGAGCATCTTCAACATGAGTCTGACTATTTCCCTTTCTATGCTGACCAGCTCTGGGCATAAGCGTGCTAGTCGGTTGAATCTTTTCATGGCTTCATTAACTGCTAAATCACCTTGTCGGAATTCGGTGAACTCGTCGTAGTGCTTATTTGTCACACACATATGGAAGAATTCTTCGAAAAATTCAGTTTCGAAGTTCGTCCATCGCATCTGATTTACTTGTCTCTTTGCTTTAACTCTGTCCCACCACATTCTGGCATCTCCCGAAAGGCAGAATGATGCACACTTGACCTTTTCATGTTCAGGCCAATCCAGAAGCTCTACTGTACTCTCTACAGTCTTGAACCAGGCTTGAGCGTCCCATGGTTCACAATTACTAGAAAAAGTTTTCGGCTTCAGCCTCTGCCACTGAATCAGGTACGCCTCCTGTCGAATCACTGGGGCATGACCCACGGGTGGTACCGGTGCAGCTGTAGGTACGACTGGCATCGTATTCGGATTCACTGGTGGGGTAGCAGGGTTTCCCTGTTGATTCTCCAGAGCGTTAATCACCTGCTGCTGTTCTGTAACCTGACGCTGGAGCTCGGTAACTACATGCATCAGATCAGATGGGGGTACTGTCTCATAAGCTCTGGTATTGCGTCTTCTAGCCATGCTTATCTTCATCAATTATAACAATGCTAGCATAAGATTACCATTCTAACCTATATTCATGCATATTTAGACTAAAGCATTCCTTATCATAATTAAAAAAAAATAGAATAGGCATGCATACTTAGATTAAAACATTATTATACATAAAAGAATAGAGTAGACATAGAATTTCTTACTTGGAGCGGCAGGATAGAGGTTTGATGTGTGTGTGTAGTGGAAAGGCAGACCTGCTCTGATAACAAACTGTAACGCCCTCCCTTCTCGTGCTCTGAAGGGGCGGCGTTACCAATGCTACATACATACATGCATATGCATATGGGGTCATGGCAGCGGAAGAAAAATTTTCATTTCATTTAATCATATGCATGATAACAACATAATATGGAGAAAGATATCATCTTGTAACATACTAAACATGTGAACATGCTAGAGTCCATAACGTGACTTGATATCCACCACTTGAAACATAATACATGCTTGTCTAACTAGAGCATAAAGTGTACCAAATTATGAAGGAACTAACATGGATAACTAACAGGGAGTTCATGATAACTAACAAGGTTTCATGCAATAGGAAATAGTATAAGTTCACATGCAAAAGTTCAAAGCATATATAAGTCTTGAAAACATAAGCAGATCACTTCCACCATGTCACGGCCACACACACACTTGCCCTTCCTGCTGCTCCCCTTAGTTTATCCATTCTTTACCCTTTTCTGTAGTACAAGGAAATTAAACTATAAGCACATAAGCTTAGTAAGATCCCTTTCCTACTCACAAAACCATGAATCATAATGTGAAATAAAAAGAACATAAAAACATGGACAATAAACATTGCATGTGAGAGCATAAGCATAAGGTAATAGCATGTTCATATAGGCATTTTAGACATAGCTCAAGAGAGTATGAAAACATAGTGTCTGAAAGCATAAAGGAAATCATATAGCATGTTCATATGGGCATTTTAGACATCACTCAAGAGAGTATAGAAAACATAGTATATGAAAGCATAAAGAAAAACATATATCATGTTCATATGCAAGATGTTCTTTTGAAAACTCATGATAATGCATATATGCAAGATGTTCCTTTGAAAACATATATAACATAGGTACTTAAACATAATCTCAACATGAGGGCCCAGCTTTGTACCACATACATGAATTTGCGCGCATCCTAAATAAATACGAGGTAGCTAATCTCGAACCTATTAGGAACTAGGCCTGTTTCTTTGACCATCGACCTAGGGGCAACTTAGGAGCCCATCCCATGGACCATTCTTAGGGTTCGGTACAAGCCAATACAAAAGTAAAATAGCATATCATGTTCTTGTCATATCATAAAGCATAGCAAGTTCTTGTCATATCATAAAGCATAGCATGTTCTTATCATGTCATAAGGTATAGCATGTTCTTGTCATATCATGGAGCATAGCATGTTCTTGTCATATCATGAAGAGTGCTCTTGATCCCAACTTATAGGAAAGCAACTCTTATAGCATATCATCATACATATGGCTTGCATAAACATAACATGGTAATCATGAAGTTCACATTTCACATAGCATATCATAGAGAGTCATTATCATGCATAGTTGGAATCCTTTTTTTTTTCTTAGAACTTTCTACAAACCCTAATCATGACTTAGCTGAAACTTGCAAGGGTTATGGTCTTGGATCTTAAGCAACATTTTAAACAAGGAAAGCATCACATTAGTAACACATGGTACTTATCATAACATAGGAAACCTTTAGCAACATAAACCCTAGTTTTCTTGGTTTGGCCGAAACCTACATGTCATGGTTCTAGGTTTTTCCAGCAACATTTAAACATTGCTCAATTATCTAATGTTTCATGATATATAGCACCACATGTGTGACCTTTAGCGAACAAAAACCCTAGTTCCTTGGTTTGGCCGAAACCTACATGTCATGGTTCTAGGTCTTTAAGCAACATAAGCATGAAAAACTTAAACTACATCATATGGAAGATCATACATCATAGAAAATCATGAACAAGCATAGTTAGGTTTCAAAACTTTTCTCTAAACCTTTTTATCTATTCTTGGCTGAAACCTACATGTCATAGTTCTAACTTTTCAAGTAACATATAGCATGAAAACTTAAACTAACACCATCTAGGAGATCATACATCATAAGAAGTCATAAACAAGCATAGCTAGGTTTCAAAACTTTTCTCTAACCTTTTTATCTATTCTTGGCCGAAACCTACATGTCATGGTTTTATCTTTTCAAGTAACATATGGCATGAAAACTTAAACTAACATCATTTAGGAGATCATACATCATAAGAAATCATGAACAAGCATAGTTAGGTTTCAAAACTTTTCTCTAAACCTATTATCTATCCTTGGCCGAAACCTAAAGGAGATGTTTCTAACTTTTCAAGTAACATATAGCATGAAAACTTAAACTAACATCATTTAGGAGATCATACTTCATAAGAAATCATGAACAAGCATAGTTAGGTTTCAAAACTTTTCTCTAAACCTATTATCTATCCTTGTCCGAAACCTAAAGGAGATGTTTCTAACTTTTCAAGTAACATATAACATGAAAACTTAAACTAACATCATTTAGGAGATCATACTTCATAAGAAATCATGAACAAGCATAGTTAGGTTTCAAAACTTTTCTCTAACCTATTATCTATCCTTGGCCGAAACCTAAAGGAGGTGTTTCTACACTTCTTAAGCAACAAGTAGCATGAAACACTACAAGAAAATTGGGATTCTACAACACTTAAACGACAACGCTTTTTATAAAAAACGTTGTCTATTTTTTTTTAACAACGCTTTTAGTGAAAAGCGTTGTCTATTTCATTATTTTATTATTAATAGACAACGCTTTTCTAAAAACCGTTGTCTATTAGTGATTTTTACGGGTCAAAGACAACGCTTCGTAAAAAGCGTTGTCTATTAATCTTTTTGTAGTGTCTACGACAACGATTTTTAAAAAGCGTTGTCTATTGTCAAGTTATCATCTCAATCTTAAGTGATCTAGACCGCTTATCTCAAGATCTGACGGCTGGATCTTCATCCATCTTCATCACAATATGGACGACCCAGATTAAAGGAGGAGAAAACTTCGTTTCCTTTTACCCATGCGACGACACAGTGCTTTTCGACATCTCCTCTCGCGCGGCTAGGGCACGCGACCTCCCACCGCCGGCCGTCTCTTCTCAAGATCGGAGAGGATGAAGGACAGCATATTCTCGTCCAAAGGCCTCGCGCTCGCGTCCATCTCCGTCGCTGGAGGCTGCGGCGACGGCGTCACAGGCACTGGTTTCCTCATCCACCGTAACCTCCTCCTCACAACACATGCCTGTCTCCCTTCTGCTGCGGTGGCTGAGGCGGCCGAGATCCAACTCTTCCGTGGCTGCGCTGTTGGCCGCCTCGTCCCTCAGAGGTAAGTTGTTTCCTGCTTCATTACTGATTTTCTGCATTTGTTTCGAGATTCTCCTGCCTCCCTGTAACTCAGGGTTTGAATTAGAAATTTTGAAGTGTGGTGATTCGATTGTAGATCAATCTGGAAGTAGGTAAAAGCATGCCAATGGCGAGTGCAATTTGTCCCAGATCTGATGCTGTGTACATGAGAATACATAGTTCCTATATTGTTAAGATTTTTTCCCACCTTTTATTTAGGGATTTAGCATTCTTCGAGCAACTGAAAACCTTTTTGTTTGAAAAATATGCATTCTTCATATGCTCCTTTTTGTGAAACTATCATAACTATAGAAAACCCAAATTGACCTCTTTCTGCATATTGAAACTGGAGATTTGACTATGTACGTAGACCCATATGACATTGAAGTGGCAAACAAAGATGGATATTTTTATGGGGTAGTTCTAAATCTCTCTCATTAAATTCTATACAAACTACAACAGAGAGATGGCGTCAGGTCATAGGTGTTCTAATGAACACAAAGTTTCAAGTCTATTTTAACATCAATCTCTGTCTCATTTAAATCCTACTTTGTTTCTTCACTTAATCATTCTTAGTATTCCCCGCACGCTCGCATTCACATGACATTAAAAATAAAACAAGTTTGTAGAGAATCTCAACTATTAAAGTACAGTATGGATGAGCTAAGAAGAGGAATAGTTAGTCTTCTGTAAATATAAACTAATATTTCTTTGCTATACAATAATTAATTCAGTAGAAAAAAATATACAAAAATAATTGTATACTATAATTGCTAACACCAAGATGATATTAGGGTAATATGGAACATTGTGTGTACCTTCACTATGAGCCTATGGTGGTATTCCTACCTCCCTAGGACCTGTTACCTTGGTTTGTTTCTTTGTGCATTGAAGGTTCTGTTTCTAGGATGGGGGTATTGGTCCACAAGTTATTTTATTGAAGGCTTACTTATAAAGGAGATGATGGATCAGTCCATTTAGTTAATGACTTCTTGGTGGATTATCACTATGATCCTTAGGAAGTTGTACCTATTGTTGTGGAAATAAAGCAAGTATTTAGTGATTCCCAGTAGGCAGCATAACATCAGATGAGTGTTTAAGACCTTATTTTAACCCATAATTCCTTTTCTTTTCATAGTCATTCCTTTATAACTTATATAAGTTTATGAACCTTTTACCTGGAAGCCTATCTTTTTTATTTTTGGTTGTAAATTATAAATATGATATGCTAGCACATCTATCCGATCACAGGCATTTCACAACAGTAAGGGATTCTCTTGGTCTGACATGATGTATCATTTGAGCTAAGCCTTTTTGATTGGCTGAATCTCGGATGGTATGTTATATCAGTTACCTCTACTCCAAGCAAGGTATGTATTTTTTTATCACAAATTGCCTCAGCGTTGTTTAACTTTTATGCTTACTCAAATTGCTAGATGCATTAAGCTATGCAATTTGAATGCAATTAGTTTAGTGTTCCTATGATGTTTGTTATTTATTTGAATGCAATTAGTTTAGGTTTTGTTACATGCTCTAGTTTTTGTTTCACTAGATGTTTACTTGATGTGTTTTTACTTTCCATGCTCTAGGTTACATTGGATCAAAAATCCATACTATGAACAAGTGAGTTTCCTACTTTTCCTTGCAAATTGTTGATAGTTTGTCATTGGATGATTATCTCATCTGTAATAATTCTTTTAAGAATTCAGTCTGCTCAAATTCTTCTTATCTTGAATCTGTTAGTTCTTTTATTTTTCTAGAAGTTGTGTAAGCATGCTGAATTAGTTAATATTTTGAATCTTATTTTTTCTCCTATTTCATATTTCATGTCTATTATCTGATACTTGAATTTTCTTTGTTCATATATTCTTTGTTATCTTCTACTAAGAAAACAACGCTTTTTTATGCATTGTGAGACCTTACCATATGTTTAGAACAATTTGTATTGATGGATGCCTGGTGAGCATGGCTGGTGAATGTACTAGAATGTGTTTTATGCTATATGATTTGCCAAACAAAGAATGATATGCAATGAATGACAAATAATATAGTCTGTAGATGTATCTTATTGTTGCTTTTTCAATAGACGAGGACTACTTATTATCTTGTCAAACATTTGACAATGAGAAGGAATTTCAGTAATGCAAGAAGAATATATCTATGTGATTTATAGCATTAATATGCCTAGCCAGTAAAATATAAAACCAATCCAAGATATCATTCTAGGTTCTATGTATAGAATCATGTGTGGCTTTGGTTGCCTTTTTTCTTGTGCACTAATTTACCTGCCAAAGATCCATTTCTTTCTTCTGTCTTTCTCAATCCAAATTTTCTCATTGCTGTATAGTGTGAACTGTGACATTTGTTTTCAACTTTAAGAGTGAAAATTTCTTTTGCATAATACTGATGGTATTGTTTTCTGTGGCAGATACACAGTGGTAGGTGTTTTGTTCCAGTCTCAAGCCGACAATCCTTTTTGATCAGTATATCTAGTAGAAGTAAGCATGCAGATCGTTGTCTTCGAGGCCGACTAGCTATTTTGTGCTTTTTTTGTTTTAAATTCGAATGTCACTATCTACTTTGAAATAGAACTATTTAGTCTTTGTGTATAGTTGAATTCTCCTGTAAATACTAATACTTTGTAATTGAATTCTATTGTTTTGGTATGAGTTTGAAATCATTAGTTGAGCTAATTAATGTCATTTTATATGTCAAATTCAAATCTAGACATGGTAAAAGAAAATTAATAGTTTTGTAAATATAAAAAAATAATTTTGTAAATAGATTTTTTTTATTTTAAAAAGACAACGCTTTTAAAGCGTTGCACAAGTGTTGTCTTTGCCAAAAACAACAACGCTTTTAAAGCGTTGCAAAGATGATGTTTTTGTAAAAAATACACAACGCTTTTAAAGCGTTGTCTTTGCTACAAACGACAACGCTTTAAAAGCGTTGTCGTTGAGCAAACTTTTAACAACAGTGCCTTTAACAACGCTTTTTCAGGCACAAAGACAACGCTTTAAAAGCGTTGTCTATTAGCTTTTTTCTTGTAGTGAAACTTTTAACAACCATAGATAATCTCTTATCCTTATCTTGGCCGAAACCTAAAGGCAAGACCCTAGGTTTTTCAAGCAACATTTAAACATAGAAGCATACGTAAGCTACTTGTACTGCAGGTGAGGGGAATACTTACATCCTTTCGCTTGGTTTACTAAGGAAGAGTACCCTTGCTTGAGAAGTTTTCCTAGGAAGAAGGCTCTTAGCTTGATTTCGGCAATGAGGGAAGAAAAGCTTGAATTTTCGGTGGAGGAAGGAGAAGGAGGAAGGAAGAAGAAAAAAAAATGAAATTTTCCTTTCCTTTCTCTAATTTATGCTAAATGAAGGAAGAAGGCAAAACCATCTTTTCATTGGGAAGGAAGAAGGAAACTCAAACTTTTCCTTCTAAGTGAAAGGGGCCTTCACTTTCACCACCCTTAACTAAAATCTCCCTTCTCTTCCTAACAGCACACCCCTGCTGGGGCTACTGGTTATCACCTATAACCACTTACCAAGAGGTTCGAGGTTCAAATCTTAGTCATGCATCTTTTTGGTTCTTTTTTCTCTTTATTTTTGAAAAGTCTACATAAAGCCTATTTTAATCATGCAATAATTTATATAAAATTACTAGGAATCCTATGGGTGTTACAATTAGTGTAAAAAGATAGGGACTTAGAGTTGATCCTTAATGTAACCCTATCTTTATTGGAAATGCTTCAGTTACTCCCCCTGAAGTCTTTACTCTAGTCGTTACATCCTCATACATATCTTTAATTAGTTCAATATATGTTACGCTAACACCTCTCTTTTCTAAAATTCTCCATATAATTTTTCTTGGGATTTTATCATAAGCTTTTTCTAAGTCAATGAATACCATGTGTAGATCTTATTTTTGCTCTCGATATTTTTCAATTAATTGTCTAAGAAGATATATAACTTCTATTGTCGACCTTCCAAGCATGAACCCAAATTGATTTTCTATTATTGTGGTCTCCTTCCTTAATCTTTTTTTTATTACTTTTTCCCAAAGTTTCATAGTATGACTCATTAGTTTAATACTCCTATAGTTTGCACAATTTTGTACGTCTCCCTTATTCTTATATAAGGGAACTAGAGTACTTATCCTCCATTGATCAGACATTTTTTTCGTTTTCAATATCATATTAAATAATTTTGTAAGTCATTCAATACCTTGTTTCCCTAAGCACTTCCATACCTCTATCGGAATATTATCTGGTCCAACGGTTTTTCCTTTGTGCATCTCATTTAAAGTTTGTTTTACTTCTAAAGTTTGAATTCTACGATAAAAATTAAAATTTCTATCCTCATTTGACCTAATTAAATTAGCTAAGTTAAATTGGTCACCTAAACCTCCATTAAAAAGTTGATGAAAATACCGCTTCCACCGCTCTTTTATTTCTCCATCGTTTACTAATACGCTATTACATTCATCTTTAATACATTTTATTTGGCTAAGATCTCTTGTTTTCCTTTCTCTCACTTTAGCTATTCTATAAATATCTCTTTCCCCTTCTTTTGTATCCAATTTTTTATATAACCGTTCAAAAGCTTCATTTTTTGCTTCACTCACTACTTTCTTAGCTTCTTTCTTGGCTATTGTATATTTTTTCAAGTTTTTCTCGTTCTTACATATATATAATTCATTATAAGCTATTCATTTTTCCTTCACCTTCTCTTGTACTTTCTCATTCCACCACCAAGATTTTTTACTTAGTGGTGCATGTCCCTTTGACTCACCGAGTACACTTTTAGCTATTATTTTCAACTTTGATATCATCTTATCCCATGTTGTATTACAGTCATCATATATTTCACCTAATGCTTGCACTTCTACCTTCTCCTTAAATATATGTTGCTTCCCATCCTTTAACTTCCACCACTTAATTCTAGGAATTGTATATATTTTCTTTCTATTGATATTATGTTTGAGGCGTATATCCAACACTACTACCCTATGTTGGGTAGTTAAGCTTTCTCCAGGGATGACTTTACAATCTTTACAAATGTTTCTATCCTTTTTTCTAACCATAAGAAAGTCAATTTGAGATTTATTATTCCCACTTTTGAATGTGACTAAGTGAGTGAAGTCAGACATGTAAAAATTCAGGTGGGTCAAGGTTGACTAGACACCAAGTGTTTGAAAGTCCAAGTGGGTCATGGAGGACCAGACACTTGGCATGAGATGATAATTCCAAGTGGATCAAGGTTGACGGGATTGGCATGAGACAGTAAGTCCAAGTGGGTCAAGGTTGATTGGACACTTGACACGGGGAAAAAAGTCCAAGCGGGTCAAAGGATTGATCGGACACTTGGCACTAGGAGGAAAGTCCAAGTGGGTTAAAGAATTGACTATACACTTGGTGACGAAGTTCAAGCATGTCAAGGTTGACCAGATGTTAGGCGTGACAAAGTCTCAATAGGTCATGGTTGACTAGATGTTTGAATTGAAACTCTAGACTCGACTTATAGGTTGGTCAATTGATTAGGTGATCGATTGAACCAGAGTCCAATTGATCAAGTGATGGATTGGGAGAGTGCTACGAGCAAAGACAACCCAATCAATTATTTGATCGATTGGGGAGGGGGGATTGTGAGAGCACAGTGTGCTCCCCAATCAATCAGCAAGCTACTCCAATCGATCAGTCGATTGATTGGGGAAGGTTTTCTCGCAATGATGTGAGGCAACCAAAATTGATTGGTCAATCGATTTCAGGGCTTCTACAATAACACAGAAGAAGAAATAACACAGAAGAATTCTTGATCAATCAGCCAATCAATTCAGCTGCCCCCGATCGATTAGCTTATCAATTGGGGGATGACCGTTGAATAGGTTACGAGCTTTGGATGGCTGGGATCGTCTAGATCTGACGTGGTAATCGATTGAGAGTGAGCCTAATAGATTGGGAACCCTAAAAGCGCAGATCATAAAGGCGACGGTGTGGTTCAAATGCAACAACTCTTCATCGATTCTTCTCTGGCATTGTCATTGGTTCTTGAAGTTTCTTAGAGACAAGTGTTGCTATACTTCCAAGGTTCAAGAGGTGATTACAAGCTCCAATAGATCAAGCAAGAAGAAGTTTTTATTGTATTTATGTACATTACTTCTTGTTTTGAGTTGTATTCTTGCGTGAGCTTTTACTAGGTTTCTCCACCTCTGGATTGTTCCGAGAATGAGTGTTTTCATAATGGAGAGTGTGCTTGGGTGTGGATATTTAGATTAGTTACCCCATCTTGAGGTGGATATTAAGTAAATCTTTTATGTTAGCATTGAAGAGTTCACTTCGAGTATTTCAGCTGTAAAAGATCATCATCAACAAAATGGGCGAGCTATTCACCTGTGTCTGGATCTTATGTGTTTGGGCTAGTCTCCTGAATGTATAAATGCCCTCGAACCTCATTATGATACAATATATTGTGAGTTACGAATGTTTAAACACAATTCAAGCATAATAAATGATGTCGTAAGCTCAACATAAATGAAAATTATATGATAATCACTTAGTCACACCATATTTGAGATTCTTGAGCTTCACTCTATGTGATGGTGTTAAAATTTTCATTTTTCGGATAGCCAAAGTCCATCAGTCGATTTTGGTTAAAATTGGATGATGGCCCAAACTACATTGGATCGACATATGGTTGGATCCTATGTGTTCGGGTTGATCTCCTGAATGTTTAAATGCCCTCAAACCTCATTATGATCAAATGTATTGAGAGTTACAAATTTTTAGACATGATCCGGGGACAATAAATGATGTCGTAAGCTTAATGTAAATGAAAATTATACGATAATCACTAAGCCACACAATATTTGAGATTCTTGAGCTTCCCTCTTTGTGATGGTGTTAAAATTTTTATTTTTCAGATAGCCGAAGTCCATCAGTCAATTTTGATCAAAACTGACTGATAGCCCAAACTACATTGGATTAACATGTGGATGGATCCTATGTGTTCGGGTTAGTCTCCTAAATGTATAAATGCCCTCGAACCTCATTACGATACAATGTATTGAGAGTTACAAATATTTGAATACAATTCAATCATAATAAATGATGTCATAAGCTCAATTTAAATGAAAATTATATGATAATCACTGAGCTACACCATATTTGAGATCCTTAAGCTTCCCTCTATGTGATGGTGTTAAAAATTTCATTTTTAATATAGCTGAAGTCCATCAACTGATTTTGGTCAAAATCTGTTGATGACCTAAACTATATCGAATTGACATGTGGCTAGATCCTATGTGTTTGGGTTGGTCTCTTGAATGTGTAAATGCTCGAGAACCTCATTACGATACAACGTATTGAGAGTTACAAATTTTTGAACACGATTCAAGCACAATAAATAACATCATATTCAACTAACATAATTGTCTTATGTGTTTGGGCTAGTCTATTGAATGTATTCATGCCCTCTAACATCATTATGATACATCCAATACATCATAATGGATAACACAACACAAAATAAAAATTTTACACAACATACAATTTTACACAATCAATTTAACCGAACACAACATAACACAACACAACAATTTTTCACAATCCAATACAAGATAATTTAGAACAATGCAACACTACAATTTCACATGATTCAATATCAATCCAATACAAGAACAACATAACAATTTTCCACACAATCTGATACAAGATCAATTTAGAACAACAACACAACACAATAATTTTAAATAATTCAATATAAATCCAATACGAGAACTACACATCATTTTAAAACACAATCTAGTACAAGATCAATTTAGAGTTTTTATATACAAAACAACGCAACATTTTAAACAATCGAATATCAATCCAATATCAATCCAGTACAAGAACAATATATGGATTTTACACACAATCCAGTATAAGATCAATTTAGAATAACACAACACAACAATTTTAAACAATCCAACACAAAAACAACACAACATAACATTTTATAGAAAAATAACAATGAATAATTACAAGAATCTAGACTAAACAAATTTCATAACAAATAATTAGATGAAGTATAAATTTGTAACAAACAAATATACTTTGAACTTTGATATACAAATTATAAACATACTATACAACACATTAATTACAAATATATTACAACACGTCATTTACAAACATACTACAACTCGTCAATAACAAGGTTGATAATTCATTCTACTTTGAATTTACAAAATTTGTCCCTTCTGATTGATAATGCAATCTTAACTCTAAATTTATGAATGTCTTTTTGAGTGAATTTCATATCAATATTATACAATATGTCTTATATATTGCATAACAAAGAAAGCACAGTCATTCTTGCAGTATCACAAGATTAAATTAGTAACAAAATTATAATGACAATGTATCATTGAAATTAATGTAATAATTTACTTATGACAATATCTGTTTAGGAAAATCTACTGTTGGTGCAGTTTGCACTAACAGTCTAACTCAAGTTTTGATAAATGACAAGTAAGTGAATTTAGGTGTATTTGTGATCTGAGTATTTACCAAGTGTGCTGGAATTGATGGGTTGGAGGACCTAATATCAAGTTGAAATGTAGCTAAGTTCGCGAACTGGATAGATGGTGTGAAGTCTAGATAGGTCAACAGGCTGACTTAATATCTGACAGAAAGTCTGGTTAGGTCTGCGGGACCTGACGGCCAGCAGAAGTCTAGTTGGGTCTGCGGACCTGACAACTAGCATGAAGACCTGGTGGGCCAAAAGGCTAGTCAAACCGGCTGTAGGTTGCTAAGTAAAAGTAAGTCACTAGAGAAGAGTGACTTGGTGAGGGTGTGTCCCGATTGAGGGACAGTAGGCGTTGGTCCAGTTTAGGTCTATTTCAAACTCCTAAATTGAGACCTTGACTAGATCCTAGTCTCAGGGAGACTGGGTCTAATTACTACTCAGTATTATTGTATTAACACTTATCTTGTAAGTTATTATTTGGTTTATTAGACTAACACGCTTTGCAGGGCAAGAAGAGTACAAAAAACCTCGGGTGAACAATACCCGAGGCGCCTTCCAGAGGATGGAAGGAGCCTTGACACTTTCATAAAAGACGCCTTCAGTGCATGGAAGGTGCCTTCCCCAGGATAAAAGTTTAGAATTCGTCAAAGATAAGGATCGAGCTGTTTGAGATTAGACTTGCCACATTGGAGGCGCCTTCAAGGCCTTTGAAGGCGCCTTCTATGCTCAATATAAGGGATGCTCGCCCAAGCCATCAAAGTACACACTCATACGAACATTTGTTCTTCCAATCAAACTTCTGAATGCTCCGACTTCCTAATACAACTCTGTTGTGACGCTGCTACACTCGTCTACTACTAAGAAGTCATCCAAACACCGAGCTCAAGCCGACCATATTGAAAGAGTGTTTGGTAATCTTTTCATTTGTGTATTTAATTACTGCAAAAGGACAAGTGCAGTGTGTTGCACTTGTTCTGAATTCTTTTGTACTTGATTCCCTCTTCCGAAGGTACTGGAAGAGGTATTTTAGTGGATTACCTATCGATAAGTCTGTGAAACCTGGGTCTTGGAGTAGGAGTTACCGAAAGCTCCGAACCAAGTAAAACTGAACGCGTGCTATTTTACTTGCTTTTCTATTTCACTTTCTTACTTAGTCTTCCGCTGGGCACTTTGTTTTTAAAAAATGAAAAAGATTTATTTTTGAAAACCACATGATTCACCCCCCTCCTCTTATGTGCGACTCAATCCAACAAGTGGTATCAGAGTAGGGTACTGCTTTGAATTGGTGCAACCACCAATCAAGTCGGGGAAAATTATTTTATTTTCTTTGGATTTCAGTTTTTCACATTCTATTTGAATTGGTAAAAGTTTAGCTCTTCAAATAACTCTTCTTCGTTAGATTCTTTCTCGAAGTTGGTGCAACACCTTTTAAGTTCCTCGATATATTTTTTTCTTAAACTTTGCTAATCCAAGACCAAGTCTTGGTACCTTCCTCTAGTTTTCTATTTCAATGACAAATGGTTCAAAACGAAGGATACAACACTGTTCGTCCACCCATATTCAACGGGGATGATTTCTCATATTGGAAGAAGCGGATAGAAGTATACCTGAAGATCGATTTCGACCAGTGATTCAATGTCACTAAAGGATACAAGGCGCCAGTCGACCACAACACCGAAATTCCAATAGACCCCAAAAATTAGAATCCGGAGATGAAGAAAAAACCCAAATTGACTTCAAGGCCCTCAACACCATCAGTGTGGACTAACGAAAGAGGAACTAAACCGCGTCGGCCCATACAAAAATGTAAAGGAACTATGGGACAAGATTATAGAACTACACGAGTGAACCAGTGATGCAAAGGTAACAAAAAGAGACCTGCTTTTAAATAAATTATTTAATATTAAAATACAGGAAGGAGAATCTTCTAATTAGCTACACGTAAGGATAAAAGATATCCTCAACGAGCTCCACACAATCGATCATCAAATGGAGAATCGAGACGTATAAGGTATGCCCTAAATGCCTTCCCTCGAAATTCATTGTGGGCATCCATCGTGGATGCCTACAAAATCTCAAGAAATCTATCTAAATTTAAATTAGATGAACTTTTTATGAATTAAAGCTACACGAACAAACTAACACCAAACCCAAGAAAGTTATTGCTCTTGTTGCAGGAACGCCAAAAGAAAAATCCAGAACTAAACTAGAACCTGAAGCTAAGTCTGACCCAGACTCAGATGATGAAGAATACCTAGTGAAGCTGGTAAGAAAAATATTCACCAGGAGAAAGAAGAATTTCACCAAGAAGGACCTACAGAAGATCAACTCCAACAATGACAAGACGAACGCCACGTGCTTTGGATGCAACAAGAAGGGGCATTACAAGAATGACTAGCCAAATCTTAAAAAGAAGAAAGCCCTCAAAGCAACTTGGGATGAATCATCGGCGGAGAAATCGAACGATGATGAACTGAGGCACACCAACTACCTCACACTGATGGCGTACAGACTAGAGTTGGAAAGTGAGTCAGAAGATGGATCCGAACTCGAATCGAGCCACGAGTCTGCACTCATTTCTGAAGGTTCCGATGAGGTACAATCTATCTTAAGTAAAAAGTGTTAGGATCTCTTCGTACGGCTAGAGAGGGGGGTGTGAATAGCCGACCCCAATTGCTCGCGTTTCTTTCTACAATCTAGGGTTAGCGCAGCGGAAAAATAAACTAGAAACGAAAGGAAGAAGAAATCAAACCTCAACGCAAGGATGTAACGAGGTTCGGAGATGATACTCCTACTCCTCGGCGTGTCCGTAAGGTGGACGAGCCCTATCAATCCGTCGGTGGATGAGTCCCCGGAGAACCGGCTAATATCAACTCCTTGTGGGTGGAGAAACCTCGCCACAATCACTTGCAACAGCAAGCTAAGAGTACAAGAGAATAGCAAGAACAAAATGAATGTAAAACAAACAATCTTGCCTTCTCGTCGACTGGGGTCCCGGATGAAGTAGCAACTCCACGGACAGATGCAACAGCAAGCCAGTCGAGAAAACTGTCGGGGAAGCTCACGCGAAGCTTCAGCAGCGGTTGAGCTCAGCAAAGCTCGGAGCACCAGAAGAAGCAGAAGCTTCAGGCAGAAGAGAACTTCCAGAAGCAAGAAGTAAAAAACAGGAGAAGATGCCCTCGATCCTTTATACCTGCGAAGAAGAAACAGCGAAGAAACTAGCCGTTGCGTCGCAACGGCTATTGCCCTGATCGGTCCACAGACCGATCAGGAGTGTGCCTGATCGGTCCACAGACCGATCAGCGCTTTCTCCCGAACTCCGCTAGCTACTGATCGTGCTCTGATCGGTCGTGTGGACCGATCAGGGTATGGCCTGATCGGTCTGCTGACCGATCAGGGCTTATTGAGTGCGGTTCCTCGCACTCCTCAGGATGGTCACCTGATCGGTCGGGAGACCAATCAGGATGTCGCCTGATCGGTCGTGGGGACCGATCAGGCCCTGTGTTGATCGGTCCCCAGACCGATCAGACGGCTTCACAGAGAGTTGCCCAACTCTCTGTGTGGAATCTGATCGGTCCCGGGGACCGATCAGGCTCCATGCTGATCGGTCCCCAGACCGATCAGTAAGCCCACACCAAGACCCAAGTCTCCCAAACCAACATCCGGTCAACCTTGACCTGTTGGTACATCATGCTTAGCATCCGGTCACTCCCTTGACCTGCTAAGACTCTCCACCAAGTGTCTGGTCAATCCCTTTGACCCACTTGGACTTTTCTCTTCGTGTCAAGTATCCGGTCACTCCCTTGACCTACTTGACCTTCTCAACACCAGATGTCCGATCACCCTTGATCCATCTGGATTTTCCCTTGCCCGGCTTCACTCACCAGGACTTTCACCTGGCTTCACTCACCAGGATTTCCACACTGCCTAACATCCCAATTAGGACTTTCTCACTGCCTGGCTTCACTCACCAGGACTTTCCAACTGCCTAACATCCCAGTTAGGACTTTCCACTGCCTGGCTTCACTCACCAGGACTTTCCAACTGCCTAACATCCCAGTTAGGACTTTCCCTCGTGCCAAGCTCCCTGCTTGGACTTTTCCCGTGCCAAGCTCCCTGCTTGGACTTCTCCAGTGCCAAGTCTCCATACTTGGACTTTTCAGGTCAACCAGGTCAACCTTGACCTAGGGTTGCACCAATAATCTCCCAACCATCTATTCTTGTCTCATATCAAGAATATAACTCTCTCACGAGTGTCAAATATCAACATGCAACTCAACTAGGTCAACCTTGACCTAAAGTTGCACCGACAATCTTCCCAAGTCAAACATCAAAATACAACTCGAGTCAAGTCACCTCGAGTCGGGTCAACCAGGTCAACCTTGACCTAAGGTTGCACCAACAATAGTTCTTTAAAATTATTGTATGCTTACATAAGAAATTGACTGTATCTAAAAATCAAATAAATGAACTAAGCAAAGAAAATAAAATACTTAATTAACAACTAAATTTAAACTCAAGAATTAAGCTAATTCAACCTGAAATTCTGACGCAAGTTGCACAACTTGAGAAGGATAATTCCATATTGAAAAATGAAGTATTTAAACTAAAACAACTACTAGAAAAATTCACAACTAGAACTAAGTATCTTGATATGATACTTGGATCATAAAGAGATGTGTACAATAAGTTCGGACTCAAATACAAGTCCATCTCAACTAAAAAAAATGTTTATATCTTTAGTCAACCAATATAAAAATCAAACCAAAGTCTTGGTTCTGAAAGTGTGTCTAGCCACGCAAGTAAGAATCAATTAATACTACGTACCTAAAAATAAAATACACCATCTAAAAATAAATAAACCAAATAAGTCAACCTTAATCTAAAAAACTAACCCCTCTAAACTAAAGTCAACCAAGGTTATAACTAAACCTAAATTAACTAAAAATAAAATTAATTTAAACTCAAACTATAACCAAGTTCATTATAATTATAAAACAAATCGACACAAATCCAAAATCCAGTCCAATAATTCAAGGAGATGGTCCAAACTAGTTGTCACATCCAAAATCAATAAACTTACTCGGATGAGCAATTAAGACTAGTCTAAAAAGGGACAAAAGTTTAACTTAATAAATAGTATTGATGAAGTTTTGGATGATAGTATATTAGGGAAACTCTGCCTATGTATGTCTAGGAAGATATGACTTCAACCTAGTGCATTTAGCTTAGTGAAACTAACTGAAGCTACCCCTTACGAATCCTAACCGGTTAGATCAAAGTTTTGTATTAAGTTCAGTGGATAGGACTATTTAGAAAATTTTGAAGGCATGTTACTCTAATGATATCTAGGTGACTCATCACAGCTTAGAAGTTTATCCAAACAATACCTATTTATTGAATCCAAAGCTAAACTTAAATTTAACACAAAGTTAAATCCAACCCTAAAATTCAACTTATCTCATAAAAATATAGGATTTCCTAATTGAAAATGTAAATTGAGTGAGATGATTAAGGATCTAAATTAAAACTTAAATTAATAATTAAAACTTAAAAGTTAAATTAAAATTAAAATTAAATTAAGACTTGAAAATTCAAATTAAATTTTAAAATTAACTTGAAACTTAAATTAAAAGTTAAAATTGATGAATTAAATTAATAATGACTTCCACCTTTTATAAGAAACTAAGTGGATATTAGACAGTAGTTATTCCGGACACATGACTAGGCATCACACCAAATTCACTCAACTTATTTACAAAATCTTAGGAACGGTTGTCTTTGGAAACAGCAACAAACTTAAGGTAATTAGAATAGGTGATATCGAACTCAAAACTGACTATATTATTAAAAAAGTATTGCTTGTTGATAATTTTAAATATAATTTTCTTAGCATCAACCAGTTGTATGATTTAGGATATAATATTAGATTTCTATCTTCTGAATGCTTAATTAAGCACATAGATAACCTTAGCATAAATCTAAAAGTGTTGTATTAAGTTCAGTGGATAGGACTATTTAGAAAATTTTGAAGGCATGATTACTCTAATGATATCCAGGTGACTCATCACAGCTTAGAAGTTTATTCAAACAATACCTATTTATTGAATCCAAAGCTAAACTTGAATTTAACACAAAGTTAAATCCAACCCTAAAATTCAACTTATCTCATAAAAATATAGGATTTCCTGATTGAAAATGTAAATTGAGTGAGATGATTAAGGATCTAAATTAAAACTTAAATTAATAATTAAAACTTAAAAGTTAAATTAAAATTAAAATTAAATTAAGACTTGAAAATTAAAATTAAATTTTAAAATTAACTTGAAACTTAAATTAAAAGTTAAAATTGATGAATTAAATTAATAATGACTTCCACCTTTTATAAGAAACTAAGTGGATATTAGATAGTAGTTATTTCGAACACATGACTAGGGATCACACCAAATTCACTCAACTTATTTACAAAAGCTTAGGAACGGTTGTCTTTGAAAACAACAACAAACTTAAGGTAATTAGAATAGGTGATATCGAACTCAAAACTGACTATATTATTTAAAAAGTATTGCTTGTTGATAATTTTAAATATAATTTTCTTAGCATCAACCAGTTGTATGATTTAGGATATAATATTAGATTTCTATCTTCTGAATGCTTAATTAAGCACATAGATAACCTTAGCATAAATCTAAAAGTGTTTAGGAAGGACAATATCTATACAATTAACCTAACAATATCTTCAATTAAGTGTCACTTGACACAAAAAGTAGAAACTTGGTTATGGCATAGAAGAATGCCCCCCACACAAACTTTAGAAATCTAACAAAATTAAATGGCTTAGTTAGAGGCTTACCAAAATTGTCTAACTTAGACTCAACAATCTATAATGCTTGTCAATAAGGGAAGCAAACCAAATCAATTCAGAAGTCAACAAATCAAACTCCAACAAACTCAATACTAGAATTGCTGCATCTAGACCTATTTGACTCCCATGGAATCAAGTCAATAAGCAGTGGAAGTCTTTACTGCTTAGTAATAATAGATGATTACTCAAAATTCATTTGGGTAAAATTTCTAAAAAAATAAAGATGAAATATTTGAAGTCTTCAGTAACTTTTGCAAACAAACTAAAATAAAAAAGATTAAAAAATCAAATGAATTAGAAGTGACAACGAAGGTGAATTTAGGAATCATAATTTCAATACATTCTGTCTAGAAAATGACTACCATTATAAATTTTCGTACCCTAAAACACCCCAACAAATAGAATAGTTGAGATAAAGAATAGAACTCTACTTGAAGCCTCCAGAACAATGTTGAATGAATATCTTCTTCCTAAATACTTTTGGACAAAAGCTATTAGTACAGCCTGCTATGTACAAAATAGAACTAAGATAAATAAGAATTATAATAAGACATCATTTGAACTCTACTATAATAAAATACCCAATATCAAATATTTTAAAGTGTTTGGATGCCCAGCCAACATACTAAATACAAGAGAATACTTTGTGATCATGTCCGAATAAAGAAAGCTGGAAAGCCAAGGCCCAAGGATGGAGTGACCACTGACGGGAAGAAGACTTCGATCCTGCAAAACAAAATCAAACCAAGAAAGGGGTCCCTGGCGTTGGTCCTCCAACGCTCAAGCCAAAATCAGGAAGAGAGAGTAATCAAGAAAAATGATAAATCTTGCCTTCCTCATATCTGGCGTACCCTTTTATACCTTTTTATGTGATCATTCATCTACCCTTATTTAATGATATTAATTGCCAGAGGAAGGCTTATTTGTCTTAACTTCGGTGCATTGATGATAAATGTAGTATTTATCTTTGTCTTGGCTTCCTCATATTTAATGATAGACGGTGTGTTCTCTTTTACTTTCTTGTCTCCTCTTGTATAATGTCATTCCTTGCACCGGACGGGCAGTCCAAGTGGCTCATTTCCCTGCCGACCGGCCCATGATGCCCCGACCGGCCGGGTGATGTCCGCTCGGCCACTCCTTTGCTGACTAGGATAACTGTAAGCCCAACGTTGACCGCCTTGACTTTGACCGATACCGTGTCAATTGACCCGTGACAGGTGGGCTCTCCCTTATCGCCACATCACAAGCCTCCCCCTCAAGTCTAGTAGAAGGAGGCTACAGGTCCGATTGACTGGACAACTGGTTCCTTGGCGATTTCTACGTCCGATCGGATGGTGTTCGGTCTCTAGTATCTGATCGGCGCAACAACCAACACCGTTCGGTCGTTGTCCAATCACGGAGAGTGGACGATCAATCTAGTAACTCGTATGCAAAGCGAAACGACGATCGACAATACTTTGAGAATTTTCCAAATATGCTTCATCGAGTGAGCACAGTCGTCGCCGATGTCATCCATATTTCACAAAGCCCGTGCGAATCCTTGAAAATTATGGCCGAGCATGCGACCATCCCTTTTAATTAAGTTCATTAAATGCTACCCGGTGATCGGATGCCACATGTCCCTCATTCTGCTACCAGACACCTGACAAGACAAGTGAATATCCTCTGCTGATGTAACTAGCGCCTTTTTGAATTCCACGGTCAGGTCCTCTTCTAGATTTTTGAAACCATGGATCGGACGGTTGGTAGTCACCGAGCGTGAGGTTTATAAGCCTCGCATGGGTCGTTATCTTCTCCACTTTGCGTCGTCGTCTTCGTCTGCGAGCATCTTGGCGATACCGCGCTTTTCTCCTTCATGATCTTCCTCCGGCGATCTCTACAATCTTTCTAGTAAGTCGTCGTCCCCCTTCGATTGAAGTTATTTGTTGCTCTTAGTGTCCCCTTTTCCAGTCGCATTGCTTCATTGTTTCCCATTGATTTTTAGCTTCGATGGCAAGGTCCTCATAGCCTCATGCTTCTGTCCCTAGGCTCTGGTACACATCCCTTGAGTCCAGGTTCAACGGAGGCGATGCTGAGAGTTAGAGAGATGTTTTTGAAATTCCTTCTGATTACCAAATTGGCCTGCCCTCGGCTTTCGACCGTCCGGATGAACGACCTCCTAGTTTCGTAACCTTTTTTAGGGATCAATTTATCGCCGGTCTATGGTTCCCGATCCACCCTTTCTTTTCTACAATTTGTAAATATTTTCATATTTCTCTCCACCAACTAGTGTCGAACTCCTTTCAGTTGTTATGCGGGGTCATCATTCTGTTCCACCTGCACGGCATTCCCCTTACTCCTCTGCTCTTCCATTATTTCTATTATCCCAAATTGTCCAAGTCGGGGACTTTTCTTTTCCAAGCCCGAGTGGGCCTTGTTTTCTTTGATAAGATGTCATCCTCCAATAAACATTGGAAGGAATAATACTTTTTTGTTCACTTTCCCGAACGGTCGGAGGCGTTGAATCCTCCAGAGCTCAAGAAATGCAAGAGCCAATCGGACTACCTCCACACAGCTTCTCAATTGGTCGGATAGAAATACAGTATACACAAGTTGCTGCTAGAGGATGTTCTGTACGTGTTCGGCCTGAGCCCGATCCGCACAAGACTTCCGTGTAGCCTAGGTACGCTCCTTCTTGGCCTAACTTTTGAATCTAACCGATTTCTTCCTTTCTTTTGCAGCCGAAGTCATGTTGCATGCTCGTCTAGCCAGTAAAGCCAAGCTTGCGGATGCTGAGATCAATGTCGTGGTCGTGGCTGAGTTGGAGAGTCACGGTTTATGGTCGATCGACTCACAAGAAGACCCGCTCGGAGAGAGCGAGAGAACATTTGCACTAGTGGGCAAAGGGATAGTCAGTCGCACACCCAGCGGTGAAGTAGTTGGTACACCAAATCCTCTCTCTGCATGACTACCGATGATTTTAGTCGAGGGGGCATCGAACTCGGCCTCTTCTAGGGAGACACTGATAAGCCACAAGAGGTGTCGGGTGGAGGCAACATCATGATCTGCTTCCTTCGTGGTGCGGACCCCCACCAGAACTAGTCTGCGCCTTCCTTCTGCCGAGCAAGTTGAAACCTCGACACCATCTCCCTTCATAGAGACCGTTCCCCCAACATCATCTGATTAGACACCATCCCTATCAGGTCTACTCCAAGGAACCATTTGTGTGCCGCCAGTTGCCTACATGCCGCCACCGCCAAAGATTCAAAAGTCTGGCATCCGACTGGCATCATCGTCTCAGCCGTCTTGCAGAGTCACCTCGGCCTAATCAGTCCCGAGCGGCCAACGCCACATAACAGCGATTATCCATCTTCCGACTGAGAAATGGCGTGAGTCGGATGATGTTGAATCCCAAGCCCCCAAACACCAGATAATCATTCAAGGGTCGCTCGCATAGATATGGGTGGACGCCCGAGCCCGTGCAACGGTCATGCCTCCAGGGGCGCTCGCGGACAACCATACCCAAATGTCCACTAGGGTAAGTTTTTTTATATATTCTTAATTTATCCCTAATTGGCTTATAATTTCTTGATTCCTCGTAGTATTGGGTAGAGAGTCTGGTCATGTGCCAAAGGCTTACTTTTTTGAAGCATGAAGTTAACTAGCTGCGTGTGTCGAGCGGTCAATCATCTACTTCTCAGGTGCAGCTGAAGCAGATGAATATTGAGATGGCGCAACTAAGGGTCGATCTGGCTAAGAGCGTCGAGCTGCTAGAGACGGAGAAAGGCAAGAGCGCCGAGCAAGAGACACAATTGGCTCATCTCAATAAACAAGCTGCCTCATTTGAGTCAAAAATCCACTCGGCCAATACCAGAAAGCTCCGGGCCATTAAAGATCTAGAGATTAAAAATAAGGATTTTGGGTGTTGTCCCAAAACTTGAAGGATGCTAAGGCTGCCTTGAAGGTAGAGCGGGATGGACGATCGGGCGAGCAGACTGTAGCAAAGGCCTAGCTTGATGCCAAGGATGAAGAGCTGACCAAGCTGAAAGAAGAGCTAGAGGCCTCCTGAGCGGATCTAGAGACTTATCAAGGAGTCAAGTCGAGTAGGTTTGATCTCATGAAGCAAGCCTACATTCGATCGGATGCTTTTAACGAAAAAGTCACCGATCGGGCTCTTTGTCTGTTTGACCTTGCCATCGAAGGGGCATTCGACCAACTTAGAAAAGACATCTACCTCTCCGCTACTCTATCAAGCAAGGCTATCAGTCGAGACAAGCTAACTGAGTCGCTGCCTAATGATGTCTTGGATTGTCTAGAGTAATCTTGCTTGAGTGAATGTTTTTTTTATTATTTTTCATGCATGTTTGTAATCCTTATCGTGTTAATGAATTGTCGTCCGTCTGGCGATCTTTTCTTATTTGTTTATCCCCTTATTGCCTTGCGGTATCTTTTGGTTTAACTTTAAGTGCGACTTTATAACCCTCCACTTAGTGACAAGCAGTCGGTAGAAGGGTCACCATATTTTGAAAACTTGGAGCTTTTTTGGGTAGCGCGTGTTCCTGATCAACCATTTTAGTCGATACTATTCCTCAACGGGTCTGAGTTTAAGATTGACACCTGACCGTTGATGATGACAGGGGTTTAAGGTTGTCGCTCGACCGCTGATAAAGAAAAGGGTTTAAGGTCACCGCTCGACCGCTGACGTAGATAGGGGTTTAAGGTCGCCGCTCGATCACTGACGTAGACAGGGATTTAAGGTCGTCACTCGACCGCTGACGTAGACAGGGATTTAAGGTTACCACTCGACCGCTGACGTAGATAGGGGTTTAAGGTCGCCTCTTGACCGTTGACGTAGACAGGGGTTTAAGGTCGCTGCTCGACCGTTGATGATGATAAGGGTTTATAGTCATCACTCGACTTTTAACTTGGCCTGATCGGCCCAAGAGTCTAGAAAACTTTGATTTTTATTCACGTTGGCCCTGTATCTAGAAGGTATAAGTACATTTATATTTGTTCACGCACCTGTTACCCAGTCTTATAGGATTGAAGATGACCCGCGCTCCACGACCGCTTGAGTCATCTCCTTGAGTCATCTCTCATTTTCGTCTTCTAAGTAATAGGCCCCCAACCAGAGTTTCTATATGATCTTGTAAGGTCCCACCCATGGAGCTTCAAGTTTGGTGACGTCGTCGACCGGCTTGATTTTCTTCCACACTAGATCACTGACCTAGAAGGAGCTCGGGATCACCCTCCTATTCTAGTTTTGCCTCATCTGCTATTGGTAAGCCATTAGCCGAACGACCGCTTTTTCCCACACTTCATCCACCAAGTCAAGCTCCATTAACCTTCGCTCACCATTTCCCTCGTTGTAGAGTCGTACCTAGTTGGATTCTACTCCAATCTCTACAGGAACTAGCGCTTCTCCTCCGTACACCAGCTGGAATGGTGTTATGCTGGTTAGCTCCTTTGGAGTTGTGTGAAGTGCATGCCCACAAGACACTTGAGAGCTCGTCGACCCAGCTACCTCCTGTGTGGTTGAGCCAAGTTTGTAAGCCTTTGAGAATCTCTTGGTTTGTGACCTCCGCCTGGTTGTTGCTCTAGGGGTAGGCAACTAAGATGAAGGCGTACTGGATGTCATAGCCCTCGCACCACTCCTTGAGCTTCTGACCCACGAACTACCTCCCGTTATCAAAGACAAGACGGCGGGGGATGCCAAATCAATAGAGGATGTTCTACCAAATGAATTTAATGACCATCTGCTCACTTATTCTTGCTAGTGGCTCGACCTCCACTCATTTTGAAAAGTAATCCACAACGACGAGTAGGAACCTCCGCTGACCGGTTGCCATGGGGAATGACCCCACAATGTCCATGCCCCATTGGTCGAACGAGCAAGATACAGTGGATGACATCATTTCTTTGGTCGGTCGATGCGAAACATTGTGATACTTTTGGCAGGATAGGCATGTGGCTGCCGTCCGAGTGACATCATCTTGGAGAGTTGGCCAGAAGTATCCGGTCAGGAGAATCTTTCTAGCTAATGAACAGCCACCCGGATGGCTCCCACAGGAGCCTTGGTGTACTTCTTGCAAGATGTACCCTAGAGAAGGCTCTTTTATACAGTTGATCTCCGACCAATGTAAACTATCTGGTCCTCTTCTTTAGAAGACGTATCACTTCCTGGTCGGCCGATGTACTTCTCGATCAGAGAAATTTGATTAATGGTGTTCTTCATTCGCTTGTAAAGACAACTCCCTCCATCCGGTCAATATGCACCACCAAAGAAACATGTTCAATCGGCTGATTGATCACAACCAATGATAATGAACTAGCTAACTTAGTCAGTTCATCTGCTGCTTAATTGTCTGATCGAGGAATCTTCTGGACAGTGACTTCTCGAAAATTTTTCTTTAACTTCTGAAAGGCTTCTGCATATAACTTGAGTCAGGGGTTGCTAATCTCGAATGCCCCCGCCAACTTCTGGGCGGCCAACTAGGAGTTCGAGTGAATGAGGACCTTTGTGGCTCCGACATGCCTCGCTGCTTGCAAGCCGGCTATCAAGGCTTCATACTCGGCCTCATTGTTAGTGGCGCGATAATCTAGCTGAACGAAAAATTGCATTCAGTCTTCCCTTGGAGAAATGAGCAGGATGTCGATCCCACTGCCTTGCCGGGTGGAAGAGCCATCAACATATATTCTCCAAGTTGCTTCTAACTTGTCGCTATGGATTTCTGTGATGAAATCAACTAAGGCCTGAGCTTTTATTGTCGTTCAGAGTTGATATTGAATGTCGAACTCACTTAGTTCAGTGGTCCACTTGATTAGCCGGCCGGATATTTCTGGGTTGAGGAGGACTCTTCTCAAGGTACAATTGGTCATCATGATGATTGGATGGGAGAGGAAGTATAGGCAGAGTCTCCGAGCTGCTAGTACTAAAGCGTAAGCTAATTTTTCCAAACCAGTGTAGGGGGATTCAGCATCTTTCAATATATAATTTAAAAATACACGGGATATTACTCTTGCCCATTCTTCTTAACTAATGTCGAGCTGATCGCATTTTTAGTGGACGACAGATAAATCCAGAACGGTTCTCCTGCGCTCGGCTTAGCTAATATAGGCAAGGAGTTGAGATAATCTTTGAGTTCTTCGAACGCCCGGTCGCACTCCACATCCCACTGGAATTTAGTCGTCCGACGTAGCACCTTGAAGAACGATAGGCTCCGGTCGGATGATTTAGATATGAATCTGGATAGAGCAGTAATATGCCCGGTCAGCCTTTGGGCTTCCTTTAAGTTGCGTGGTTGTGGCATATCTTGTAGAGCCTTGACCTTGCTTGGATTCGACTCAATCCCCCGCTCGGTGGCTATATATCCCAGGAATCAACTGCCTTTGGCACCGAACAGACACTTATTTGGGTTCAGCTTTATTCCATAAGCCCTCAGAGTTTGACTGGTCTCTCCTTGATGTTTGTGCAAATATCAATAGCTCTTAGAGATTTTATTAGTATGTCATTGACATATACCTCTATGTTTCGGCCGATCTTCTTTTGGAACATCTTGTTCATGAGTCTCTAGTAGGTAGCGTCGGCGTTCTTTAGTCCGAATGGCTTGACGTTGTAGCAGAATGTTCCATCGGTCGTGATAAAGCTGACCTTTTCTTGATCTTCTCAGGCAAGCGACACTTGGTGATAATCTTGGTATACATCGAGCATGCAAATCAGCTCGCAGCCAGCCGTAGAGTCCACCATCTGGTATATTCAGGGCAGCGGATAGAAATCCTTCAGGCATGCTTTATTCACGTCGTGGAAGTCTATGCAGACCCTCTATTTGTTATTCGTCTTAGGGACAAGTACGATATTAGCAAGTCAGCTCGAAAATTGTACCTCCCGTATGTGACCGACCTCCAGTAATTTCTCTATCTCTGCTCAGATGACCAAGTTCTACTATGTACTGAAGTCCCTTTTCTTTTATTTTACTGGCCGAGCGTCTGATCGGACATGTAGCTCATACTGAGCCACACTTGATGAAATACTGGAAAGCTCGTGTGTCGTCCAAGCGAATACATCATGATTCTGTCTGAGGCAAGCTACCAGTTCCATCTTTCTCTCATCCTCTAGATCGGCAGCAATGAAGGTAGTTGCTTCAGGGTGGTCAGGATGGATCTAAACTTCTTCTTTTTCTTCATAGACCAGAGTGAGGGGTTTTTCAATGATGGCATTCGCCTCCAGGCGAGGGGTCTTCAGAGCGGCTCTTACTTCCGTTCTGACCATCTCAATGTAACAACGTCGAGCGACCAACTGATCTCTTTGACTTTGCCTACTTTACCGTCAACCGATAATTTTATCTTCTGGCAATAGGTGGACACCACTGCTCGGAACTCATTGAGTGTTGGTTGGCCCAAAATAATGTTGTAGGCCGAGGGTGCATCTACCACTATGAAATTTGTGGTCCTTGTTCGCTTCAGGGGTTCTTCTCCGAGTGAGATAACTAACTTGATATGGTCAATCGACAACACTTCGTTGCCTGTGAAGCCATAGAGCGGAGTCGTCATTGGCAGCAGTTCACTCTGGTCAATTTGCAATTGATCGAATACCTTTCGATATATGATATTTACCGTGCTCCTTGTATCAATAAAAGTACGATGGACTGTATAATTAGAGATCACTGCCCGGATGATTAATGCATCATCGTAGGGGACCTCCACTCCTTCCAAATCCTTAGGGCCGAAGCTAATCTCAGGTCCCTCAGCTTTTTCCTTGCTGCAGCCAACAGCATATATCTTGAGTCGTCGAGCATGCAACTTTCTTGCTCGATTAGAATCTCCGTCGGTCGGCCCTTCGGGGATCATTCCTATCTCCCCTCGAGTGGCATTATTCCTATTCTCTTCTTCCCTTATGGACGGTCTGATCTATTCAGAAGAGGTTCGGGCAAGGGTTCGGTCTCGATGGCGGTGGCGTGGCTCGATTGTCCTTTCCTTCTTCCTTCTTTCTGCAGATCGACTTCGATGATGTCGAACTGGAAGTGCCGATCGGTGGCGGTATCCACGCGGAATTGACCTATTAGCTGCCAGGTCGTAGCAATCCCTGGTGTTGTGCATTGTTGACTGGTGGAAACTACAAAATATTGGTGCCCACCTCTTGCTTCGAGCAACCGCCACCTGCTGTACGACATGTGGCTTAGTCTCCTAGTGTGAAGGGGCTCCCGATCAGACCCTTTAGGCGGTTGATGACTGCTCGATTGGCACCGCTCGGATGCTACTGCGGGAGCGGTGGTCATCTCTTTCTTCCTTGCCACTTGGGCTTCTTCCACATTAATGTACTCATTGGCCTTCTTTTGGAGATGACCAAAGTCCTTCGACGGCCACCGAATGAGCAATCGAAAGAACTCTCCCTCGGTGAGTCCTTGGGTGAAGGCATTCACTAATACATTTGAGGAGACCGCTGGAATGTCCATCGCCACCTGATTGAAACGCTGGATGTAGGCCCTCATGGCCTCTCGGGGCCCTTACTTTAGTGAGAATAGATTCACGCTAGTCTTTTGGTGGTGGCAACTACTAGTAAAGTGGTGTAGGAATGCCGCTCGGAAGTCCTTGAAGCTGTAGATCGAGCTGTTCGACAATTATTTGAACCACCGTTGCACCGATCCAGACAGAGTAGTAAGGAAGACTCGATATTTCACCTCGTCTGTGTACTGGTGAAGGGTGGTCACGTTGCCAAATTTGGCCAAATGGTCGTTGGGATCGGTTGTTCCATTATACTCTCCGATCATCAACGGGGTATAATGCTTCGACAAAGGGTCATTTAGGATCCCTTCCGAAAATTATTGATTGACCCGCTCGGGCGAGTCGTCTTCCCTCGGTGCACGGGCGCCTAATCCGAGGAAGATCCCAAGTCTCTATCCGCTCAGCCTCTTCCTACTAAGGGAGCCCATGATAGCGCTCGGTTGAAGGGGATTAGCGTATTACGGGCGTCCCCATAGGAGTCGATCGGTCTCCTATTTGGCTCCCGAGCAAAAAGTTGATCCTCTCGATCTTCTCTTTCTCTTTAAGTCTGTCGACCTTCTGCAGAGGCAACGGGCTCATGCATTGGCCGATCGGCCAACACCTGTTGTTGTTGCTCCAATATTTTCGTCACTCAAGCTTGTATTAGTGCATCGAGTTCCTTTTGTGTCAGTGTCACTATTGTGAGTTGTACAATGTCTTCCATCTTCTTATTTAGATACAGGCAACGTTCCCACATGCGACACCAAATTGATCCTGTCTGAATGAAGGAAGCTGGAAAGCCAGGGATGGAGTGACCACTGACGGGAAGAAGACTTCGATCCTGCAAAACAAAACCAAACCAGGGATGAGGTCCCTGGTGTTGGCCCTCCGACGCTCAAGTCAAAATCAGGAAGAGAGAGTAATCAAGAAAAATGATAATCTTGCTTTCCTCATACTTGACGTACCCTTTTATACCTTTTTATGTGATCGTTCATCCGCCCTTATTTAATGATATTAATTGCAGGAGGAAGGCTTATTTGTCTTGACTTCCGTGCATTGATGATAAATGTAGTATTCTTCTTTGTCTTGGCTTCCTCATATTTAATGATAAACGACGTGTTCTCTTTTGCTTTCTTGTCTCCTCCTGTGTAATATCATTCCTTGCACCGGATGGGTGGTCTGAGCGGCTCGTTTCCCTACCGACCGACACATGATGCCCCGACCGGCTGGGTGATGCTCGCTTGGCCACTCCTTTGCTGACCTGGATAACTGTAAGCCCGACATTAACTACCTTGACTTTGACCGACACCGTGTCAATTGACCCGTGACAGGTGGGCTCTCCCTTATCGCCGCATCACTTTGGAAAATTTACCTCAAAAGTATAAAATATAATCTTTATGGGGTACTCATTAAACAGTAGAGGTTACAAAGTATATAACAAAAATACACTAAGAATTGAAGAAATCACAAATGTAAAGTTTGAAGAATCTACCCTTAACTTAGAACAAACTCATATTCAACCAATTAATCTTATTAGAGGTAGTACCAGTCAAGGGGGAGAAAGTGAAAATCTGAGTTAAGAACATGAAGAAGAACATCAATCACAAGAAAATGAATCAACTAGGACCATAAGAGTTAATCCAAACCATCCACTTGAACCGATAATTGGTGATCCAGATCTAGTCCAAACTAGGTCAGCCTTAAGAAACCTAAGCCAAACTATCCTAATTTCTAACATTGAACCCAAGACAATAGAAGAATCACTAAGTGACCCAGATTGGATCTTAGCCATGCAAGAGGAATTAGCTCAATTTGAAAGAAATGAAGTATGAGACCTAGTTCCATTACCATAACATAAAAAGGTAATAGAAACAAAATGGATTTTTAGAAACAAACTAAATAAAAAGGGGAAAGTTGTTAGAAACAGGGCCAAATTAGTAGCAAAAGGATTTAACCAGATTGAGGGACTTGACTATGATGAAACCTATGCCCCCGTTGTCAAACTCAAATCAATTAGAATAAAAAAAAATGTGGAACCGCCACATCAGCGGCCCCCCCAGAGCCGATCCCACGGATATGGAGGAAGGCAAATGCAGGTACACAGCTGAAAGCGCATAGCCGGGATGCTAACCCCAGGCAATGACACCCCGAGGATCGAACCCTGGACCTTTCGGCCACGAAACCATGCGCCCCCAACTATGCTACGCCCTGGGGACAAATTTGTTCAAGGAAAAAGAAACTCAAATCAATTAGAATGTTGTTAAGCTATGCGACTCATAAGGGTTTCAAATTATATAAAATGGATGTAAAGTCGGCCTTTTTCAATGGATTAATTAAAGAAGAGGTATATATAGGTCAACCCCCAGGATTTGAAAGTTTAGAACACTCTAATCATGTGTTCAAACTAAAGAAAGCCCTGTATGGTTTAAAACAGGCTCCTAGAGCTTAGTATGAAAGGTTGACCACGTACTTAATCTCAAAAAGCTTCAAACAAGGTCAAGTAGAGCCAATTCTCTTCATAAAAACAATTGATCAACATTTTTTTATAGCCCAAGTCTATGTAGATGATATAATATTTGGGTCAACTTACTCAAAACTTCTACAAGAATTTATAACGCTACTAGAACAAGAATTTAAAATGCGTCTAGTCAAACAATTAATATTATTTCTAGGTCTACAAATCAAACAAATGAATGAAAGAAACTATGTTCATCAATAAAAATATACATTTAAATTACTCAAGAAATTTGGAATGGAAAACTTCAAAGATATTAAAACTCCAATGGCCACTAATGTAACCCTAGAAAGTGACCCAAATGGAAAACCTATAGACCTCAAATACTACAGAAGTGTCATAGGGAGCCTACTATACCTAACAGCTAGTCAACTTGATATTCTATTTACAGTCAGTATGTGCGCTAGGTATCAAACTTGCACCAAGGAATCACACTTGGTAAATGTTAAAAGAATCTTTAGATACTTAAAAGGTACGTCTAATGTAGGAATGTGATACCCTACAATAATCAGTTTCAAACTTATAGGGTATTCTGATTCAAATTATGTCAACTGCAAACTAGATAGAAAAAGTACAAGTGGTGGTTGTCAACTACTTGGATCATCACTTGTCAACTGGTTTAGTAGAAAACAATACTGTATTGCACTATCTACTACTGAAGCAGAGTATATAGGGATAGCAGAATGTGTTACACAATTACTATGGATGATACACACCCTAAAAGACTTCAATCTAAACTTCAAAAACACAAAAGTGTTAATTAATAATATTAGCTCAATCAACTTAATAAAAAATTAAGTGTATCATTCAAAAACTAAACACATTGAAATTAAACATCACTTTATCAGGGATCATGTCGCTAAAGGAGATATTGAACTTAATTATATTGAGTCCAAACCAAACTTAGCTGGCATATTTACCAAACCACTCCCTGAAAATAAATTTAACAATTTATGTCGACAATTAGGATTATGTCTCATAGACTAGGCCTGCTATTTTCAAAATATTTTCTAAATAATTTGCAAATTCTAGGGAAAATTTCTTACTTTCTAAAAAATTTCCCAATTCCTTAGATTTTTAAAAATTGATTTTAGCCTTCATCTAGATCAAATTCATAGAAAGCATGATCTTATAGACGTATGACTTGAGCATCTCACTGCCACACTAGGACTCTCTTAATTGTATATTTAAAAAATTAGAATGGTGTAACATATGTATGTAAATTGTCTGAACTTATGATGCTTATATTAGTGCATCGACATAAATTTGGGCAGAAAATACCAAAACTACAGTAATCAAGTTAGGTAATCCATCTTAGTCAAACACTAACTGGATACGTGTACTTAACTTGACTAAACAAGTGAACACTGCTATCTCATAATAGTCAGCTAGTAACTAACGGCTAGACATTTAAGAATAATTTCTAGATGTTTATTTTCCTTAACATATATCAGGTTCAGAGGGAGAATACTCTCAAAAATATTTTTTTAACTTACAAGAATTTTTAAAAAAACGTGCGATCTTTGAATATCTTTCTAAAATAATGTCAAGTTCAATTAAAGCATAATTTCAAAATTATATACTAAAATTCTATTTTTAAAATTCAATTAAAATATAATCTCAAAATTGTATAATCTCAAAAAAAATACTATTTTAAAAAAAAAATTGAGAACTGTGTTTGAAAATTGCTTTACAATCTTTACTTAAATTTATTTTTTAAATCATTTGAACATATTTCTAATGCACAAATTCCAGCTCAAAATTACTTTTTCTAAAAAATATTTTACAAATTATTTCATACATCAAAAATTGTGCCTAAAATTCATGTTTTAAAGTTAAGACTATTAAAAAAATGTATTTTTTGATAATTTTGAAAACTAAAATCACTTTTAAAACCCGAACAATTATCTTAACAAAAACTTTGAAAATATCAGAAAAGGCTATTTAGACTTTAAAACCTTGACAATTATTTGACAAAAGCTAAACTTTCCCAGCTTGCTAACAAACTTTGGTAGACCTCTTTCAAAACCAAGTACAATTTTTTTTGTACTTCTCCTCTTAATAAATCTAAAAATTTTGTATTTACTTTGCCAAATTCTTTCCAAGCTTATTGTACAAAGCTTACTACATTTCTTCTCTCTCTGCATAATTTTTGATGAATATCAAAGGGGGAGGGTTAGGGTTTAAGTTAGAAATTCAAGAAAATCAGAGAACTTAGCCCCTAAAATGATAAACTACCTTACTCTAGACTTCTCTTACGTCATTCTATAAATTTTTATATATTTTTCCTAACTTTAACTCAGATTGTCATTTCATCAAAAAGAGAGAGATTTACAGTTTGCACTAACAGTCTAATTTAAGTTTTGATGAATGACAAATAAGTTAAGTTAGGTGTATTTGTAATCTAAGTACTTTACCAAGTGTGCAAGAAATGATGGGTTCGGAGGACCTGACACTAAGCTGAAATCCAGCTAAGTCTGTGGGACCGGATAGCTGATGTGAAGTCCAGATAGGTCAATGGGCTGACCTAATATCTGGTAAAAAGTTTAGTTGGGTTCGCGGGACCTAACAGCCAGCAAAAGTCCAATTAGGTCTACAGACCTGACAACTAGCATGAAGACCTGGTGGGTCAAGAGACAAGTCAAACCGACTGTGAGTTGATAAGTAAAGGTAAGTCACTGGAGGAAAGTGACTCAGTGAGGATGCGTCTCGATTGAGGGACAGTAGGTGTCGGCCCAATTAGGTCAATTTCAGACCCCTAAATTGAGACCTTGACTAGATCCTAGTCTCAGGGAGACAGAGTCTAATTACTACTCAGTATTATTGTGCTAACACTTATCTTGCAGGTTATTATTTGGTTTATTGGACTAACATACTTTGCAGGACAAGAAGAGCACAAAAAATCTTGGGTGAACAATACCCAAGGAGCCTTCCAAGGGAAGGAAGGAGCCTTCATGAAAGGCGCCTTCAGGCATTGAAGGTGCCTTGGCACTATTCATAGAAGGCGCCTTCAGTGCATAGAATGCAGCTTCCGTAGGATAAAAGTTTTGAATTCATCAAAGATAAGGACCGACCTTTTGGGATCAAACTTGCTACATTGGAGGTGCCTTCAAGGCTTTTGAAGACGCCTTCCGTGCTCAATATAAGGGGTGCTCACCTAAGCCATCAAAGTACACACTCATATGAACATCTATTCTTCCGATCGGACTTCCGAACGCTCCAACTTCCTACTACAACTCTGCTATGATGCTTCTACACTCGTCTACTACTAAGAAGTTGTCCAAACATCGAGCTCAAGCTGACCATATTGAAAGAGTGTTTGGTAATCTTTTTATTTGTGTACTTAATTATTACAAAAGGACAAGTGCAGTGTGTTGCACTTGTTTTGAATTCTTTTGTACTCGATTCCCTCTTCCGGAGGTACCGAAAGAGGTATTTTAGTGGATTATCTATCGATAAGTCTGTGGGACCTAGGTCTTGGAGTAGGAGTCGCCAAAGGCTCCGAACCAAGTAAAACCAAACGTGTGCTATTTTACTTGCTTTTCTATTTCGCTTTCTTACTTAGTCTTCCACGGCGCACTTTGTTTTTAAAAAATGAAAAAGATTTACTTTTGAAAACCACGTGATTCATCCCCCCTCTCACGTGTGACTCGATCCAACATCTACTTTAGTAGAAGCTCATTATGCAAAAGGATGATATTCTTGTAACCCATTATACAACTCCTTCACTTTATTACTGGAAAATATTTTCATTCTAGAGACCTATGAGCATTAGACAAACAAAAAAAATATTTATAAAATATATAACAAATATCATAATGCTAGAATATAAATTTCATATTTTAATACTAACCAACTCTACAAAATGTTGATCATATGTATAGTTATAGGACAACGAATTATAATGGTAGAATATTTTTACCTTAGTGTCCATGACCATTAAATGATAATATGCACGATCAGTGTTTATTGGTATAAAAATATCCCGAACTTCTCAATCAACCGGATTTGTTTTGATAATTATACATAAAATTATTTCCCATAAATGTTCATATGATGACTACAAAATTCAATATATAATCATAAATTAGTGTAATTATATCACAAACATAAAAAAAATTATAATATAAAGTCAAATATTTACCATGAATCCAATTGAGTAATATATGGATTTATTATACAACCTATTAGATGAGGAAGCTTCAGACGAGGAAGTTTTCCTGAAAAGTAATGAAATGAATGCATCAATTACTTCTCCGTCGGTAAATATGTTACCTAAGACACATGTGAGGAAGCCATTTATAATCAATGAGTAGTAGCCTTCCTCCCATAGGAAATGGGAAGTAGGCCATTGGTTAGCTCAAACTTATTGTCATGAATGAACTCCAAATTAATAAAACATTGAAAACCCTCTACTACAAGAGAATGATATAGAATATGGCCCAAGTCGAATCTCTCAAGGAAACTAATAGAGGATGTTTGTTCAAGATTAAAGTCATTTTTTGGGGTTTTCTTAATAGAAATAGGGGTTGCTGGATTTTTGGTTTAAATCCTAGATTAAAGAAGAAATTTCAACTAACAAAGACAATTGCAATAAAACGAAATCTGTCCTAATGCAGGAATTAACCCTAGCTTATAACTAAGCAATGCAACAATCAACAAAAGAAGCCTCCATAACATGAATTAAGTTAATTGCACTTAAGAAACAAGTAACTGACATGAATTTATCTAAGCAAAGAAATGCTAGATTATAAAATCAAATAATCAAATGAAGAGAGTAATTTTCAAAACAAAGAGAGAATGAATAAGCAGGAAATTTTGGAATTAATACTATCTAGTCTCAAAGCTAGAATTACGGAAACATAAAGAAGCAAGACTTGTAGTACTGAATTGCATACGAAGTTAATAGAACAAGATCTTCAAAAGCTAAGTTACAGAACAAAGTGCAGATCTAAAATGCGAAAACAAAATCTAAACCATCTCCAAACCAAATCGTTTCTCTAACAAGTCTCTCCTTGTCATATAACAAGTCTCTCTTTGTCATCACACAAGGATCTTATATGAAATCCTCACTTTAGAATTGGAGAAGGAGCACACAACTACTAGACTCAGCTCGACCTTCAACAGTACTAAAGAAAACCCCTTCAGCATTGTTGATGTAGATCAGAACTGCCAAACTCTATCAAATCTGTAATTCTATAATTCTGCAAACTCTACTCCGATGTGGCGCTAGAAGGAGGGTGGAAGGTCGTCGGGAGGGATCTAGTGACACTGGAAGAATGCCTTCGATATATTGTTGCTGTGAGATGGAGTCGCTGGAACACAGGAACGCCGTCGTTCAGTGACTGAAGTAGAATCGTAGAATCGAATTATCACCTGAGGAACGTCTATCAGTAAGCCCAAAAGACCGGAAGTTGGACGCTAATAGCTGAGAACATTAATGTCAATGAAATCTACTAGAAAATGAATTTGGAAATAGAGAAGGGGGTTGTGATCGCAATGGGGAAATGTCGGGGATGAACAGTAGTGCAAGCCACCGTTCATCCACAAAATCTTGGGTTTTATACAGTGGTTTAAACCCAGCTTGAATATGAATTAGGGATTTGGAGTAGGGTTAGACTTGGGTTTCTTCACTTGAATCATATATCAATTCCATAGTCCTACAAGACCAAATTCAAATTATGAGGAATATAACATGAATTAAGAAAGGAAATACAACTGAGCTCAAAACAATTCTCAATTTGTGAACAACCTAAAATGTGTCAATTAACAACCATAATTAGCTCAAAATCCCCCAATATAAACCAAAAGGATGTGTCAAATAAATGTGTTATCAGTCATCTCGAATTTTAAATGAATTATATCAGGTAGGTTATATGTTCTTCTCATTTTTTTATTTTTTTCTGTTTCTTTGAATTTTCCTTTCAAATACTGCAAATAAATCAAACTCAATGTATTTAACATAAGCAAAAGATAAATTAAAGATAATGCAATTAGTTCAAACAAACTTAAATATATTTGCATAAATGTCAACTTGAATAGCACTGAATCTCATAATTTCCATTTCCTTCTCCCTTACTTTTTATTTTATCAGCCTCTTCTTCATCATCAATTTCATCGCCAACTAATATAGTTTTATCTTCTTCTTTCATTTCGAAATCAACCTCCCTAGACTTTATCTCCAAGTTACCCCCTTCTCCCTTCTTTATTTTTCTCCTGGTCCTCTTCCTACTTTGGACCAATGCTAGCCAATTAGGTGTATCTTTAGGGATCAACCTAAGGTTATAGTGACTTCTTTCACGTCCTCTCCTCTTCAGATTGGTTGAAACAAGGTTAGGATGAAGATCTTTAGCAAAATGGCTAGTTAGATAAGAATAACCTTCCCTTTCTAGAATGACAACTAATTCTCGATTAACTTTCACTAAGCTTTCATTATCATGGATAAGCTTTTGGATTAGTTTTTCCTTTTCAATACAATAAGCACATCTAATTTCTTTCTTTGAGTATATGTGAAATTATGAAGTCGATGTCTTACCTTGTTATGGTGTAGACTTAAATTTAATAAGGAGGGGTGCTAAGTAAATTTACTTCCTCGGTGATGAATAAGTGAATAGAGAAGAAATGGAAGAGGAAAGAGGCTCCATTGTGAATGAGACTTTAGTCCCACATTGAAAGTTTCAAGGCAATTTTGTTGGTTTATATTGATTCACATGCATTGAGGTTGTGAACAAATGCATGGGGAGAGACTCTCCCTCACGCGTGGGTACGCAGGGGGGGTGCAAATCCAATGCCCGGATTTGCACTGAACCAAGTTGACTCATGTGCGAGCGCGACCTGCGCACACGAATGTCAGACCAGTCAAGGCAAAAATTTGCCCAAGTGATGCATTAAATTCGAGATTAATGTAGAATAAAACCTGCCGAGTAATAATAAGTGAAACGGTGATCGTTTCACTGCTCGGCTAATAATGACCATTAAGGTCATTAACTCTGGCCACTGATCCGAGCTCCTATATAAGGCGGCTCCAATCATAGGCAGAAGACACAGAAAAGCAAAGGCTCTCCATTTTTCCCCTCCTCCTCTATCGTGCAACTCCTACTCGGCGGAGTGTCCGTGATAGCAATCGGGTGTCACTCAGTTCGCTGTGACCACCAGTGCTTGGTCAGATTCACGGTCGGCCATTGTATCCTAAAAAACAGACGACCCTTGTAAGCCTCGAAGCATAGCTGGAGGTGGGGAAACTGCGACTCTCGCAGGCCTCGGTCAGTTTTCTCGGTCAGTCAATCTCCTCGCCCGATCTGTCTTTTGCCAGATCAAGTGACGCTCTGGTCTGCCGCTCTGCAGACCTACCTTGCTGCTCTGCAGACCTGCCCTGCTGATCTGCAGACCTACCCTGCTGCTCTGCAGACCTGCCCTGTCGCTCTGCAGACCTACCCTGCCGCTCTGCAGACCTGCTCTGCTGCTCTAGTCTTCAGCTCTGCAGATCAGCCCTGTCGTTCAGCTCTGCAGATCAGCCCTGTCGTTCAGCTCTGCAGATCAGCCCTGGTTTCCCGCTCTGCAAACCTGGTCTTCCACTCTGCAGACCTGGTTTCCCGCTCTGCAGACCTGATCTTCTGCTCTGCAGACTAGCCCTGTCGTTCCGTTCTGCAGACCTGGTCTTTCGCTCTGCATGCCTGCTCTACCTCTCTGATCTTCTGCTCTGCCTGCAGACCTTGTCTTCCACTCTGAAGATCTGGTCTTCCGCTCTGCAGACCAACCCTGTCGCTTCGCTCTGCAGACCTGGTCTTCTGCTTTGCAGATCTGGTCAGCCACTCTCCAGACCTGCTTTGACGCTCTGGTCTGCTGCTCTACAGACTTGCTCTACCGCTCTGTAGACCTTCCCAACCGCTCTTTGGCACGTAGAAGAAACCATCCCCTGATGGCAGCCTGAGATTATCCGCTCAAGTCATTTCGACTGTAAGTTAAATTTAATTTAGTGTAGCTTAAATTCAACTAATACCCATAAATCTCCGGCATTAGATTGTTTGTGTCCAACAATCTTGAAACATATTCGACTCTATTGAGATGGCCACAGAACGAAATGTTGAGGTGCAACAGACTCAACACGTGCATGCCCCCTCCGCCCCGATTGGAACTGTGCTAATCAACCACGGGGAAAAGCCAGAGAAGTTTAGTGGACTGAACTTCAAGAGGTGGCAGCAGAAGATGCTCTTCTACCTGACCACGCTCAACCTGGCTCGGTTCTTGACCGAGGACCCTCCCAAGCGAGCTGAGGATGCTAATGCACAGACCATCAATATAGTGGAGGCATGTACTCATTCTGAGTTCCTTTGCCAAAATTACATCCTCAACTACCTAGCCAACTCGCTGTACACTGTGTATAGCATAAAGAGAATGGCTAAGGAGCTGTGGGAGTCCCTGGACAAGAAATACAAGACGGAGGATGCAGGGGCAAAGAAGTTCATCGTAGGTCAATTCCTGGACTACAAGATGGTTGACTCCAAGACAGTGATAAGCCAAGTCCAAGAGCTTTAGGTGATCTTGCACGAGATTCACTCAGAAGGGATGGTTCTGAGTGAAACCTTCTAGGTGGCTGCTATCATTGAGAAGCTGCCTCCCAGCTGGAAGGACTTCAAGAACTACCTAAAGCACAAGCGGAAGGAGATGAATGTGGAGGAACTCATTGTTCGACTTCGCATCGAAGAAGACAACAAGAGTTCAGAGAGGAAACTGTTCTCTCAGGCTACTGTGAAAGACAACGTGGTCGAGCATGGTCAAAGCTCAAAACGGAAGAACCCCAAGTCTTCCAAGATGGGACCCAGAGGAGGCATCAACAAGAAGAAGTTCTCTAGGAAGTGCTTCAACTGTGAGAAAGTGGGTCATAAATCTTCGAAGTGCAGAAAGCCGAAGAAGAAGCAAGAGGCCAACCTGAACGAGGGACCAGAAATAGACGACCTCTGCGCTGTGGTCTCTGAGTTGAACCTGATCGGTTCAAACTCGTGACAATGGTGGATCGATACTGGAGCCACCAGACATGTGTGCTGCAGTAAGGAGCTGCTCCATAACTTCGAAGAAGTCACTGGAGACAAACTGTTCATGGGAAACTCAGCAACCTCGGACATCATGGGCCAAGGAAAGGTGGTGCTGAAGATGACCTCGGGCAAGGATCTCACTCTGAACAATGTGCTCTATGTTCTGGAGATTCGAAAGAATCTAGTGTCTGAATCACTGTTAAGCAAGCATGGCTTTCGCATTGTCTTTGAGTCGGACAGAGTTGTATTGTCCAAGAATGGAGTGTTTGTAGGAAAGGTCTATGTATCTGATGGGTTGTTTAAGCTCAATGTAATGGTGATTAGGCCTAAGATAAATAAAACTGAAAGCTCTTCCACTTATATGCTTGAGTCTTCGTGTTTGCTGCATGATAGACTAGGACATGTTAACTACGATGTATTGCGTAAATTAGTTAATATGCAAAGCATACCTACATTCCACCTTGGCCCAAAACACAAGTGTGAGATTTGTGTTAAAGCGAAAATGACAAGATCATCATTTCAACATATTGAAAGAAGTAATGAACCACTTGACCTAATCCACACTGATGTGTGCGACCTAAAAAGTACACCAACACATGGTGGTAATAAATACTTTATCACTTTTGTAGATGATAACACAAAATATTGTTATCTATATCTTCTCAAAAGTAAGGATAAAGCTATAGAGAAATTTGTTCTCTATAAGAATGAGGTTGAAAACAAACTTAATAGGAAAATTAAGATGGTTTGAAGTGACCAAGGCGGTGAATATGTGTCACCGTTCACTAAGTTGTGTGTTGAACATGGGATCAGACACGAAACAACAACTCCTTATACTCCTCAACAAAACGGAGTTGCTGAGCGAAAAAATCGAACTCTAAAGGAGATGATAAATGCTCTTCTATTGAGCTCTGGATTACCAGATTCCATGTGGGGGGAAGCTGTGTTAACAGCTAATTACCTTTTAAATAAGGGGCACCGAAAGAAAATAAATAAGAGCCCTTATGAGTTGTGGAATGGAAGACAACCATCCTACAAATATTTACGAATGTGGGGGTGTCTTGCCAAAGTGTTGGTGCCTGATCCGAAAAGGATTAAGATAGGACCAAAAACTGTTGATTGCATATATATTGGATATGTACAAAACAGTACCACGTATAGATTTTGTGTGTATGAGTCACACAGACCGGAGATACACAAGAACTCGATAATCGAATCGAGAAATGTCTCGTTCTTCGAGCATGTGTTTTCGTATAAGACCCGAGAGGATGCTAGCTCCTTAAAATGGGCAAACGAAACACAAGGCGAAGAAGAAGATGATGATGACGAGGAACCCGTGGAGGTTGAGCCTAGACGGGGCAAAAGAGCTCGGGTAGAAAAAACCTATGGATCAGATTTTATCACTTTCATGTTGGAGAGTGAGCCCCGAAGTTGCTCAAAAGATGTAGGCTCTTTTGATAGACCTCACTGGAAAGAGGCAATTGCATCTGAGATAGAATATATCTTGCAAAATCACACTTGGGAACTTGTGGATCTTCCTCCGGGAAGTAAACCACTAGGTTGCAAGTGGATCTTCAAGAAGAAAATGAAATCAGATGGCACAATCGATAAATACAAGGCCATATTGGTATTCAAAGGATATCGACAATGAGAAGACCTTGATTACTTCGATACATACTCTCCGGTGTCGAGAATAACTTCCATTAGAGTATTGTTGGCTATTGTTGCTCTATGAAATCTCGAAATACATCAAATGGATGTAAAAACAGCCTTTCTAAACGAGGATTTAGAAGAGAAAATCTACATGGACCAACCTGAGGGGTTTTCTGTGCCAATACAGAAAAACAAGGTCTGTAGATTGGTGAAGCCATTATATGGCTTAAAACAAGCACCAAAGCAATGACATGAGAAATTTGATAATGTCATGAAGGAATGTGGATTCAAGATCAATGAATGTGATAAATGTGTCTACATAAGAGTCATAGAGAGTGACTATATCATCTTATGTAGATGATATACTTATCATTGGGAGTAATGATAAGATAATCAAATCCACTAAAGACATGTTGAACTCAAAATTTGACATGAAAGACATGAGCCTAGCTGATGTGATTCTAGGAATCAAAATTCTTAGAATGACAGAAGGACTTGTTCTTAGTTAGTCTCATTACGTGGACAAGATTCTTGAGAAATTCGCCAAGGGTGATACTGCATTGGCACGAATGCCGATAGATACGAGTCAATATCTATCGAAAAATCGAGGTTGTTGGTTGATCCTAGGAAGATCGTACTGATTCCACTGTACAAAAATTTTGTACAAGTGTCGAACCTTTCCTAACAACCTATTGTGTTCTTTAGAAATTAAATTCGGAATCACAAATGGAACTTAACATTATTGATTCCAAATTTAACTTATCTGTTCTTAATGGTTTAGACTTGGATCGCAAGTGGAACTTAACACTATTGATCCAAATATACCTATGTTACAAATTCAATTAAATATTTATTTCAGAAATTGGCTCCCAGGTCAAACATGGCGAGGCACATGACCTTCTTGGGTATGAGAGCATCCACCACTGCCTTGACAAAGCCTCTTAATGAAATTCAATATTTAATTTCTTAAAATAACATTAGGTTTAACAAAAAAAGAACAATCGAATCACAAGATCGAAAAAATTTAAAAAAAAAACACACAACTTCGAATATCTAATCCGAAAATCTAGAATCATATGCCTCTTGTGTTTGAAATTCATACAAAGAAAAACTAGTATGATGCGGAAAATAATTACTAGTTATACCTTTCTTTGTATGCAGCGACCTCTTGATCTTCTATCGTATTCCTCTTCTTATCTCGGGCGTTGTGTGGACAACGATCTACCGAGATGAGAACCACCCAAGCCCTTCTTCTTCCTCACCAAGTTTCGGCCACCAAAAACTCCTCCAAGGATGTAGAGGTTCGGCCACCACCACCAAGCTCCAAGGGATGCAAAAAACAAAGCCTCCTTTCTCTCCTTCTTCTCCAAGCAATATCCGGCCACCTTCCAAGCTCCAAAGGATGAAGAGTTTCGGCCAAGGAGAAGAAAGAAAAAGGAGAAGGGAGGACTAGAAGGGCCGGCCACACCACCAAGGAAAAGAGGAGGAGAATAGAATAGAGTTCTTATCCATGAAGGCACCCCTACCCTCTCTTTTATAATCCTTGGTCTTGGCAAATAAGGAAAATTTAAATAAAAAACTTCCTTATTACTTTGCCATGAAAAGGAAAATTTAATTAATTAAAACTTATTTCCTTTTCTTAAAACAATATGGTCGGCCACCTCATAATCCCAAACAAGGAAAGTTTTAACAAGAATTAAAACTTCCTAATTTATTTCCAAAAATTTTAAAATAAAAATTTCTCTAATAATTTATCCCTTTATGGTTGGTTATAAAAGGAAATATATAAATTAAAATTTCTCTATTAAAACATGTGGATGATTTCCAAAAAGGAAAGTTATCTTTAAAATTAAAATCTCCTTACAATCTACAAATAAGGAAAGATATCAAATCTATTCTTAATCTTTTGTAGAAACTTATAAAAGGAAATATTTAATTTTAAACTTTCTTTTTAAATCATGAACATGGTTACAAAAAAGGAAAGTTTTATTAAAATTAAAATCTTCCTTTCAATCTACAAATAAGGAAAGATATCAAATCTTTTCTCAATCTTTTGTAGAAAGCTATAAAAGGAAAGATTTAAATTTTAAACTCTTTTTTAAAACCATGGAATCCACATAAGAAAAAATTTAAAAATAAAAATCCTTTTAATTTTCTTAGGGCCGACCACACCATGCTTGGGCTCCAAGCATTGGCCGACCACATACTTGGCTCATCCTATTGGTCTTGGCTGGCCCCTAGCTTGGGTTCCAAGCTAGCTTGGCCGGCCCCATTAGGATGGGTATAAAGGTGGGTATAGGTGGGTATAATACTTTATAAATAAGAGGCTACGATAGGGACCGAGAGGAGAAATTGGTTTTGGTGTCCCGATGAAATTAAGCTTCCCGTGTTCGCCCCGAACACCCAACTTAATTTCATCAATAATAATTCATACCACTAAATAATTATTATTGAACTACCGCACCAATCCCAAATTACGTTTTGGGCTCCTTCTTATTATGAGTGTGTTAATCTCCCTGTGTTTAAGATGTCGAATGTCCACTAATTAAATGAGTTACTGACAACTCACTTTAATTAATTTCTTAGTCCAAGAGTAGTACCACTCAACCTTATCGTCATGTCGGACTAAGTCCACCTGCAGGATTTAACATGACAATCCTTATGAACTCCTCTTGGGGACATTATCAACCTAGATTACTAGGACACAGTTTCCTTCTATAATCAACAACACACACTATAAGTAATATCATTTCTTAACTTATCGGGCCTATTGATTTATCGAGCTAAATCTCACCCTTTGATAAGTCAAAGAAATAAATACTAAATATATGTGTTTGTTATTATATTAGGATTAAGAGCACACACTTTCATAATAACTAAGGTCTTGTTCTTTTATTAAGTCAGTATAAAAAGAACTTACCTTAAATGGTCCTACTCAATACACTTAGAGTGTACTAGTGTAATTTATTAGTCAAGATAAACTAATACCTAATTACACTACGACTATTCCAACGGTTTATTCCTTTTCATCTTAGTTGTGAGCTACTGTTTATAATTCATAAAGAACTGATAACATAATCTTCTGTGTGTGACACCACACACCATGTTATCTATAATATAAATTAATTGAACAACTACATTTAGCATATAAATATAGATATTGACCAATATAATTCTTATTTCTAAGTAAATGTTTATACAAAAAGCTAGGCTTTTAGTATACATTCCAACAGAGGTGAAAGTATCTCTCAGATAGAGTACTCTCGAGTAATTGGAAGTCTGATGTACTTAATGAGTTGTACACGACTAGACTTGGCCTACGCAGTAAGCAAACTGAGTAGATACACGAGTAATCCCGGTGTTGAGAACTGAAAAGGGATAACAAGAGTACTAAGGTACTTGAGGTATACTCATGAATATGGACTGCACTATACAAGATATCCTGCTGTGATCGAAGGATACAGCGATGCGAGTTGGATATCTGATATAAAAGACTCTAAGTCTACAAGTGGATATGTCTTCACTCTAGTAGGTGCAGCCATTTCCTGGAAATCTTCTAAGTAAACCGTAATAACCAGATCCACGATGGAATCTGAGTTTGTAGCTCTTGACAAATGTGGTGAAGAGGTTGAATGACTACGACAATTCTTAGAAGATATTCCATGATGGCCGAAACCCGTGTCGGCGATTTGCATACATTGCGATAGTCAATCAGTAATCGATCCGACACAAAGATATCTGTATAATGGTAAGTCTAGACATATATGTCGTAGACATAATACCATTAGACAACTACTCTCAACGGGAGTTATCACTGTTGACTATGTGAAGTCAAAAGATAACCTAGCTGATCCGCTAACCAAGGGGTTAAATTGAGAGTTAGTTGCAAGCTCATCAAGAGGAATGGGCTTGATGTCGTTGTTAGCGATCAGTGCAGAGGGCACCCAACCTATGCTGACTGGAGATACCAAGAACTAGGTTCAAAGGGACAACTAATCTGCACTGACTAGACACACTGTAGGGGGATAGCCTAATGAAACAGTGACTAGACCAGGGTAAGCCGATGGGCTTTTAATAATTAAGAAGAGTAGATGGAAACTCTTGAGGGATCACCTATGTGAGAAAAAAGTGGGGCTGCTTCGAAGAGAATTGGAGGCACAATTCTTAGAGCTTCTCATAGAACCAGGCGTGTTTATGGCCAAGAACGAACACACTCATGAGAACTGAGTTGTATCAGGAAGAGTCTTGGGTGAGATTTGTCACTGCTTACATAGACGACAGTATAGTTCAAGGACATCATGTCTATTATCATCTAGTAACCAACCAAATCTTCACAAGGGAAGGTTCAAAGGGTAAAACCTACCTATCCTATACTTGACTCAACTGCTGAATGCTATCACTTACCCTATCTTCATTCATGTGGGGGATTGTTGAATAAGTGAATGGAGAAGAAATGGAAGAGGAAAGAAGCTCCATTGTGAATGGGACTTTAGTCCCACATTGGAAGTTTCAAGATAATTTTGTTGGTTTATATTGATTCACATACATTGAGGTTGTGAACAAATGTATGGGGAGAGACTCTCTCTCATGCATGGGTGCGCAGGGGAGGTGCAAATTCAGGGCTCGGATTTGCACTGAACCAAGTTGACTCGTGTGCGAGCGCGACCTGTGCACACGAATGCCGGACTGGTCGGGAAAAAAATTCGAGATTTTTGCCACGTAGATCTTTTGCTGCTATGAAACATACATATTAAATTCAAGATTAATGCAGAATAAAATCTGCCGAATAATAATGAGTGAAACGGTGGTCGTTTCACTGCTCGACTAATAATGACCATTAAGGGCATTAACTCTAGCCACTGATCCGAGCTCCTATATAAGGAGGCTCCGATCATAGGCAGAAGACACAGAAAAGCAAAGGCTCTCCATTTTTTCCCCTCCTCCTCTGTCGTGCAACTCTTGCTCGGCGGAGTGCCCGTGATAGCAATAGGGTGCCACTCAATTCGCCGTGACCACCAGTGCTTGGTCGGATTCACGGTCGGCCATTGTATCCTGGGAAACAGACGACCCTTGTAAGCCTTGAAGCACAGCCGAAGGTGGGTGAATTTGTTTCAGGGAAACTACGACTCTCGCAGGCCTCAGTCAGTTTTCCCGGTCGGTCAATGTCCTCGTCCGATCTATCTTTTGGCAAATCAAGTGCCGCTCTGGTCTGCAGAACTGCCCTGATGCTCTGCAGACCTGCCCTGATGCTCTGCAGACCTACCCTGCCACTCTGCAGACCTGCCCTGCTGCTCTGGTCTTCCGCTCTGCTGATCAGCCCTGTCGTTCCGCTCTGCAGACTTGGTCTTCTGCTCTACAGACTAGCCCTGTCGTTCCGTTAAGCAGACCTGATCTTCCTCTCTGCATACCTGCTCTACCTCTCTGGTCTTCCGCTCTGCCTGCAGACCTTGTCTTCCGCTCTGCAAATCTAGTTTTCCGCTCTGCAGACCAGCTCTGTCGCTCCGCTCTGCAAACCTGGTCTTCCGCTCTGTAGATTTGGTCAGCCGCTCTCCAGATCTGCTCTGCCGCTCTGGTCTGCCGCTCTGCAGACCTGCTCTGCCGCTCTGCAGACCTGCCCAACCGCTCTTTGACACGTAGCAGAAACCATCCCCTGCTGGCAGCCTGAGATTATCCGCTCAGGTCAATTTGACTGTAAGTTGAATTTAATTCAGTGTAGCTTAAATTCAACTAATACCCATAAATCTATGGCATTAGATTGTTTGTGTCCAACATTCGGGAGTAGGGAGAAAAATCAATAGTAATCTACAAAATCAATAACGATACATAATTAATTAAAAATCATTAACTATATAAGATGAATTTAGCATGAGTTGAAATACACATAATGATTACCTGGCTAGGTAAGACTTTTGCTAACTTAGCATTTATTTTATTTCTATGAGAATAAGTAGACATCCACTTACTTATTCTCAGTGTTACAATGTTGTCTACCACTAGAATAGGGGCATGCTTAAAAAACCAAGCATGTGTCATAGTTCAACGATTAGATACTATTAAAATATTTATGAAATATATTAACTAACCAATAAAAACTTACAGCAAGTAAACCAGCAAATTCCTTCATATAAGGTAGTGAGAGGGTACGCCTAGGAGTCTTCGATGCAAAAGCATTTCCAAATATTGGGTGTTAAGGAGTCATATAATTATATATAGCCTCAACCCAATTATAACTTCCTAGATTGTCGAAATCATCAACAATATCTATAATTCTGAAAAGGTCGCTTATATGTACTAGAAGCAAATAAAACAGAAGAAAAAAGATACAAAATATAAAATTTATAAAATAGCAAAACATCTTAATTTGAATCGACTCAGAGACAATATGTCCTCATTAGATTTTCCAATCTAGATCGATTTACGTCTTTACTTGGAAAAAAATATTTCGAATAATGCACCAGAGGTAATATTGAAATCCATCTCGACATGTCTATCTCTATTTGGAATTCCAAGAAATAATGCTACATCATTGGTTGTGAAGGACACAACCACGTTGGCGAATTTAAATGTCTCCTTTTCGCAATCCCAACTCTCAAATATGTTCACCAGTAATCCCCTAAAATGTTGAATTTCTGGTATGCTTAGGAATAATGAAAAGGGGTTACTTCTTATAATATTTATGTGTTTTTCGTGGAGTATAACTCCTGAATAACCCTTTGTCTTTCCTTTTATGAAAATATTAGAACAAAAATCTATAAAATGTCTCAACTTGCTCATCCAATATAATTTGTTCTGTAAATTTAATAATTGAATTGCACTTCCTGAACTTGATATATTTCTTTTACTTTCCTGTCGTATAACAAAATAATAATCAAGATTTGTAAAATTCAATAAAATATCAATAGTAACATAAAGTTAAACTAAATTTAGTCACTAACTCTATACAACGAATGAAAACATAATTAATAATTATGAAATTAGAATGAATGTAAATATAAATATCATAAAATCTAAAAAAAATATTAAATTTGTTGATAACCTAAACTAAGGAAATGAACTAAGGGTTCTATATACAATATAAACTTAAAAATATTAAATTTTTTGAATTTGTTAATACTATGAGTTTTATGCATATAAGGTAAGCGGTCTAGAGATGATATAACCTATTTAAATTAAGAAATCCTTAGCACATTTTAGATGCAAAGTATGACAAATATTAAACCAAATTATATTTTTTACCAAAGTTAAATAGTATTAACAATTCATCTCGATAATATTAATTTATTTAGATAAAGTAATTGTTGAACAATTCATCTATTAACAAGTTTAAATCTAAAAAATGTGTTTTCATAAATAAAGCTATAAAGTTATAATGAAAAATAAATGAACACTTAAAAAAATACTTTTACTCTCAAAGATTTTATCTTTTAAAATAATGATGTATACTTTGACATTTTCATAGATGCACTGATATGGCATGATGGGAGTATAAGGAGTTAACGTGGTGAAGAAGGTAGTGAAACTCAGGATAATAATGAGCTAACGTGATGAAAAAGGTAATGAAGCCGAACTTTGATCTAGGTCGTGAAGTTTCCGAAAATATAATAGTCGGTGATGATATAATTTAGACTTCACGTGGAGGTGAAGAAGTTAGATATGAGGAGGATCAATCAGGACTTCGCAGGTGAAATGTTGAACGATAGGAACGAGCGACTAAGTTCGAGAGGGGTTCAAGATTACATTTTCGAAAATAAACGAAAGCTAGCAGGTAACGTCGAGAGGAGAGGAAGAGTTAAGGCTCGGGATTAAATTTTAGCAGAAGCTGGAGTTTGCGAAATTAAAGTGGGTCGAGATATTTTTTCATTTTACTTCAGACAATCACATGAGGTGAACAGCCACATGGATAAAGAGTAAAATCGATATCCCACGATTTGATCATTTTGAAAGTTATGTATATGAAATAGATATTTTACAGACGTACGCGGTTGAATAAAAAGTAGACGAAACAGGCTGAAGAAAGCATGGTTCGGTCCAGTTAAGATCAAGCAAATTGTTTAAAAAAGCAAAAATACACGAAGTTCTTTTCTCGATACAGAGATATTGAAAGAGCAACTAGTTCCCAATTCTTCATCTCGAATCGTAACGAGAAATTACATTACCGATCATTTCGAACCCTAGAAAGCAATATTCACACTATCCGAGGACGGATCTCCGGTTTTGCTGGCGCAAGCAATCCGCCACTCGCCGCCGCTTCTTCGTCGAGGAAGAGATCATCCGTTCCGCGGAGCACGGCGTGGAGGCAGACGACGGCGGCACCGACCGCGACCGCTCCGAACACGGTCGATCCGACGCTGGAGAAGATGAGGGCGACGACCGTGACGACGCACAGAACGCCGAGGACGGTCCCTTCGTCGACGGATCGGCCGAAGAGGAGGATCGGCTGATCGCGGCCGAAGAAGAGGAAGATCCAGGCGGCGGCGAGGGCGACGAGGGCGGCGAGGGCGACGGGGTGCCAGAGGAGGGAGACGGCGAGCACGGCGAGCACCGCGAGGACGTAGTTGGAGCGGAAGTAGGCGACGTTGCGGGGGAAGCGGGCGGCGGCGAGGGTTGAGTTGGCGGGGAGAGAGAGGGCGCCCGGGTCGAGGAGCTGCGCCCAGGGGCGCTGGGAGGAGATCAGGGCTTTGCCCTGCTCCTTGATGCCGGAGACAAGGTCGGTGGCTCGGGCGGTGGTGGAGGCATAGTGCGGCGGCGCGAAATCGGACGGCGAGGCGTCGACAGCTCCTCCGCCTCCCATAGAATTCCTTTCCCCCGTCGCTTACCTTCAATGGTAGAAACTAGAAAACAAGTACGCACTCCAATGGGATTCTGGGCAAGGTATCGGACAGCGTCAAAGTGGGGCCAACAGCCACCGAAAAAAAAACTATGGAGAAGGAATAATTAATTAATTAATTAAAAAGATTAATAAATTTAATTCATCGATTAATTGGAAAAAAATCCCCAATTATAAACTCAATATAAAAAAAAAAACTTTATTTTCACTCTCTACTACTAAAGTTTTATTTGCTCCCTCATATAAATATCAATATCTAATTACTCCTTATATTTTTTAGGTAAAAAAGTTTTAAAATGCATATAATTTTTTTTAAAAATTTAGCACTTTAAATGATTATATTTTCTATCAAAATTGTCTCCCATATTTTTTAAATACGAAAAGTCTAAAAATGAATATAATTCATGTTAAATTCAACACTTTAAATTAGAATTAAGTATATTTTCTATTAAAATTGAGGTATAAAAAATATAAAAATAAGTATAATTTCTGTTAAATTCAATATTTTAAATTAAAATTGAGTATATTTTCTATCAAATTGAGCACAGTTTTATTCCTGCTTCATATAATTCTTTCTAAATTCAACATCATTTAAAGAAAATTTAATATATTTTTCATCTAATTGAATACTAATTAAAAAAAAATTAGTATATTTTTCATAAATGAAAAAAAGAGTCATGTTTAATTTAATAAAAAAATATACTATATTCTAATATAATAATGTGTTGAATTTAAGTAAAATTATATTTATTTTTAATTTTTTTATCTAAAATTATAAAGGATAATTAAATAAATTAATATCTATTATATTTAATTAGAGATCAAAAATAAAGATTTTTACCTATCGAACTACATGTAAAATTAAAGTTTTGATTGGATCCCATCTATTTTTTATTTTATTCCCAATAAAACACTGAAAAGGACAAAAATAAAAAAAAAAATAGAATAAAATAAATTTACGCAAATCAAAAAACACAAAATAACTATCTTTCTTTTTCCATCTAAACAAGTTAAATGAAAATTATAATTATAATTTATTTTTTTCTTGAAAATAACAAATAAACAATTCAACATTGACAAAGTTGTGCAAGGAGTATGACTTACGGCATCCACCATCTACCCAACGGTTACCTTCCAAAGTAACGTTCCCAACCATCTCACTGCCAGTTTGGGTGCACAATTCGGGTAAGAAACTCTGAAGAACTCGCCTATGGTGAAACCTACCTGCTCCCTGTCACTCTTTCCATCTTCTTGCTTGTGCAGTTGTGCTGCTTCCTCTCACTTCGAATCTCCGCTCTAGGTCGTAGCTTCCGGCAAGGTATGAGATGATCCTCCTCCTTCCACTTGTCTGTTGCAATTCTTTGGATTTTCTGTTCATAGATCGAATCTTTTTTGAAGCTTAATTTCCAAAGACTTTTTGCTTTCCTTACCTTCCGGGTTTCTCTAGGTCGTAGCTTCCAGCGAGATATGAGATGATCCTCCTCCTTCCACTTGTCTGTTGCAATTCTTCGGATTTTACGTTCATAAATCATATCGATGCTTTCTTCAGAATCTTTTTTGAAGCTTAATTTCCAAAGACTTTTTGCTTTCCTTACCTTCCGGGTTGTGGGTTGGGGTTTCTTGTGTTATTGTTGTTGTTTCTTTCGTAGGCACTGTTGTATTTAAAAAAAGAAGAGATGAATGAAGAATTTTGGATTTTTTACAAAATGGAATTTTGTACTTGTTAGCAGAACTACCACAGTTGAGATGCACAGTTGCCTTTATTTTTGCAATACAGTATCAATCCATAAGTAATACAATAGTTTTTTCTTGCGAAACGCAATAGCTAGAAGTTCCAAATGTGCTGCTTATTCTTGCTTTGATAATTTCTATGTCCTTGGTTCGTGGTTCTTAATATCATATCATCATCAGGTAATATTACTATTTACTTTCTCCTCTTGGAAATATCTTTATGTTTCTCAGTAATATATTTTATCTTTGTTGTTGTTAATGCAACAATTTTACTGTTTTCTTGTTTCTCCAGGCGATTTCTTTGAAAATGGGACAGAAATATCATTTATGTTGCATTTTTTTCTGGATTGCTTGCTTGTTACTCTGTGCCTCATCAGATGGCTTAATGAGAATCAATCTGAATAAGAAGTCCTTGGACCTTGATACTCTGAATGCAGCTAGATTAGTGAGAAAGCAGAACATGTATAGCCAATATAATGCTATCCATCATAATCTTGGAGATTCAGATATTGACATAATATCCCTCAAGAACTACATGGATGCTCAATACTTTGGCATCATTGGTATTGGCTCGCCTCCACAAAACTTTACAGTCATCTTTGACACTGGAAGTTCAAACTTGTGGGTCCCATCATCCAAGTGCTATTTCTCAGTAAGTTCTGTATGCAAGCCTCAACAAATCATGAATGCCTTCTTTTCGTTTTTGAAGGAAACCAAAGGCCACACTCCCGCCAATGAATGTCTTGGCTGCTTGCTTTTTTTGTAATTTATTTTTTTATAAATCAAATGTGGACTAAGTCTATGAAAGCTAATGTCTTTGCAGCTTTCATGTTATTTTCACCATAAGTACAAGGCAGGCAAATCAAGCACTTACACAAAGGATGGTACACTTCTAGTCTGTGCACATTTTGAGCTCGTGCTGCATTATTTATCGTTAGCTTTCTTACACAACTGGCCTACAATTTCTCTTTCAGCCTTTTGTTTCTATGGCTTGTTGCTTATTTGATGATCAGTATTGTTACTAATATTCAAAATCCAAGCTCTATCTGGCCAATGTATAACCAACATGTCATATTTCTGTCATATGTTCAGTCTCTGTTATAATTTTTTTTAGACAAGGCAATTTCTTTGTTTTCCTTCTATTTGTATGAAAAAAAATCTAAGTTGTATCGCTTTTCCTACCAGGAAAATCATGTAAAATAACTTATGGTTCTGGGATGATTTCTGGCTTCTTTAGCAAGGACAATGTACTAGTTGGTGAACTAGTTGCCAAAGACCAAGTAGGTCCTTTCCTCTCTATATATCTTCATCAACTGAAGTCATTTATCCTTTGCATCTTAAATTTCCAACCTAAATATCTATTTATCCTCAGATTTTCATTGAGACAACTAGAGAAGTTGGTCCAACATTCTTGCTGGCTAAGTTTGATGGAATTGTCGGCCTTGGTTTTCAAGAAATATCAGTTGAAAATGCACCACCCCTATGGTATGGTTTTCTTTATGTCACTTTCAGGTACAAGGATATTGCAAATGTGTTCCTAACATTAAGCATAACTGGTATTATTGTCTGCACATTGCAGGTCTACCATGCTCAAGCAGGGTCTTATTGAGAAGGAGATCTTTTCTTTCTGGCTCAATAGGAATCCTGATGATGCAAATGGCGGGGAACTTGTGTTTGGAGGTGTTGATCCAAATCATTACAAGGGCAATCATACTTATGTTCCTGTTACACGAAAAGGATATTGGCAGGTAGAAGAAATATGTAACTGAAGGGAAAAAGTTATAGTAAACTCCTGGTCCTCTAAATTCTTTTTGACTCATTTGGCTTGTTTGTATCAGTTTGAGATGGGTGATTTTCTGATTTCTGGAGAATCTACTGGTATGATGCACTTCCTTCAAATAAATACTATATGCTGAAATTTCTTGCTTCTTGATGTTTTTGGGGGAAAAAAATCTAGGCTACTGTTCTGGAGGTTGTGCTGCTATCGTGGATTCTGGAACTTCATTGCTCGCTGGTCCCACTGTATGTTTTCAAGCTTTAAATATTGGAAGTTGCTTTAGATGCTCTAACATTTTTTAGGATACATGTTTGTTGCTTGCAAAATAAATTTTTCATGCTTGTTCGATGTTAATAACAAGTCGACGATTGTTTTCTTGCATGGACAAAGTTTTCATGTTTCTGGTTTGTCTTTCAGTTTTGTGAAAATGCTTGCACTATTTTTATCTTTATTGGATCTCATTGTGGCAATTCCTTTCTGTGATAAGCTTTACTTGTTCAACAGATATAATCATGTGAACCAGGAGGGTATACCTTATCCTCTTTTTGTATGAACCATCTTCTACTTCCTTGATTGTGTTGTATGCCTTTACCTTGAATTACATGCCCTTCCTGACAAACTTGCACCTAACTGTGGTTGTTGGACATGCCTCCTGTATGTCCCATTCAACTAGGGCTGTAAACAAGCCATTGTATTCAAGTTTGTACATTAGATAACCAAATGACCTCAAGCTGAGTCGATATTAATTTGATTCACTTTTTTTTTATTCAAGCTTGTTTCTAAAAAATTTATGGAACTTGAATTGAGTCTGGCTTTGACTGAGCCCAACTATAGATATGATCATTCACTTATGAAATCAAGCCCAACTATAGATACGATCATTCACTTATGAAACCAATGCAATTTATTTTCCATTTCTCTGATTTGCTTGCTGGCATATGAAAGCCAATATCATGGAGCATACTTTTGTCAAATGTCTAGATGAAGTTCCTAGAGCATAGAAGTTGAATATGGACCATTCATCAATTTTTTGGCTACCGAGTTAAAATGATTAATGTTTAACATTGTCTCTTTTTTTGCCTTTAGACCATAATAGCTCAGGTCAATCATGCCATAGGTGCAGAAGGAATTGTTAGCACAGAATGTAAAGAAATTGTTAAAGAATATGGGGAATTGATACTCGAGTTGTTGATAGCACAGGTTTTTTCTTTATTCTTTGCCACTTCCATTGTCACCCAGGTGAAGTTTTATGAACATGAGTATGTTTGTTTGCAGACACGACCAGAAAAAATTTGCAAACAAATAGGCCTGTGTATTTTCGATGGGGCTCAATATGTTAGGTTTGCTAAACGCAATGTGTTCCAAACTTATCAAATTTTGCTTTAGTAGTTTGATTATTTTCTGTCTGTTAGTTTATATTTAATGAATTTTGCAGCACTGATATCCAATCTGTGGTTGAAAGAGAAAAGAGAAAAGCATCTGCTAACGGTGATGTTCTATGTACTGCCTGTGAGATGGCTGTGGTATGGATTGAAAACCAGCTACGAAAGAATCAATCTAAAGAACACATACTAGCCTATGTAAACCAGGTTTGTTTACTAGACTATTAGAGTAGTCTCTTCATTTTGGATGTTTTCAAATTTTCACACAAGTTTTTAACGGTTTCTCCAGCTCTGTGAACGGCTGCCAAACCCTTTAGGAGAATCAACTGTTGGTTGTGATCAGATTGCAAGCATGCCAAATATCGCATTTACAATTGGAAGTAGAAAGTTTAGTCTAACTCCTGAGCAGGTATGGTACTTATGTATCTCATCTATTAAGTCTCAGTTTAGTTACTTCATAAGTTTCTTTTGTAGATCTAGAGTGGTTCGTCTGCCTTTTAATTCCACCCTGATGATTTCGTCTCATTCACTTAGAAAAAAAAACTACCCTAGAGATTACTTGTATTTTATTTCCTTTTTTGGTTACATCGTTTGGAGCACAGCTAATTGCTGCTCTCTCATTTTTCATTTGCAGTATGTTCTAAAAGTTGAACAAGCAGGCACAGCTGTATGTTTAAGTGGCTTTATGGCATTTGATGTGCCTTCTTCCCAGAGTCCTCTCTGGTATTTTTCTTCTCTTTTTTTTTTCTTTTAATTCCAACAAAATTAACTACAGATGAAATCTCAAATTCCAATTTGGAGATCAATCATCAACATATTCTTATGACAAGTTCTTTTGTGCAGGATTCTTGGAGATGTTTTCATGGGCGCTTATCACACTATATTTGATTTTGGTGACGACAGAATAGGATTTGCTGAGAGTGCTTAAGAGGTTAAATACTTTGATGTGCCTCTCTCTATATTATTTGTACCATAACAGTGCCAATAACTATGGGCCAAGATTGCATCTCAACAACTAGCCTTATGTATATAAATACGTATGCAAGAAAATGAGACAGCCAAATGTTGGTTACGTTGCTACGTACGAGATATTGTACAAACATGTTTATGTATATCTAGAAGTTTGTAGCAATTAACTTATACGTATTCATACTTTACATGTCTGGTTGAATCATCCTTTCTTTTCATGTTTAGAAAAATTGTGACCAGATTTTGAGGTGAATTCTGATCGATGCATGGTACATGCAAACTGCTTTTTCTCAATCTGTACATGATCTTGTTGGAGCAGGTTTTGCAGCGAGTGAGGTTTGAATATGAAACAACACAGCCACAAGCAGTCAATCATTTCTTAAGTATAATGATTTCTACCTACTTGAAAATCCACGTGACTAGTTTTTATTATTATATATCCATATTCTAGATTATTTTTAATACATTAAATAAAGCTTTCATCCTGTGATTATCAAGACCATAACAAAATGTTTCATTTGCAAACATTTGAACCAAAACTAGGACTGGTACAATCTGATTCTAATGTATAAAATGGACACAGGAAATTTCTCGGACAAAAAAAAAGGTTAAGTATATAATCTGAATCTAATATAAACAATAACACAGAATTCGATTTACAAAACATTAAGGAAAATGTAACTTACTCCTTTTACAGTCTTAATTAAATTATCAAAAAAAATTATCGCTGTTATATCATTGGAAGTACTTTTTTTTTATCACTGAGAATACATATTACAAATATAACTCAATAGAAGAATATAAGAACTACCATAAGATTATAACAGATTATAAGAGAATCATTGTGCTGCAGTTAGTTGCCTCATTGGAGTTAGTAGCCTTGCAAGTGGAAGAGGAACATGTGCTATCACCAAGGTCCCATTCTCCTTGTATTCCTTCATCATAAAGAATGGATTATGCGTAACTCTTGGGTGTTAAAATACATGAAAACTCACTTGATAAGTATTATTTGGAGTGAATTCATGAATCTAGAATAATTTGCAGGCAAACCAACTATGGGTGGTGCCAAATATTTCTTCACGTGGATATCAGTTCGACGTCATTCATAAAAGAAAGCATGTTGGATACTTACAGTTCTCTCAACCAGTCCAACCTGATGTATCGAGTTAAGGAGCTCGCCTTTTTCGTAAGGAATTAAAGCTTCCACAGGAACCAATGAGTCCTATCAAGATAAATTATAGAGTTCAGGGGAAAAGCAATTTGACCACACAATTCTCATAAAAGATTATATGGAAGCAGAATGATACCTTCAGTTTTGCTTGAACCGCACTGCAGAATTGCTCCAATCCATCACCATTAATTGCTGATATGCATACAGCACCTATTTTTTCTGCTTCTGACTTTAATGTGTCAGGACCACTGGTCTTGTCGATCTGTAATTAACATAAAACATCTCAGTGTGACCTAGTTACAAAGTACTCCTTCAGTTGCAAAGCATTTCGCTGAACACCATCTATACTTCTCTGTCAAAGTAGATATTATAAAAGGGGAATTATGTCCAACTGGAAAAGCAAGAACCAATACTGTGCCTGAGAACAAAAAAAATTGTCACAATAAATGAGATATATTGCCATACCTTATTCCACACAATTAGCTTTGGTATTAGGGCCACATCCAGTTCTTGAAGTACTTTATTAACGGCATCAATCTGCTGATTAGCTAGGGGATGGCTGTAATTAATAACAGCATGATATTATCCACGACAAACTATTAATAGAGTTCTCAAATGAAATAAAAGACAGACACTACAATATAAGCATACCTGATGTCCACAACATGAACTATAAGGGATGACTCGGATATTTCCTCTAGTGTTGCTCTAAATGCAGCTACCTGTGAGATAAAAAGAACTTTGGATTAAGGTTATTGATATATTAAGTCAGAGGATCAAGATCAACATGGAGAAGGCATCCCAACTTTTCGGGGGTCAATTATATGGATCTTACCCCACCCCATTGAACTGTATGCAAAGTTATATCACTACTAATATATGCGATAAAATTATACCTTAATTGGATAAAATAATAATAAATCAAATGATTGTGCAATGTGAATGGAGGCATATGATTGGTGGTTGTGCTCTGGATCAACTCCCTGAAGGTTTAGGTATTTTGTTAGATAGCATTCTGCTCAAAGTGCTCATAGCTTATCTGGCAATTTCATGAATTAAACATCAGTAACTGATCTTTTTAACCCTTCATTGTGCCATATCCCTCCTCATCAATTCAACATCATTCAACCCCTCACTGGCAGTTCAAACTATGCCAATTTTAAGTTCCTAAGCCCTTCCATTTCCTAGCATGATTTTTTCTTTCAATGATAGTGAGCCACTGCCTTTCTATCTGGTGCAGAGTTTAGCACCGATTTTGGATCCAGCAAAACATTTTTCACAGTATAGGACAAAGCAGTTGATGCCCTGGATTATTACATAGCAATATTACTTATGTGATCCACACAACACTCCACCATTCCACAAAGATCTTTATTACAATCAAATTTCTTGAAACATACCATGCTGCATCATATCTCTAGTATCAGCATTAACTAAGAATCATGTATCTCTTGGTACCAAATATTTCAGAATCCATATTTACAGAGAGTTCTAATGTTTGTTTTGATCCCAAGAGATGATGCTTCAGTGTGATATTGTATGTTTGCAACTGTCATTGCATAACTCAAAATTTTAAAGAAAATCATTTTTCAACGAGAGATTCACAAAGAACTTACCAACATCGTAGGCAGCTTCTGAATGAAACCTACTGTATCAGTCAAAAGGAACTCTTTTCCATTTCTCATCTGTTGAACATTTCAAACATGAATATTATTTTGGAATTGTCCCTGAACTAAACAAAATGTTAGACAGTCAATCTTCCAGCTTCTATCAGAAGAAAGTTGCAAACAATGGTATAAATCAATAAATATTACAAAGAAATGACATGACTTAAATTACCAAATAAGAAATTTAATCAAAAAAAAAAAGACAGCCCAGTGCACGAAGCTCCCGCTATGCGGGGTCCCGGGGAAGGATCCATTGTACGCAGTCTTACCCTACTTTTTGCAAGAGGCTGTTTCCAGAAATAAGAAATTTAATCAACAACGAAAAAAATCTGTATAGTTGGTGAGAGTTAATCCTTTAAATTTTTTATTTTTCCAGGTTAATTAGGGGTCATTAGAAGGTGAGGGCATAATGCGTGTAAACCACACTTGTGGAGAAGCTGATAATAAGATTGTGTTATGGCATCCTTACTGGTGTTTGTTTGCAGATTATTGAGTGGATGCATGAGGTTTAAACTTTTTGGGTGCATTGTTTGGATTGGAGAAGAGAGATTTGGGTGATGGTTGGTATGGGAGTTGAGAGGAAAAAAGGATGGTGATTCAATCTTGCAGGCGAGGCTGTAAGAGTTGTCTATCCATTGATTCTATCCTGGAAGTAGAGTTACGTTGAGGATATCTTATATGTGGATAAAGTTAATTTAGTGTTCCAATTCTTATAGAGAACTTTGATAATCCTTGTCTCCCTACTTGCCTTGCTCATGATATCTTGTTAACTTCTGGTGGTGCCCCAGGGTATAGCACAGACGGTGGACGCATGACATCTCTGGCATAATGGTCAAGGGTCGATTCTTAAGAACTAACGACCTGAGATTTATCACTATACGCCTAATGCATGTACCTGCATTTACCTCCCTCCATATCCGTGGAGCCGACACTAGGGGGGTCGTTAAGGTAACAAATTTACCTTTTTGTTAACTTCGGGTGGTTTTCCTTTATTCATAAATTATATTAGCTATTATACAAGAGGATTATTTGTGCAGAATATATTTATTTTACTTGGTTGTCTTACATGGTGATACTATTTCAAGGTAATTTTAATATGCAAAGTTGTAGGATAATATAAATTATTCTTGATGTATAACAAGGTAATTTTTATTGCTAAAAACGCTGGCACTCCTTTAAAATGGTGGTTGGCCAGATTCATTATCCTAGATAAGGGCATGGTGGACATAAAGCATAACATAGCTTATTATTGGATGAGAAAACTGGTGGATTGTTGAGTCACTTGTTGACGAAGAGTCATAAGGGTGTATCTGAATGGTATAGACTATAGAGATCACGCAGTGTCCTTGTTTAGTCATATTTTTTTCCTTGTATTTTATTCTTTACTTAAGATGCTTTAAGCAGTAAAATCAAGTGGCAAATTCTAAGCAAATTGGAGCATCATCAGACACTAAATGCCTAGTTTAAGGTAACTATTAAAGGCAGTACCTGCACCCTTCTGGTAGTTGGATCCAGTGTCGCAAAGAGCTGATCTTCAGCAAGGACATCAGCACCAGTCAGGCGATTCAAGAGCGTACTTTTGCCAGCATTTGTATAGCCAACCTAGATACTAAAAATCTCAGTCTTTTGTCACCTAATAGTTAAGATAAACAAATTATTCATCTGTCATTACCAGGGACACAACAGGAACAGGTACTGATAGACGCCGATTACGATATTGCTTTCGATGTTGCCGTACAGATTCCAATTCTTTTCTCAATGCACTAATCTGCATCATGGATGTTATACAAATGAAATCAAGATTACAATTCTCAGTTTACAACCATGTAAGGCACAACAAATTTTGATGCAGCCAATTAAAAAAGTCAAGAGCAAGAAAATTACAGGTTAGAATCCAAAAATTTTAAAACGGTATTCATCAAACTAGTTTCTGAAGTCGCACTAGTAGACGTGAAAGAAGAAAGTAAGTAAATTTGTCTGTTCAGAGTCAGAAGAGAAAACATGGGATTATCATACTAGCTTTTGAGCCTACAATTGAAGTAACTAGCTAGCAATTCAAGAAGAAAAGTTGAAAAATATTGTTGCTGTGGCCTTAGTACAGAAAGGACGGACAGATTGATTACTGAAGATTCTTGATTGAGCAATTGCACTAAATATTCTAGTATCTTTATGCTTCCAATTTAAGTAGGTAGTTTGAATCACATGCTTAATACTCTGCAGCAAAGTAAAATGGAAGCAGCAACTTATTTTAAACTGACTTGTGTGCGTAAGATACGCTTGTCCACTTCAATTTGTTTCTCTCCCATTCCCTTAACCTTGCCTCCAGCTTGACGTTCAAGGTGAGACCACATTTTTGTTAACCTGGGAAGTTGGTATTCCATCTGTGCTAAAGAAACCTACAAATACAAAAATAAATCCTATTAATACAAAAACCAAAAAGGTCAATTGTATACATTTTGTTACTAAAATGTTGAGCTTTGGAGGTATAAGAGTTAGCAATGCCAACCATTATGGTATAAAAGAAATTTGAAAAAGATAAATTCTAGAAATTTGAGAAGTTTTTAGATAATGAATATTAAAAAAACTAAGATATAGAAAACTATGAAGGGCATAAACTAGAAGAGTTATATTGTAACAAGAAAGCAGTGAAAGAATATTTTTGTTTATATATATTTTTTCCTTTTATGGTTGATTGCAATGTCAGTAGATATCAAAATTCATTGCATGGTTTTTAGAATCTTTCTGACTTGAAACGGAAGTTAACAGTTGTTTGATTGAATATATTGCTGCTTACATTAATTAAGACTCATTGGACAACATATCTCATGGTCAACCTACATAGGACTGACATGTTTTTCTAGAACACTATGAGATGAACAACACGGGATCTAATGTACAAGAAACAAGTGCTTAAAAAATGACTAAATAAAGCTATTATTTCAACCTCCATGTAACCCAAATAAGTACAGGTAAGAGCCTGAGTACATGCCTGCAAAGCTGCTTCATGAGTAGCAGCCCTTTGATTAAAGATATCAAGAATCAGAGCAGTTCGATCACATACACGAACATCTCCACCAAGCGCTTTCTCCAAGTTGCGGAGTTGTCTAGAAGCATAATGTCCCATGATACCAAGACTAAAGTTTAGTAACATCTACAAATTCTTGATGAATCATTTGTATTAGAATGAAAAGTAAAAAAATAACAGGAACACTGGAATGCTTATTTTGACCAATGTATTAGAGCAATATCCCAACCCAAACAAGAATTAGCTTCTATGAGAAAATTAACCGCAGAAAAGTTGGCAAAAATCAGAAAAGCAACCTTTATTTTCAAAATCATTAAATGAATGCCTCTGTTTTATTATCATTGGGGCACCACATCACTTGTGATAGACCTATTATACCCCTTTTTATTCTGAGTTACTGAAAAGTGAACAATTTCAATGATAATATTCACCAAAAATCATTTTAATTTCTCCTCTATTTCTAATTCTTCTACATGAGAATATTCATACATTGAACAAGGATATATCACAATTTACATATGAAATTTGAAAACTAACAAAATTAAGCAATTTCAATGAAAATGTTTAATTTTGCTAATTTAAGGCAAAAATATTCCTGACTCCTGTGAATTGCCAACAATTTGGAAAGTGAACATTCACACATATTTTGATTCGAATTATGATAACTTTTGCCTCAAACTGGCAAAAGTAAATAGCTTCAACGAAATTGTTCGACTTTCAATAAATGGATAAAAGAAGGATATCATGGAGCTATTGGTGATGGAGTGTCTCTTTCATAATAATCAAAGGAGGGCTCTTTTGATGAGTTGAAAATAAAGGACACCCTTCTATTCTTCAGTCCTCGCCATAACATTTTTGGCTTTTGCAACTATTTTACGATTTCAATTTTTCAAACAGTAATTCACTATGCAAACTGACATAGAGAATGTGTTGCTAGCTGGAAAAGTAATAAAATCAAATGAAACTTACCCTGCTGACAACTCATCATCAAATATTACAGTTTCAACATCCAGTGCATGAATTGCACTCTTGATTTCAGCAACCTTTCCAGAGCCAATATAAGTCCTCGGATTGGGATTGGCAAGCCTAAAGAAATACAGTCAGCATACCCAACTAAAATCAAAGTTATCTTCAAATTACTCTAAAAAAACTACTGAAAATTTGGCACTCACATACCACATATCCTAAGAGCAGAAACCATGAAAAGTCAGCATACCAAGAGTACACACCACATTAGTATAATATCAACAACAACAACCATCACCAAGCCTTATCCCCACTAGGTGGGGGCATTAGTATAATATCAGAAGAATGAAAAATAAAATATTATGTTGAGGATAGAAAAGGAGACAAATGTAACAGCTCTATTATGATTTCAACAGAAAAAGAAATTCATTTAGCCTATCCACTAAATCATGTTCTGTAGGGCAAAAAGGGAACTAACTTTTGATAGGTAGAGTCAACAACCCACAGTCCAGCAGTATCAGCTAATTGTGCAAGCTCTTTAAGTGACTCCTCGATACTGAAAATGTTTGCTTCAGAACCTTTACATTCAACACCTACAAGGTACGCTTTCTCTTGAAATACCTACAATCTTAAGATGATAATTTGTCAGATTTTTTAATTATAAAAAAGAATTAATATCAGTTTGTAATAGGTAAGAGATTTTTTCATGGAAAGTCCAAAAAAAATTGATAAAAGGAAAAGAGCACAAGGCAAAAAAAAAAAAAAATGAAATGGAATGCCTCAAAACTTTGTCATGACTCATCTGCAACAAATCAGGATCAGGATCCATGCAAGAATTAGAAATTGTTATGCATATTATAGAGGAACATCTATGCTCATTTTCACTACAAGTAATTAGCTTAGTATAATAGTCATATATAATTCTGTGAACATTTCAAGAGGCATAAACATCTATGTGTCAGTCAACTAGTCAAAGCAGAAGTAGAGAACTAAGATAATACAGTTAAGATTACTATAACGACATATACATACATTGTGTATGTGGAACACCGCTGATGAGACATTTATTTCTTACAATAACTTTCATGGTCTTCATATTTCAGTTCTCATGCCCAATGTTAAGGAGAACCTACATATAAGTTTCCTAATAAGTATAAGGAAATCAGGTTGTATCCTTGGGATTGCTCGTACCGGGACTTGAATTTTTCTCAACTCTGCGTAAGTTACATTAATCTAAAATTCTATGTTCTCTGTCCTCCCAATTCTTTGATTCACGATTCCCAACCTCGAACCGATTCCAATAACCCAGTTTCATACAACAACCAAGAAGGAAAGAAAGGGATTGAGTACCCACCTCCCTTCCGTTGCGCATAGTGTACCTATCGTACTCTTGTTCATCCTCGTCGGCCTTTCTCCTGCTCCGCACGGCATCCCTAATAACCAAATCCAAACTGCCCTCGCTCGCCTCCCCCGCAACGCCGTTGGCGACGAGCCCATCGGTAGCATCTTCTCGAAATCCCCCCTCTGGAGATGGATCTCCCTCAGAAACGTTAGCGTCCACTTCGTTGGCTTCCTTGAGGACTCCGATCGGGCGGGTCCGGCATCTCCAGAGCGTCGACGAGAGGCGAACGAAAGGCACACGGCGCCGAAAGGGATAGTGGCTCTGGTGGTGAAGCGATCGTCGTGGGGATGAGGCGATCGAAGGGGAGGCGGAGGCGGTAGCGGCGCGGTGAGGGACGATACAGGAGCAGCAGAAGCTCATGCCAGGCAGGCCGCGACTCCGCTGGTGCGAGCAGCAGTGTGAAGGATAATGCAAAAAACCAAAGATATTAAAATATCTGAGGGCAATTTCGTCCATTCGTCATGAAAATATCTTTTAACAGTTTGGTTTTTTTATAGGAATAGTAATTGAAATGGGAATCATTATATTATGAAATGAGAATGGTATGAGTATAGATATCACTCTTAAAAGTAATATTTGGTTAGTTACATATTTTCTATCAGAATAAATCAAAATTTCCTTTTTTACCCTTAAAAGAAAATAAGAGAAAAAAATTAGATGTGAGAGAAAAATAAATGTGAGGGAAAAATATGATAAAAGAGAATGATAAGAAAGAAAGTGTGATAAAAAGAATGAAGAGAGAGAAAGTGTGATAAGAGAAAATGAGAAAAGAGAGTGTGATAGCAGATAGCATGATGAGAGAAGATGAGAGAGAAAATATGATGTGAGAGAAAATATGATGGGAGAGGATGAAGAGAGAAAATGTAATGAGAAAAAAATGAGGAGAGAGTGTGTGATGAGAGAGCTTGAGGAGAGAGAAAGTATAGTGAAAAAGAAAGTATGATGAGAGAGAAAGTGAGGAGAAAAAAAAACAGTGAGTGAGATGGAAGAGATTAAGGAGAAAGAAAGTATGATGAGAAAAAATGTGTTGAGGAAAAAAAAGAGAGAGTGTAACAAGTGAGATTGAGGAGAGAGTGTGTGTGATGAGAGTGAAAGTGTGATGAGAAAAAAAAGAAAAGAGAGTGTGATGAGAGAGATTGAGGAGAGAGAAAGTATGATGAGAGAGAAACTATAATGAGAAAAGAAGAAGGAAAAAAGTGCGATGGAAGCGATTGAAGAGAGAGAAAGTGTAATGAGAAAAAAAGAAGAAAGAGAGTGTGATAGGAGAGATTAAAGAGAAAGAAAGTGTGTGATAAAATGATGAGAGAAAAAATATATTGAAAGATAACAAGGAAAGAGATGTGATATGAAAGAAAAAATAAATAAATATATTTTGATATTTGATATTAAGAGAGAAAATTTTAGTTTTAGGTCAAGGGTATTTTTGGAACAAGAGAATATTTTGATTGATAAAAATAGGGTAATGACTCATTGAAGGGGAGATATCCTATAATCCAAATATTAACAATGACAATCAATGATTCTCATTCCTATTCTCCACTCTTATTTCCCTAAATCAAACGCCCCCTTAATCTCTTGAGAATTTTTTTTTGGCAATTTTATTTTTTTATAAACAGATAAATTAAGAGGTTAGAATTGAATATTTCATGCCAAAGAAAATTAAAACGTTGAACAAATCCACCGCATGCGCAGTAGCGAGGTCAAACACTCAACCCTCCGCGTAGGGACCAAGCCACAACCAGCGGAGAAAAGGGGAAGGAAGCTGGGCAGAAAGCGCACAGCGAGAGAGAACGAGCCAAGCTATTAATAAGCAGCGCCTCCGCCTCCCCACTCTCAGCCCAACAGCCTCTGCCTCTCCGATCTTCCTTGGCTTTCTTGTATCAGGGAGAGATCGCCGATGGCTAAGTACATGGAGATGTTGGATTTGGGCGTCAGGGTCGCTGCTCGGTTCCACTCGCACTGCCCCCAGACGGCCCGCATGTACTACAAGCCGCCGCCGCCTCCAGCTAGCACCCCCGCTCAACAGGCCAACGGGGTGCTCCCGGTGGATGCTCCCCCTCGGTCGCCGGCAGCAGCTTGCCGTCGGAATGGCGTTGGTTTCAGTTTCGATGCGGCGGAAGTTATTCGGGACGCTGTTTTCTGAGGGACGACACGCGATCAAGCAAATCTTTTGATTAACAATTCTTTAGTTCCTTGCCACGCTTCATTTTTTTTTCCTTTGAGTTTCTGTCTCAATAAAAGTTTTGGCCTTGTATCTGATCCTTTGTTTGCATCACAACATGCAACAAAAGGGAAGATGGAGAGAATCTGCTTGTGGAACTCGATGCCAGCGGATTACAATTCATTACAATCATTGAAATGTTGTAAAATTTGATAGTTTTGGAAATATTTTAAAGATTTTATTAAAGCATTTCTATGTTTTTTTTATTGTTTAACGATAATCTTTGGTGCATGTTGAAAATTATCAACGTCACGCCTAAAAATCCGTCCTTTTTCTTCGAGACGCGATCTCTCTTTCTTCGTCCCCTCTGGTAAATGACCGATGAAACACTGCTAGAAGGGGTTTAACGAAGCAAAGCAGATCAGAGGAGCATCTGTCTGCTTTAAAGCTTCGATATCGCAGGCATTGATTATCCATGGAGGCCGGATCTCCTCCTCATGATTCATTCGACGGGTTATTCACGCAAATCCAGGGCCGCGACTCCGACGCTTGCGGTTACGAGTTACGACGATGAGGACGAGTCTGCCACCGCCTCCAATTTCTCCTCCTGCGACGGCGGAGGCTCCGAGGTCGATCGCTTCTGCAGCGCCAATTCAGCCCTCGCCAGCGCCAGTCTCTGTAGCTTCGTCGGAAACTACGGCGATCTCCCTGATTTCGCGGAGATCGATCGGTTTAATCGGTCGGTGGATGACGGAGGCACCGCGTCGCCGAGAGAAAGGGCAAAGGGGATCGTCATCTCGGATCGAATGGGATCGTTTTCTAGAAACCAAAACCCGTTCTCCTATAATAATATTAAAATCAAAATAAAAGATATTTTTAAAATAAAAATAAATTCAAACGGACAGATGTTATTTTTTGTTGATAAATAAAAAAATATTCTTTTGTTTTTTTTTCAACAAAACAAAAAAAAAACATGCCAACGACGAGATGACGTGGTTCCTCTCTCCGCTGTACTGCTGTCGGATAAACTGGTTTGCGTGCGGACCACTGCTTCGCATCCGGCCAACTTGTAGAAATAGCGACACGCGATCGATCTCTTCTGGGTGTTGTGTAGTTCGAGAACCCTCTCCAGCCTCCTCCCGTCCTCGGTCTTCTCGAAACCCTAGCTGCCATGGACAGATACCAGAAGGTGGAGAAGCCGCGCCGCCAGCCGGCCGCCATCAACGAGAACGAGGTCCGAATCACCACTCAGGGACTCGTCCGTAACTATGTCAGCTACGCGACGAGCCTCCTCCAGGTGCGGATCCCTCTTCGCCCGCTGCTGATTTCTTGTCGTTTGACTATTCGGTTAGGGAGTATACCGATGGTTCGCTTCTGTAAGCCTCGAGCATCTCCATCTTTCGTGTATAACATCTAATGTGGATGTCATTGACAGATCCCATGAATAGGAAGCTAAAAGCGTTTGTTAAACTTCTATTGTCACTGAAGGAAGCTAAAGCCTTTGAGATTTAGGAATTGATAGTATATATCTCATGGTATTGCTTAATTGATAGGCCATTTGGTGTTTGTGATTGTTATGGTATGCACGGAAGGAGTTCAAGTCTTGTCTAATTGTAGGGTAATGCGCTGTGGGTTAGGGTACATATTATTCATTGAGTCATGTCTATGGAGGATAATATTCTTTAATTTTTTTTCAGATTGTCCATTCTAGTTCCCATGAATCTAATTTGACCCTCTGTGCAAGTGCAAACGTTTCTACGGTAGTCACTCCTAACAGCTATATCCTCCAATATTTCTGAATTTTCTGTAATCAGGAGAAGCTTGTTTCTATGGTTGTTTCAGTTTTTGGTTTCATTTATTTTGCAGCTTAAAATCTGCTTTGGATGTCATTAACATGTGCAAATTGGTTCAGCTAATTTGGGATATATTCCTTCCAAATCAGCTAATTTGGTTCTGCTGATTTGTTGTTTCCTTAAGCTTGGTTGTTGTTGTTCTATTATCTGTTGAAGGAATGGTCATAAGAATTATCCACTTGTTAAATTAAAATTTGAACTTTAATGCAATATTATTACTTTATTTCTGATTGTTATTCCAACTGAAATGTGCACGCTTACTATCTCTTGTGCCTATCATACATTAAAGAAGCTAGCTTCTCTTGCATGATTATGATCATGATGTGACGCAGGAAAAGAATGTTAGAGAGATTGTCTTAAAGGCTATGGGACAGGCAATTAGCAAAGCAGTGGCAATTGCTGAGATTATTAAGGTTGTCTTTTGCTCTTTTTTTCTTTTTCCCTTTTTTTAATGTGATATCAGTCTTCATCACCATTTTTTTTTTTTTGGAATGCAGAAGAGGTTTCCTGGCTTGTATCAAGACACTGTAATCAGTTCAGTCAGTATCACTGATGTATGGGAACCTATTGAAGAGGGTCTTGAACCGTTGAGTCTCTATCTGTTTTCAGTTGTCATGCATAATCAATGTTAATGTAGGGTCTCATTAACTTATAACTATTTCATGCAGTCTGGAGATGACACGCCATGTTTCAATGATTTCAATATCATTGTCAACTAAAGAGCTAGACACAAATTCCCCTGGGTAATGTTTTTCTATATCATCTACTGCCTTCTATACGTACTCAGGAAGGTGCTTTGCTTTAATCATGGATTGGCTTGCCTTTTTTTGTAGGTACCAGAGTCCCTCGTATATAGAACCACCTAAGTATCAACAAAGATACCAACAGTCACGACAGTCTCAACATTACCAGCAGCATCAGTCAAATCAGTCACTGATTCAAATTCATGAAGGTATGCATGTTGATCATATTTTATCTATGATTGGATACATTTTATTGATTATTTTCAAATGCTTGGTAAAGATTCCTATGTACGAGGTCGTGGTAGAACTAGAGGTAGTGGTAGAGCAGGAGGAAGAGGAAGAGGAAGAGGTTGGGGAAGGGGATATGACAGATATGCTGGATATGACTACAATCAACACGGATATGACAACTATGAAAATGGATATGACTATCAAGGTGGATATGGTGAATATGGTCATGATCAAGGTAGTTTAATTCAACATGACACACCAAAAACAACTATGTTTGCCTTCTCAAATTTAGCTAACAAATCTTGTGAATATTAGATAATGGTGGATGGAATTCTAACTGGGGCCGAGGCAGTGGACGCAACTCTGGCTGGAATTACCGTGGTAAGATCATCTATCCATCTATCATGTTATGAAGTTGTTTTATGCAGGATACTTGCCAGCACAATCCTACTGAGATTTTGTCATCTGTTGATAAGACCCACTATAACTTGAAATAGTACATTTTTGCTAGAGTGTATGTTATGAGAGTCACTTTTCACAAATTTAAGCTTTAGAGTTAAAATTGACCAATCGTAACCACCAATTCTGTTTCAAGAATATGGATGGATATAAATCTGCTTTGCCTTTTATACTTCCTCTAAGAGGCTTTTGTGTCTCACAGCCCATAATGTGCAATTGCCTTAAGCTCAATCCGTTTCTAGGTCTCCCACAAAGCTGATTGTTGCACATTTATTTAGGCGATTAGATGGCTGCTGAATATTGTTTTCCAAATTGGTATGCGTTAACGGAAGAGGCTAGAAATATGGTTTTTCCAATATCTGGTTCTTGTTCTGTCCATTTTCTTGTCTTGTCCAATAACTGAAGAGGGTAAAAATATGGTTTTACCAATATCTAGTTCTCATCTTGTCCATTTTCACCTTTATTATATTCTTCACCAGTGTATGTGGCAATGTTAAGATGCTCATACTTGTTGAGTCTGTAATTATGAGTCTGATATCAAGTATTTTGAGCAAGGTTTTTAATCTTGTTTCTGTTGCTTATTATATGCATGAAATAAATTGAAAATAAAATTGTAGGCACTCACAGTAATCTCCCGAGAAGAAATTGAAGAAGATGTCGGCGAAGACGTTGCTGCTATCGCTGAGAAGATCACCGTTTGGAACCTCCTCAGAATTTTCACGAACCAAATCCCGACCACAAGACGTTCTCTTTTGCTCACTGTCACACTCACCCCTTTTTTTTTCTTCCTCGATTGCACTTGGACGCCAGTATAAATAGGAAGCAAGCATCGGTTACAAACTGATGCTTTAATGGAGGAAGATGAAGGTGAATGTGTTGCAACTGATGTTACGTCCAACATCTCCCACTCATCCAAGTCAATCCAAAAAAGTTATCTGGTCACATAGACCATGTCAGTCACATAGACTACAAGATGATCATGTCGCAATGCCAAAGCCAAACATTAATTGGGCACAAAGACCGATTAAGTCATATAGACTATTTGACGATCAAATCATGAAGATTAGAGCAAAATTAATTAGTTACAAAGACCAAATAAGTCATATAGACTTTATGATTAAGTCACGAAGACCAGAGCATAAATTAATTAGTCACAAAGATCATATAAGAACATCCATTTCATACTTTAGGGAAAATGGTTCGTGCAACAGCAAACACACTAAGTATTCAATTGCTAAGAAGATTGTCACATTTAACTTAGTTGCTCCATAGAACGAATCAGAGATATCAAAACTTGCTTTTACCCCAGATTAAATTATTTACATCAATATAAACATCTCTAATCCCTCATATTGACTATTATGTCAAGAGCATGTTCACCATCTCCAATCAAATATATTATTCATAATTACATTTTATGTACTGAACTAAAAATATAACTGGTACTAGTGAATAAAAAAATGTCAGATGTAAATCAATCTTAATCTTCCTTTTTAGCTAGAATCTATTCATTCTAATCAGTCGTTTTCATAGTTATACTCCATAGACCAAATCATCCAAAGCCAATCGAAAACATGCTAAAGTAGCAAACACTGATCAGAACTTCAAGCAGACAGCTAAATAGTCACTTAGGGTAAGATTGAAATTAACTTATAATCTCAAGAGTCTCAGGTGGTAGAGAAGCAGGGATCCATTCTCCTACTACCCTTCTTGGCGTCGTATGAATCACATACTACGATGTTATTCTCATACCTAATGTCTAATCCTGAATTCAACATATGAATTCCAATCTGGCCTTAAGCAGATTCAGTAAATGGTGGGTGCATTTACTCTGATCATTATATAAATGATCTCATCTTGACACAATTATCAAGGCGACCTTAACTTACAGGTATGTCTCCATTCATAGCTACATAAGTTGTTCCATAAGCAACGGTCTTACCTCTATTTGTACTTAACAAATAGAGATGATTGTCCATGTGAGTGGATCAATCTCAATCTGCCAACATGCTTATCGAGGCTTTTATTCAAATGTAACAAAGACATATACACTGAATAGATCATGATATTTTTTATTTATCAAAATGTCTTTACAATAAGCTACATTCTTCAAAGTCCCAAAGACTTCATGAAATGACTCTTTAGTCAATGACTTAGTAAAAGGATCAGCAAGCATATTTCATGTAGGGATGTACTCAAGAATTATCTTTTTCTTGTCAACAATATCCTTTACAAAATTATACTTAATTTCTATGCTTGCCTTTGCTGTGATATTTGGGATCTTTGAAAACAACTATTGCAGCTTGACTGTCACAATACATTGTAACAGGACTCCCACTATCCTCAGCAATCTTCAGATGATTCAGAAACCTTCTTAGCCAGACAGCCACTTGCACAGCCGTTCCACAAGCCACATACTCAACTTCCATTGTTGACAAAGCTACACAAGCTTGTTTCTTGCTATTCCATGATATGACGCCACCATTCAGCAAGAAGGTATAGCTAGATGTGAATTTGATGTCGTCAAGGTCCCTGCCCGATCTACATCTGTGTAGCCACTTAGACTCATATCTGATCCTTGGAAATAGAGGCAATAATCTGTTGTTCCTTTGAGATATCTAAATATCATCTTCACCGCTTTCCAATGTCTCGATCTTGTGTTTGACGGGAAACGACTAACTAAGCCAACAGCACAGCTTATATCAGGATGAGTACACAATACACTGTACATCAAACTACCAATAACACTGCATATGATTTTTTCTTCATTTCGGCTATTTCGTTAAGAGTCTTAGGATACATACTTTTGCTCAAAACAGTACCTCTCTCTTCTTGATTTGGTTTTTAACAGCAACAACACTAGCCTCTTTTCTTTTTCTCTTTCCTTTTTTAAACCATCTTTTCTTATTCTTGGAACCAAAACCTTCAGCTACAAAAGCTTGACCAGAAATCCTGGCGAATTCAATCCTCTCCGCCTCAAGTTCTACATGACGTGAGACATCAGTGAAAGTCTTGATACTCTCACTGTGGGTCAGATTTTGTTTTATCGTTTCCCAAGAATCAGGAAGGGAACGAATAACTGCCTGAACTTGTTGTTCATTGGTCAACGCATGACGAGCAGTTTTAAGCTCTCGAACCATGTTACCTATCTCCGAGATGTTAGGCCATGGTAACATTCGAGCGCTTTTTACAGCTATCAAACTTAATTGTTAGCTGACGGAGCTTATTGAGACTTACTCTACTGTACTTTTCTCTAAGGGTTACCCAGACAGCATGAGCCGATGGCAATGACTCATACTCAAATACTAGGTCATCCACCATTGAACTAATCAATATTCCCTTAGCGAGTCTTTCCTTTTCCATGCCTTATAGGTATTAAGGTCACGTCTGTGTTGTGTTGTAGAACCATCAGTCGGTTCCTCCATGAATTGATTTACAGCCTCTAGAACTTCTTGTTCGTCAAGAACGTATTGTATATTGAGGTGCCAGATTTTGTAATTATCCCCATATAATTTCTCTCCCTTATTGAGTTTAGCTATGATTTTTTAGTTGTCATAATCTACAATAAATAAATACATTATTTATTATTTCAATGTAATTCATATGCATATAATTAATTATTGACTCACTGTAAATTAGAATCGGTTTACAAATTTAAGTGATAATTATATTTCCACTCATCATTTGTACGTGTCATTCTAATCAACATTGATCAATTATATTATACACATCCCATCTAATGAACGAATCATTTGATATGAACGAATCATTATTAAAATGAACTAATCATTTTCACATAAACTAATCATGGGCAAGTTAGTTAACACATAACATAATTGTTTTTATAACATAACTCTCTTCATACATAACGATAGAAATTATTACCTGACTCAAAAACTAAATGGGCTAATACTGTTCGTACATAACGACAGTAAACAGAACACTAGTAATATAGATAAGCTAGCACCACTGCCACTAGGATAAATGCTAGCGTAGTGGGCAATTGTATCTTGTTCATCTCGGACTCGATGATGGGTGGATCGAGTATCCATTAGATCCATTTTTGGATCTTCTACACACTCTTCAGAATCCAACTCTGATTTTTTGGGATCCATCTCTAGATCCTCCTCAAGATTCATCTCTGGATCCTCCTCAAAATCTTCAGAATCCATTTCTTGATCTTCCTCAAATTCTTCAAGGTTCATTTCCGGATCATCCTCAGATTTTGCGGGACTTGGATCCTCCTCAAAATCTTCAGGATACATTTCTAGAGCCTCCTTAAATTCTTCAAAACTCCATTCCAATTGAAGTAACTGCCTGCACATCTCTGAATATGAGATGTGCCTTTCAGAATCATCCTATAGCTGGAATGCTATCTGTCTAAGATGTTCTGATAGTGAATAAACCAGAGTCCATCTTCTTTCTTTGTCCTGGACTGGATATCCTTCTCACTCGAGGTTCTAGAATAGTCAATCGAGCCGACCAATAAGCCAACCGACTCCGTGATCTAGGTCATATTCCATTTTCCGAACTAATTTAATTGGAAAGGGATATTTTATCTATGTTGCTCTAGTTTATATCTAACCCATTTTAAGTCAATTTCAGACTTATTGACCAAACTTAAGTCCGTTTGATCAATCCAATGCTCATTGGATTAAGTCTGATCCATTAGAACAAATCTAATCTTTTTGATCAAATCTGACACAATAGAACTAATCTGGTCATATTCGATCTCCCAACTTATGTAATCAAAATCACCCCAATTAATTCAATAATAAACTGAACTCGTCAAGCCAATAAATGATTTGAACCAGATCTAGGTATCATTAAATCAAACTGGTGTGCTTAAATCAACTAATGATTTAAACCAGATCTGTATTTGATTAGATCAAGCTGGTATAGTTCAATTTTCAATTAATTGAACTTTGATTAATCAATTTCAATTGATTAAATAGTGATGCAATCGGTTCACTTATGATAAGCATAATATACTGTTGTTTTAATCTATTAAGATTTCAATTATTTTCTCAATCAAAACAGTATTTGATGGATGAACGGTAACTAATACTGTTCATCCTCTTTTAATCGATTACCAAGATTGATTAAAAATCTATTTAATCGATTACAGTGCTTGAATCGATTACACTAATCGACTACACAGATTTACTGTGCTTCGTCAGTTTAAGATTACACAGGCTTTAAATCGATTAAGATATGTTTTAAACTGCTTCTTCTCTTCTCTATCGCGATCGCGACACTCTCTTCTTCTACCGCGACGAACGCAGTTGTCGTGATTATCGATTGTCAGCCTCTCGACGTGGTCGCCGACACTCTCCGGCCACGGAAGCCGATAACCATCAACCTCTCGAGGCTCGACAACGGTAGCAAATCGCGATCCAATCGCGATCTTGCCTAGCGATGACAACAGAGACATTTTTCAGACGAAGAGACAAGTTTCATGCATTAGGGATTGCTCTGATACCATTGTTGTCTATTATATACATGAAATAAACAGTTCTATTGATCTCCCGAGAAGAAATCGAAGAAGATGCCGACGAAGATGCTGTTGCTGTCGCTGAGAAGATCACCATTTGGAACCTCAGATTTTTCACGAACCAAATCCCGACCACAAGACGTTCTCTTTTCACCGTCGCACTGATCACCGTCGGACTCACCCCTTTGTTTTTTTCTTCCCCGATTGCTCTTGGACGCTAGTATAAACAGGAAGCAAGCATCAGTTACAAACCGATGCTTTAATGGAGGAAGATGAAGGTGAATGGGCTCCCCTTCATCTTCCTAACGTTGCAACTGCATCCAACAGTTACCATCATAATGTGTCAATATAGGCTCGTGCCTTGTACATTACAATAGCGCTTGACCCACAATACAGGTTGCAACAGAATGAAATTCTTATAGATTAAATCAGTCTCAAGTGTTATGCCTGAGGGACAATCACAATACAGGTTCCAATGGCATTTCTGCTTGACTTTGCTGAAAGCATTGGCAACCCCTCATTCTCAACGTTGAACTGGCTGTGATTTCTGTGATAAAGAAAATGCGAAGAAGAAATTTAGGGAAGGCTTAACAATATTAGGAACGATATTGTCAAATTGACGAACTGTATCCACAGAATCTTATTGGGAATATTATTATTCCTCTATGTATGAATGTTGAATTATCAACACTGAAGAGTGATCTTCATGATCTAGGATCATCTTCCAAAAAGATTCTCAAGCCAGGCGATTGTTGTTGACCTATTCCACTAGTCTTTTAGTATCGTGATATCTTGAGATTTCGTCTGTGATTTTTAGTCTTTAGTCAACTAGTCGTTCTATTTTTTTGGAGTATGTATTTATCTTGTTGAATACAACTAGCTATCTTTTTAGATATGTAATCTTATGAACGAAATGCTAAAACCTGTGTTTTGTATTGTTCAAAAAAATCAGGCAGAGAATACAGTGTGAGAGGAAGTGGAAGGGCTGGCGGTAGAGGCTACGGTCGCGCACGAGGAAGGATAGGCAGCCGGGGAAGAGGAAACCAGTACTAATATCCGTTCACTTCCGTAAGTCCCTAAGAGCTGTGGAATGTGGTTGTGCAATAGCAGGCTTTGATGGTAAAAAAGAGTGGAATGTGTGTTTTCTCATATATTTGTCTATGCTGCTGGTGCGTATGCAAATCAGATCATGGTTCCCCCACATGATTGTCGAGTTACAACGAAGAGTGATAATCTGCTCCTTCTCTTTGTTCATATACTTCAACCGATCGGTATTGTTGTATATGAAAATTCTAAATATGTAAATATGAGTAAGTTTTGCTTCCCAGTCTTATAATTTGATCATACGCTTGCGTTGAATATTCGTCTTCTCATTTATAAACAATTTAAAGCCGATAAAAATTGAAATAAACAAAAATGATTTTGTCCTAGTGTTGAGTCGATGGGCATTGGGGACGTGGTGCTCTTGTTGATTGGTCGAAGATTCTAAAGACGTAGATTCCTTGCAGCCGTGGACTTGCAAACACAGTGCCGAGCCGGGGAGGGGTCCCCCAACGATGATCTTCCGACGCTCAAGTCAAATCTCCGGCAGAAAGAAAGAAAGAAGTAGAGCAAAAGCGAGAACTGTAGCTACAGTAGATATGTGTATATATCTCCGTTGAAGTCTGAGGGTCCTTATATAGGGCTCTCCAGAGGTGTGCGCACGTTCCCCGAGGCATGCGCGCTCCTCCAAGCATACTTGGAATGGATGTGTCAGGAAAGCACATCCAACACCCTACCTTAATAGCACGAGGATATCTCTGACGTGCCAGTGGAAGTTTTCACCGTACGATTCTCTGTTCGACCAGGCCGCTGGCCATGCTTCTTGTCGGCGACACTGGTTCTTAGGAAGATCTCGCCACCTGCTCCCTTTGTCTTTTACTAGGTCGAGCGGAGGAACCGCTCGGCTAGCGCCTTTCCCGAGCCGAGCAGAGGAATCGCTCGGCTAGTACCTTTCCCGGGGTGAGTGGGATGCCTGCTCGGCTTTCATTTCCCCTCGCTTTGCCTTGTGAGCGTCGGAAATTCGGCGTCAGGCAGAGCTATCGAAATGTCGGGTCGGTCATTCCTCCTGCTGATCAGGAGGGTAATTCGCCGGGTCGAATGGCTGTCGGGTGTTGACTACTTTGACCTCCTGTCGGGTGAATCTCTTCTCTTACCACCGGATCACATGTCCTCCCTTCAAGTCTAGTCGAAGGAGGCTAAAAGTCCGACTAACTAGACGAATAGCCTGGTGAGTAGTTGGCCGGCCGGCTGATAGATGGGTTGGATCCCGCTCGGTCCTTGTAGGATTGCTCTTTCTTCCCCGGTCGGTACTTCGTGTCTTCATACTTAGTATCTTGGGTGCTTTTCCCCACCGATTTCGAAGGGATGCGAGCCAGTCAGCTAATGCTGATGCCGTCCGCATCTCCTCGTGATGCGTGGAAATCCTTTCCATTAAGGTCGAGCACGCGCCCATTAAATGTCATCCTGTGGGACGATGCCACGTGTCGTTGGCGCAGTCGCCGCACATCCGAGGTGACAGCCGTTGATATGATGTTTGGCGGTTCGAATTCAACGGTCGGATGTGCGCCCTGATTCCTGCGCCCTAGATCGGACGGTTCCGCTCGGCCGAGCCAGGTCTTTATAAAGTCTCCGCATCGACTTTTGTTTCATTGCTGCCTCTCTCGTGTTCGCGTGCTCCAACGACTTTGCGTTTGGCGCTCCAACGATCCTTCGTTTAGTGCGCCGATCTCCAACTTCTCCTCTCCCTCAGCGCTTCCCTATCCAATAAGCTTCTTGACCTATCGTCTCCGTATTTGCTGTGGTTTCTTGTCCTCTGTTTCTTTTCGCCATTTCGCTTGGTGAGCTTTTCCCTTTTCCTCTTGCTTTCTTGCTTGTCCCGACGATTTTCTTTAGTGATCCCTCGGCCTCTCTATTCCCCCACCATGGCTAGTTCCTCGCAGCCAGCCGACCCTGCTCCCGGCCCATGGTACACGACCATGGAGACTCAGTTCGACGCACATGATGCGACGAGCCTGGGTAATGCCTTTGACATCTCTTCTAATTATGAAATAATTTTGGCCTCGCCTTCCGACTGGCCGCATAACCCGCCGCGCGGCACAATCTGCTTTTTTCATGACCAATTCGTGGTCTGCATGCGATTTCCCATCCATCCGTTTATTATTGAAGTTTGCAACTTTTTTCGTCTTCCGCTCGGCCAACTTGTCCCCAACTCTTTCCGCCTTCTGTGCGGGGTCGTGGTATTGTTCACCGTCCACAACATTCCTCTTAGGCCCCATATATTCCATTATTTCTATTATCCCAAGCAATCCGAGCTGGGCACCTATCTCTTCCAGTCTCGGGTCGGCTTAGTCTTCTTTACAAAGATGTTCACCTCCAATAAACATTGGAAAGACTACTTCTTTTACATAAGACTTCCCGAGCTGCCGTCTTTCCGAACCAAGTGGCAGGTCGGGCTTCCCCCTCCTCCCGAGCTGAAGAGATACAAGACCCAGCCAGAGTACCTTCATGCGCCTAATATGCTAGCCGGCCTGAAGCTGGATATCAACAAGTTGTTACCGGAGGGCGTGCTATACATGTTCGGGTTGAGTCCGATCCGAACGTATCTCCCGGGCGGCTTAGGTGAGAAGTTTCCTTTGAGTTTTTTCTTTGGATCTAACTGATTTCCTTTCTTTTTCTTGCAGCTAACACCATGATGAAGTCGATGGCGCTCGGCCTGCTGAAACTTAAAGCTGCCGAGGCTGAGGCAGCTGCTGTGAAGGAGATGGAGAGGCTCGGGTTGACGCCGGTCAGCTTCCATGAGGGTGAGAGCGAGGAAGCTCCGACTACTGGTGGTGGGTCCGCTGCCCGGACTTCACATATTGAGGTTGCTGGGGAGGTGCCCCCTCCGGCGTGCAACCGGGCGCTCGACCTGAAGAAACCGAGTCTGTTGGCGACGAAGAGCCACTGAACAGACGCAAATGACGCCAAACGGGCACGCCCACCCGTTCGGCTTCCTCGGCGGTGAGAGCGTCCGAGGAGACGGGTGCCCCTCCTTGGCCACGAAGCCCGTGGAAGCTATCTCCTCCGATAGGACACCCTCGTAGTGCGACCTCCTGTCTGATCCAGTCGCCGCTCTGCGTCTTGCCCCCCACTCGCAAGAGGATTCTTCAATTAAGAATCCATTCCACTCCTTCGGCCCCTCCTTCGGCCCGACGGTATCTACTACGTCCACCCAGAGCGGTCGTCGGTCGATAAAGGCGACCTTGCATCTCCCGACTGAGGAGCTTCTGTTGGCTGCCGATCAGCCAACCTCCCCTGAACATTAAATAGTTATCCGGGGGCGGCTGGCCAAGGTTTGGGAGGAGGCTCGAGCTCGGGTTGCGACCATGCCGTCGGGGCTGCTCTGCAATAGCCATATGCAGATGGCAACCAGGGTAAGTTGTTTATTTTATGATTTATTTTCAACTTGGTATTAACCTTCCACCGATTGGCTGCAATACTGGGTGGAAAGTGTGGCGGTATGTGTTGGTGCAATTTCCCCTAGGTCAAGGTTGACCTAGTTGACCAAGCGTAAACCTTGGTCATGGTTTCGATGTTTGACAATACAGAAAGATATGTAGACATGGACAATGCAGGTGCAGTTGTCCATGCGGAGAGATACTGATCAGGGTCTGATCAGGTTGGATGAAGAAGAGTCAAGTAGGTCAAAGTTGACCGGATACTTGACTGGGAAGTCCTGGTGAGTGAAGCCAGGCAGTTCGGAAAGTCCTGGTGAGTGAAGCCAGGCAGTCGGGAAGTCCTGGTGAGTGAAGCCAGGGAGTTGGAGAAAGTCCTGGTGAGTAAAGCTAGGCAATTGGGAAAGACCTGGTGAGTGAAGCCAGGCAGGGGAAAGACCTAATGAGTGAAGCTAGGCAGTTCAGAAGTCTTGGTGAGTGAAGCCAGGCAAGGGGAATCCAGATGGGTCAAGGTTGACCAGACATCTGGTGAAAAGTCCAAGTATGGAGACTTGCACGTAAAGTCCAAGTATGGAGACTTGACGGAAAAGTCCAAGCAGGGAGCTTGGACGGGAAAAGGCAAGTATGGAGACTTGGCACGGAAAAGTCCAAGTATGGAAGCTTGGCATGCGAGTCGGAGAGGGCTCGTAGCTCGTTCTCCGGACTAGGTCGGAGAGGGCTCGGTAGCTCGTTCTCGGACCCGGACAGTCGGTAGCTCGTTCTCGGGATCAAGTAGGGTTTAGGGCCGAGTTTAAACCGGATCGGTCCGTGACCGATCCGATGATATCTTGATTATCGATCGGTCGGTGACCGATCGAACCAAACGAAGCATTCTTTATCCGACGGCCGCCAGACCGATCGCTGATTGATCGAAGGAGATCACCTTCGAGGGAAAGGTCCGATCGGTCATGGGACTGATCAGGAAGGACCTGATCGGTCCTCATGACCGATCGGAAGGGCCTGATCGGTCTTGTGACCGATCGGTACCTTTGTGAAGATCGGGATGAAGCCCGATCGGTCCACGCCCTAGCCGTAGCAACGGGTAGTCTCTTCTGTGTCTTCTTCGCAGGTTATAAAAGGGGTTGAGGAGCTACTGTTCCAGTGAGTTACTTCTTCCTTCTTGCCCCTACTTCTTGCTGCACTTGAGCTTTGCTGAGCTCTCTGATTCGTGAAGCTTCGTGTGAGCTTTCCCGGCTGGTCAGCTGCTGCTGTTCTTCCGTGAAGTTGCTGCTTCGACAACGGAAACCAGTCGAAGGCAAGCAAGGTGCTTTACATTCATATTGTTTGTATTTCTTGCTGTATTTCTATCTTGTTGTTGCAAGTTATTGTGGCGAGGTTTCTCCACCCAGAAGGAGTTGTTATTAGCCGGTTTTCCGGGGTCTCATCCACCGACGGATTGATAGGTTTCGTCCACCTTACGGACACGCCGAGGAGTAGGAGTATCATCTCCGAACCTCGTTACATCGACGAGTTTGAGGTTTGCTATTCTCCGTTGTCGTTTCTTTTGTTTATTTTCGCTGCGCTAACCCTAATCGTAGGAAGAAACGCGAAGATTTGGGGTCGGCTATTCACACCCCCCTCTCTAGCCGCGATCATCGATCCTAACAAGTGGTATCAGAGCGAGGTCGCTCTTCGCCGGATTAACACCCGAGGGAGCACAAGCTAGAGATGGATCAACTCGGAGAGGACATCACGATTCCACCCTTCTACGATCGCGACGACTTCGCGTTTTGGAAGGTAAGAATGAAATATTTTCTTATGACTAATCTTGAGAATTGGAGGTGTGTGCAAGTAGGTTTCACTCCTCCGGAGGATGAAGAAGGAAAACCTCTCAAGAAGAAGAGGTGGACGAAGGAGCAAATCCACCAATCAACCATCAACGATGAGGTAACGAAAATCATTAAATTTTCTTTATCTAATGATGTTTTGTGTAGGATAGGTGGATATAACGATGCCAAGGAGTTGTGGAATAACTTGGCAAAGCTCCATGAGGAGAACTCCACTTCAAGTCATGAAGAGGAGTCAAGTGAGCCAAGGAGTTCACTTCATGGAGGAATAGATTTAGAAGTTGAGGGCCACTCAACATCTAAAGAAGAAGAGGAGGAAAGTTCTTCTTCAAGTTCGGAGCAAGAAGAAGAAGCTTCTACCTCCGGAAGGGATGAAGGAGAGAGCGTTCATCCATCCTCAACCCTAGGTAACTCAAGCCATTTAATTTCAAACAAATTACACATAATGTGCTTTGAGTGTAGGGAATTTGGACATTACAAGAGTAAATGTCCAAAGAGGGTTAGGAAGACTCCACCGGCGCCAAAGATCAAGGAAGCCGGAGTCCCAACACGCAAGAGCAAGGAGCACGTGGTGTGCTTCCAATGCAAGCGATTATCGGAGCCAATGTCCGAGGGGGAGGCAACCTCACAAGGACAAGAAGACGAGCACATCGATAGGGGGAGCTAAGGCAAACCCTAAGGTAATCTCTAAGGCTCATTTTTGCAATTCAAATAGAACACATGCTAGTAGCCTTATTGCTATTGTTAATAATGGTAAGTATAATAACATTAGAAATCGATACACATGCTTAGGTGCCAAACATGTGAGCCTAGATAAGGATAACACTAGGAAAGCCAACCCTAGAATTAACCCATCTAAGGCTAAGGAAAACCTAGGTAGGAATCCCAAAACAACTAGACACATGCCTAGGAATACCTCAAAGAAAAATGAAAAATTAAAAATTGAGGTATTAGAGAAGGAGAATCAAGTCTTGAGGTCAAGACTTGACACTTTAGAAAAGACCATTAAAAATTTAGAGAAGTCAACTCTAGGGTCTAAGGGTCAAAAACCCAAGTCCAAGGACATGAAAGGTTTGGGTCACAAACCTAAGTCCCAAATGGTCAAACTCACTTATCACAATGTTCCATTCGATTATGGAACAAAATCTAGGGCTAGGAAGACCATCACCAAGGTCACAAGGGGAGTCACCCCTAGAGTTAATCTTGATGAGTCCCAAATGACCAAGGCTTCAAAGCCTAGGAGGGTCATTAGAAGGGTTGCTAGGGAAGTCATCCCTAGTGAATACTTAGTGAACCCAATGAGCTCAAATAGGTATTGGGTTCCTAGGAGCGTGATTTCATCACGCTAGATGAGTTAGGGTGTGTCAACCTTACTTGAATAGGTAGTTAACCTAATCATGGCAAAAGGTGGCACTTTAGGAATTTTCAAGGTGTAATCAAGCCTTGAAAATGAAATGGAAAATTATTCCTAAGGTGATTAGGATGTGCCAATCTCATTTGAGGAGTTTTCTAGAGCCAATCTAGTTGGCACATAGTGATCTAAAAGTCTTGAGGATATGATTTTAGGTCTATTGCACTTAGGAATATAGAATTTATGGCAAAATGATCAAAATTATCAAAAATGGCAACTAAGGCTAGAATTAGGTATTTTCTATACCTTTATATGCTATTTGCCATGTATTGTTTGTCATATGCCATGTCATGACATCATATTTAATTTATGATCATTTGAAATGTCATGATAATGCTTAGGTTAGTTAAATGTCATGATTTATTTAAGTTTCTTACTTTATGCCATGACATCATGACATTGGCACATGTTATTATGTATGATATCATTTTATGCCATGTCATCATTTCTTGCATTTATAATCAATGAAATTGATTTAAGGTTAAAAACACAATTTGATATGGAGATCAAATTGTTGTTTAGAAAAATGCATGAGACCTTAGCCTAAGATAACCTAAACTCATATCTCACATCAAAATTGACTTGAATGTGTTTGATACACCTTAGATGTGTGTGAGATATTAGGATTATGAGTTAGGATCAAGGTGCATAGTTCTTGTACCTAGATGAGCCTAATTCGAAATTGGGGATCATAGGGAAAGCTTATGTACAAGTCATGTACATTTAGCCCTAAGATTGTGGTCCTAAATTAAATGGTTTAAAATCATTTCAAAATTGATTTGAAAAACCTTGATGAAGCTTTTCTAGTAATAGCATTCATCATTGAGCAAAGTGATACAAAGATGAGTTAACTTTGAGCTATTTCAAAGACTTGTGAACTTTGTATCAAGATTGAAAAATGGAAGCTATTTTCATAGAAAACTATTTTTCCTTGATAATATATGTTATGAGGAATGTATCCTCAAAGTTTTACAATTTTCTGGAATTTTCTAGGAGTTTCTGAATTTCGGGAGGAAAATCAGAAATTCTGATATCAGACTTGTGGACCGATCAGAGAGGATTCTGATCGGTCCAGGTCTGTGTGGATCGGTCACTGGACCGATCCAGAGGAAGCCTGATCGGTTCGGTGCCAACTTGCTGAAATTCGACTGGTTGTCTGAAATTTCAGCTCGGGAAGTGGTGTTTTAGGTTTCTAAAGGTTTGGAACTCTCCAAGACATTGTTGGTGCAATGGTCAAGGGGGAGTTGATCTTTAGGGGGAGTTTTACCTATTGGTCAAGGGGAGTTGACCTTTAGGGGGAGTTGTCATGAGTGATATGGGATTATCACTAAATTGACTATTGACATTAGTATCAAGGGGGAAATTAAGGGTTTCAATGAAAGGTATGAGACTTTCATTAGGAAGAAACTCTTGACCTTAATATTCACTCTTTTTGATGTGTGTCAAAAAGGGGAAGAATGTTTAGAGAATGTTCAAGGAAGAACATTGGAGTTAGTGGGAGAGTTTGTTGATCACGACGAGTGAAGTTGTGAACAACGATAACTTATTCTTCAGGGGGAGAGTTTGTTAATGTGTGCCAATAGGGGGAGAATGAAGGGTTTAAGTTAGGCCTTCTTTATCTAAGAAGGAGGTTGCCTTCTTAGAAGGAGAATGTAAGGTTGTAACTTATGTTTCATTACCTAGTGGCATGAGGAAAGTTGAGGCTATTGGATTAGCCTAACTTAAAGGTATTGTCAAACATCAAAAAGGGGGAGATTGTTGGTGCAATTTCCCCTAGGTCAAGGTTGACCTAGTTGACCAAGCGTAAACCTTGGTCATGGTTTCGATGTTTGACAATACAGAAAGATATGTAGACATGGACAATGCAGGTGCAGTTGTCCATGCTGAGAGATACTGACCAGGGTCTGATCAGGTTGGATGAAGAAGAGTCAAGTAGGTCAAGGTTGACCGGATACTTGACTGGGAAGTCCTAACTGGGATGTTAGGCAGTTCGGAAAGTCCTGGTGAGTGAAGCCAGGCAGTTCGGAAAGTCCTGGTGAGTGAAGCTAGGCAATTGGGAAAGACCTGGTGAGTGAAGCCAGGCAGGGGAAAGACCTAGTGAGTGAAGCTAGGCAGTTCGGAAGCCCTGGTGAGTGAAGCCAGGCAAGGGGAATCCAGATGGGTCAAGGTTGACCAGACATCTGGTGAAAAGTCCAAGTATGGAGACTTGGCACGGGTAAAGTCCAAGTATGGAGACTTGGCACGGAAAAGTCCAAGCAGGGAGCTTGGCACGGGAAAAGCCCAAGTATGGAGACTTGGCAAGGGAAAAGTCCAAGTATGGAAGCTTGGCATGCGAAGTCGGAGAGGGCTCTGTAGCTCGTTCTCCGGACTAGGTCAGAGAGGGCTCGGTAGCTCGTTCTCTGGACCGGACGAAGTCGGAGAGGGCTCGGTAGCTCGTTCTCAGGACCAAGTAGGGTTTAGGGCTAGGAGCTCTAAACCTGGATCGGTCTGGTGACCGATCCAGTGATACGCTGGATTATATGATCGGTCTGGTGACCGATCAGTAACCAAACAGAAGCATTCTGTTGCTTGTCTGATCGGTCAGCAGACCGATCAGTGATTGATCAGAAGGAGATCACCTTCGGGAGGGAAAGGTCCTGATCGGTCATGGGACCGATCAGGGAAGGACCTGATCGATCCTCATGACCGATCAGGGAAGGGCCTGATCGGTCTTGTGACCGATCAGGACCCTTGTGGACCGATCTGGATGAAGCCTGATCGGTCCACGTCCTAGCCGTTGCGTAGCAACGGCTAGTCTCTTCTGTGTCTTCTTCGCAGGTTATAAAAGGGGTTGAGGAGCTACTGTTCTAGTGAGTTACTTCTTCCTTCTTGCCCCTGCTTCTTGCTGCACTTGAGCTTTGCTGAGCTCTCTGATTCGTGAAGCTTCGTGTGAGCTTCCCCGGCTGGTCAGCTGCTGCTGTTCTTCCGTGAAGTTGCTGCTTCGACAACGGAAATCAGTCGAAGGCAAGCAAGGTGCTTTACATTCATATTGTTTGTATTTCTTGCTGTATTTCTATCTTGTTGTTGCAAGTTATTGTGGCGAGGTTTCTCCACCCAGAAGGAGTTGTTATTAGCCGATTTTTCGGGGTCTCATCCACCGACGGATTGATAGGCTTCGTCCACCTTACGGACACGCCGAGGAGTAGGAGTATCATCTCCGAACCTCGTTACATCGACGAGTTTGAGGTTTGCTATTCTCCGTTGTCGTTTCTTTTGTTTATTTTCGCTGCGCTAACCCTAATCGTAGGAAGAAACGCGAAGATTTGGGGTCGGCTATTCACACCCCCCTCTCTAGCCGCGATCATCGATCCTAACAGTATGCACCCGCCTGGCGTTGTTGGAGGAGGAGCTCAAGAGGCTTAAAATTTCTGGGGCAGGTCCCTCCCAGGGCCCTACACATGCTGAGCTGCAGGCAAACCTGGCTAAGACCCAGAAGTTATTGGAGGAGGAGCGGAGGAACTCCTCCGGCCTGCAGACCATGGTGGGTCGGCTCGAGACCCAGGTCAAGTCGTATGACCAGAAGATCGATCTAGCCACGACCAGGAAGAATAGGGGCGTCGTCGACCTGGAGGCGAAGAACGTGGAGGCCCAAGCTTTGGATCAAAAGGTTAAGGAGCTGATGAGTCTGTTGGATGCCGAGCAAAAGGGTTGCTCGGCGGAGGCGGTTGCTCTTCGAGAGGACTTGAAGACCTTCCAGGACTCGCTCGAGGCCTCCCGTCTCGCCTTTAAGGAATACCAGGACGCTGAGTCGAGCCGTTTTGCTGTAATGAGGCAAAACTACATCCGTTCGGAACAATTTGTCAAGAAGAGTGCGAACGGCTTGTCAGTGCCTTTGAGTTGGCCATCGATGCCACAGTTACCTACTTGAAGGCAAAGGGTCACCTTCCCGAAGCCACAACCATTCTGGTTTTGGACCGTGCCGAGCTCCTCACCACCATTCCTGACGAGATCTTCGATTACTTTGAGTGAGGAGTGGTATTGTAAAATTTATTTGATGTCTCGTATGTATACCTGTCGCTCGGCAGGGATTTAGACTAGTTAATGGAGTTCCTTTTTAGTTTTTCGTATGTCCCTTGCCCTTAGCTGACTCTATAAGCCTGGGCGGATCACCTACTCGGATCTCGTTCCCTGTCATATTCGTTATCTCTTGTCCTTTGGGCGACCGTTCGACCTTCGATTTTACACACTCTCCATTTGTACCTGAGCCTAGAGTTGTCATTTTGCTCGGGTTTATAGTTATGAATGACCATTGGTCTTAACATCGCTGCTCGACGGGTTTCCAGGTGGGGTATTTATAATCGTCGTTCCGACTCTAGGGTTTAACGCCGTCGCTCGACGGTTTTCGGGGTGGGGTTTTTATGACCACCTCTCCGACCCTGGGGTTTAACGTCACCGCTCGACGGTCTTCAGTGTGGGGTATTAATGGTCGCCACTCCGACCCTGGGTTTTAACGTCGTCGCTCGACGGTCTTCAGTGCGGGGTATTTATGGTCGCCACTCCGACCCTGGGGTTTAACCTCACCACTCGACGGTCTTCAGTGCGGGGTATTTTTGGTCGTCGTTCCGACCCTGGGGTTTAACGTCGCCGTTCGACGGTCTTCAACGCGGAGTATTTATGGTCGCCGCTCCGACCCTGGGGTTTAACGTCGTCGCTCGACGGTCTTCAGCGCGGGGTATTTATGGTCGCCGCTCTGACGCTGGGGTTTAACGTCGCCGCTCGACGATCTTTAGCGTGGGGTTTTTATAGTCGCCGCTCCGATTCTAGGGTTTAACTTCGCCGCTCGACGGTCTTCAACGCGGGGTTTTTATAGTCGCTGCTCCGACTCTAGGGTTTAACGTCGCCGCTCGACGGTCTTCCGAGCGGGGTTTTTTATAGTCGTCGCTTTGACTGTAGGGTTTAACGTTGCCGCTCGACGGTCTTCCGAACGGGGTTTTTATAGTCTCCGCTTTGACTCTAGGGTTGAATGTCGTCGCTCGACGGTTTTCAACGCGGGGTTTTTATAGTCGCCGCTTCGACTCTAGGGTTTAACGTCGCCGCTCGACGGTCTTCAAGGCGGGATATTTATAGTCGCCGCTCCGACTCTAGGGTTTAACGTCGCCGCTCGACGGTCTTCCGAGCGGAGTTTTTATAGTCGCCGCTTCGACTCTAGGGTTTATTGTCGCCACTCGACGGTCTTCAAGGCGGGCCAGCCGCTCGGCGATAACTTTATAAACCTTTGATTCTGATTTTAATCCTGTAGCCGAAGGACGCAGAAGAAACGAAGATTACATGGTATAAATTACATCAACGCACCTTTCATCCAGCTCGGTACGACTGGAGGTGGTTTGCGCTCCATGGACGTTCGAGCCTCCACCCCTCTTCGTCCTCTAGGTAATAAGCACCCGACCGGAGCTTTCCCACGACCTTGAAGGGTCCGGCCCAAGGAGCCTCCAGCTTAGTGACCTCTCCGACCGGCTTCACCTTCTTCCATACGAAGTCGTCGACCTGAAAAGATCTAGGTATTACCTTCCTGTTGTAGTTTTGGTGCATCCTCTGTCGGTAGGCCGTTAACCGGACGACTGCTTTGGCGCGTGTTTCGTCCACCAGGTCCAGCTCCAGGAGTCTCCGCTTGACATTCCCCTCACTATATTGTTGTAGACGATCGGACTCAATTCCCATTTCAACAGGGATGATGACTTTGCCTCTATAAACCAAATGGAACGGTGTCACTCTCATCCTCTCCTTTGGGGTCGTGCAGATTGCCCATAGCACGCCTAGAAGCTCGCCCGCCCAGCGGCCTCCGACGTGGTCGAGCCGAACTCGAAGAATTCGCAGAATCTCCCGATTGGCCACTTCAGCTTGTCTGTTGCTTTGGGGATACGCCACGGAAGTGAAGGCTTGCTGAATCCCGTAGCCTTCGCACCATTCTTTGAGATGTTGCCCGACGAACTGTCTCCCATTGTCAGAGATGAGCCGACGGGGAATTCCGAATCGACATATGATGTGCTGCCAAATGAATTTCTGAACCATCTGCTCGGTTATTCTTGCAATCGGCTCAACTTCGACCCATTTGGAGAAATAGTCTACCGCGACGAGCAAGAACTTTCGTTGGTCGGTCGTCATGGGGAAGGGTTCCCACTATATCTATGCTCCACTGGTTGAATGGGCAGGATACTGTGGACGTCGTCATTTTCTTCTGTGGGTCGGTGTGAGAGATTGTGATACCCCTGGCAGGACAGGCATGTGGGCACTGTCCGAGCGGCATCCGCCTGGAGGGTTAGCCAAAAATATCCGGCCAACAGTATCTTCCTGGCCAACGACCGACCGCCGGGGTGTCCTCCGCAAGTTCCTTGATGCACCTCATGTAGAATGTATTCGATGTCTTCTGGCCCGACACACTTGAGTAGGGGTCGGGAGAAAGCTTTCTTGTACAGTTGATCCTCAATCAGCGTGAATCTTCCCGCTCTCCTTCGCAACAGATGGGCTTCCTCCCGATCAGACGGCGTAATTCCCGATCGCAAGAACTCTATCAGCATCGTCCTCCAATCGTTGGGGAAGGTGAGTCCTTCCATCCAATCAACGTGTGCCACCAGAGATATCTGCTCGATCGGCTGCGATATGACAACAGGCGATATGGAGCTAGCTAACTTGGCCAGCTCGTCTGCCGCTTGATTCTCCGCTCGGGGTATCTTCTGAATAATCAACTCCCGAAAGTTGGCTTTTAACCTTTCAAAGGCTTCGGCGTAGAGTTTGGGTCAGATGTTGCTTATCTCAAATATTCCAGCGAGTTGCTGAGCAGCTAACTGGGAATCCGAGTAAATCAAGACCTGGATCGCTCCGACGTGCCGAGCGGCCTGCAAGCCTGCTATGAGAGCCTCGTATTCGGCCTCGTTATTAGTTGCCTGATATTCTAGCCGAATGGGCAGATGCATTCGTTCTTCCTGAGGGGAGATCAGTAGTATACCGATTCCGCTCCCTTGCCGAGTGGAGGATCCATCCACATATATCCTCCAAGTGGCTTCTGGCTCGAGATTCTGTACTTCCGTGACAAAGTCTGCTAAGGATTGTGCCTTGATGGTCATTCGAGGCTGATACTGTATATCGAACTCGCTAATTTCCGTTGTCCATTTGATCAACCGTCCGGATGCTTCTGGATTGAGGAGGATTCGACCCAGATGGCTGTTTGTCATTACAATGATTGTATGCGTGAGGAAGTATGACCGAAGCCTCCGAGCGGCGAGCACCAGCGCAAAGGCAAGTTTCTCGAGACTAGTGTAGTGGAATTCAGCATCTTTTAAGATATAGCTCAGGAAATACACTGGTTGTTCTTCGCCGTTTGATCGCACCAGCGCCGAGCCGACAGCATGCTCAGTCGAGGACAAATAAATGTGGAGTGGCTCGCCGGCAGCTGGCTTAGCCAATACAGGTAGAGAACTCAGATATGCCTTTAGTTCTTCAAATGGCTTGTCGCACTCTTCGTCCCATTGGAACTTGGTAGCTCGGTGCAGTATCTTGAAGAAAGGGAGGCTCCGGTCGGCAGACTTGGAGATGAATCGAGATAAGGCAGTTATCCGACCGGTGAGGCGCTGAGCCTACTTCAAATTTCTCGGTGGCGACATATCTTGCAGAGCCCTCACCTTACTAGGGTTCGTTTTGATGCCCCGCTCGGTGATGATGTAGCCGAGGAATTTCCCACTTTTTGCGCCGAACAGTCATTTGCTTGGGTTCAGCTTGATTCCATAGGCCAGAGCGTCTGGCAAGTTTCTTCTATATCTGCGCAGAGGTCGGCAGCTCGGAGAGACTTAATGAGTATATCATTGACATATACTTCCATGTTTCGTCTGATCTGCTGCTGGAACACCTTATTCATGAGCCTTTGGTAAGTAGCCCCAGCATTCTTTAGTCCAAACGGCATTACGTTGAAGCAATAGGTGTCATCCGCTGTGATGAAGCTCACTTTCTCTTGGTCCTCCCGGGCGAGCGATACTTGGTGATATCCCTGATACGCATCCATCATGCATATCAGCTCGCACCCAGCTGTGGAGACCACTACCTGATCAATCCTGGGCAGTGAGTAGAAATTCTTTGGGCAGGCCTTGTTGAGGTCTTGAAAGTCGATGCAGACCCTCCACTTGTTGCCGGGTTTTGAGACTAGCACCACATTTGCAAGCTAGCTTAGGAACTGGACCTCTCTGAGATGGTCGGCCTCCAAAAGATTTTCTACCTCAGCTCGGATGATCTGATTTTGCTCGGCGCTGAAATCTCTTTTCCTTTGCTTCGTCGGCCTTGCATCCGGTCGGACGTGAAGCTCATGCTGTGCTATGCTCGGGGAAACGCTGGGTAGTTCATGCGTGGACCAGGCGAAGGCATCATGATTTCGCTGAAGACATTCGATCAGCTCGGCCTTCGGTTCAGCTTGCAGGTCGGCTGCTATGAAAGTCATTGCCTCCGCGCCGGCTAGGGTGTATCTGCACCTCTTCTTTCTCTTCATAAACTAGAGTAGGAGGTTTTTCGGTTATGGCGTTTACCTCGTGTCGAGGAGCTTTCCGAGCGGACTTAGCCTCCGCCTTCACTATCTCTACGTAGCAGCGTCGAGCGACCAGTTGATCTCCTTTGACTTCCCCGACCTGGTCTTCTACGGGGAACTTGATCTTCTGACAATAGGTCGAGACTACCGCCCGGAATTCGTTGAGGGTCGGCCTGCCCAGGATGACGTTATAGGCTGACGGGGCATCCACGACGATGAAGGTGGTGGTCCTGGTCCTTCGGAGCGGCTCCTCTCCGAGTGATATATCCAACCTTGTTTGACCGATCGGCTGGACTTCGTTGTCGGTGAACCCGTACAAAGGGGTTGTCATTGGTAGCAACTCGCCCTGGTCTATCTGGAGCTGGTCGAAAGCCTTCTTGAAGATGATGTTGATCGAGCTTTCCGTGTCAATAAATATGCGATGAATAGTGTAGTTGGCGATTATCACACGGATGATAAGGGCGTCGTCGTGTGGTACTTCGATCCCCTCAAGATCCCTAGGACCAAAGTTGATTTCGAGCCCATTCGCCCTCTCTTGGCTGCATCCTACAGCATGAATTTCCAGTCGTCTGACATACGACTTCCGGGCTCGGTTGGAGTCTCCGCTGGTCGGTCCACCAGCGATGATGTTGATTTCACCCTGACTGACGTTGCTTCGGTTTTCCTCCTCCCGAGCGGAGTGCCCGACTCGCCCACGCGGGGCCGGAGCGCGGTCGTCACTCCTTGCCTGATGATGGTGGTGGCGCTCGGGTGACCTTCTGGTCTCCTCTCGTCGTCCAACACTCGTCCGCCGATATCGTAGTTCGGGGGAAGGCAATCGACGGCGATAACTCCTGGGAGTTGGCTGGGTGACCGCCGGAACTCCGCGGCAGTCTCGGGTGTTATGGGTGGCGAACTGATGGAAGACACAGAACATAGGAGTCCATACCTTTCCCTTGGGCCTTGGGCGTTCGGCCGCCACATGTTGGACGACGTTTGACCTTGCTTCCTGCTGTGGGCGTGCCATATCGGCTCGAGGCCCTCTTGGAAGCTGATGGCTGACTGGTGGCCTCCGTTCGGCGTGCACAGCCGGTTCTGATGGCGCTTCTTTCCTTCGAGCTGCTTGAGCTTCCTCCACGTTGATATACTCGCTGGTCTTCTTTAGCATATAGTCATAATCGCGGGACGACTTCCTGATGAGCGAGCAGAAGAAGTCCCCGTCGATGAGCCCTTGGGTGAAGGCATGCATCATTTGTTTCGGACGAGACTGTGGGGATGCCCATGGCTGCCTGGTTAAAGCGTTGAATGTATATCCGAAGAGTCTCTCTTGACCCTTGCTTCATAAAGAGCAAACTGACGTTGGTCTTCTGATAGCGTCTGCTGCTCGCGAAGTGGTGGAGAAAGGTCGTCCTGAAGTCCTTGAAGCTTTGAATCGACCCATCCGACAACCTTTGAAACCAACGTTGTACGAAGCCAAACGAAGTAGTGAGGAAGACTCGGCACTTAACTCCATCCGTGTACTGATGAAGGGTTGTCGTGTTGTCGAACTTGCCGAGGTGGTCATCTGGGTCTGTCGATCCGTTGTACTCGCCGATTGCCAAGGGTGCGTAGTGCCTTGGCAGAGGGTCCTGCAGAATTGCTTCGGAGAATTGTCGGTTGATCCTCTCGGGTGATGAGTCAGCTCGGGGCGCTTTGCCCTTTCTTGCATCCCGAGTGGGAGCTTCGCCTGAGGAAGACCGGTCTCGATTCGCTTGCGCGATCTTAGAGGGCGTCTGAACAAGGTCCGGTGGAATGGGATTGGCGCGGGTGGTGCCTCTACTTGCATACCGGTCGGACCTTTGTTTTGACCCCATATGAGAACTATTCCGGGCGATCCTCGTGCGTCGCTCGGCCTCCAGATGCTGAAGTTGCTTGTTGCGCCAGCCGCTCGGCTAGCGTCTTTTGTTGTTGCTCTATCATCTTGGGCGCTCGCGCCTGCACGAGCGCGTCAAGTTCCTCTTGAGAGAGCGTCACAGTGTGTTGACGTCCAACTTCTTCTATCTTCTTGACTCGGATTCAGGTGTATTTCCACAGACGACGCCAATTTGATCTTGTCCGAGTGCTGAGTCGATGGATGTTGGGGACGTGGCGCTCCTGTTAACTGGTCAAAGATTCCAAAGACGTAGATCCCTTATCGCCGTGGACCTGCAAACATAGTGCTGAGCCGGGGAGGGGTTCCTCGGCGATGACCCTCCGACGCTCAAGTCAAACCTCCGGCAGAAAGAAAGAAAGAAGTACAGCAAAAGCGAGAACTGTAGCTACAGTAGAGATGTGTGCATATCTCTGTCGAAGTCTGGGGGTCCTTATATAGGGCTTCCCAGAGGCGTGTGCACGTTCCCCGAGGTGTGCGCGCTCCTCCAAGTATACCTAGAATGGATGTGTTAGGAAAGCACATCCGACACCCTACCTTAATAGTACGAGCATATATCTGACGTGACAGTGAAAGTTCCACCGTACGATTCTCTGTTTGACCAGACCACTGGTCATGCTTCTTGTCGGTGACACTGGTTCCTAGGAAGATCTCGCCACATGCTCCCTCTGTCTTTTACTAGGCCGAGCGAAGGAATCGCTCGGCTAGTGCCTTTCCCGAGCTGAGCGAAGGAATCGCTTGGTTAGTACCTTTCCCCGGTCAAGCGTGATGGTCGCTCGGCTTCCGTTTCCCCCCACTTTACCTTGTGAGCGTCGGAAACTCGACGTCAGGCCGATCTGTCGAAATGTTGGGTCGGGCATTCCTCTTGCTGATCAGGAGGGTAATCCGCCCGGTCGAACGGTTATCGAGTATTGACCACTTTGACCTCCTGCCGGATGGGTCCCCTTACCGTCGGATAAAAAAAATATATATAACAGAATCTAATTTGTACCGTTCAGCGACATTTTGTAATAAAAACTTACGTAAATTTGTTAAATAAATAATGAAAACCATTCGAAAGTCGTAATTTCAAAATTTTATTTTTTTAAATATTTGTAAACATTATGAATATTAATTTGAACTTGTAACGACCATTTAATCGAACGAGTGTTAATATTATTATAGTCGTTTGTACGTTTAAAAGGTTTTTCCGGTTCAAGTCCACTGTAGTGAACCGAATCAGATTGAGCAGCCGGCGGCCTAAATCGAGTTCCGGTTCAATTAGATTGCGGTGAATCATGTCAAATCGCTCATCGCCTCCTCAGCCTCTTCACCAAAATACTAATTAACTCAAAAAGAGGAGGGAGGAAGCGCTTCCTCTCCGACGATCTTCCGTTATCTCGATCCTTCTCTTTCCCATTCGCATCGTCTCGATCTCTACCCTTCTCTCTTTAATTCATCTCTCGATCCTGTTTGCTTGTTCGATCACTTCTCCGTTGTTCGATGGCTGAATTCCCGGCATAGGGGTCTCGGTAATGGGTTGCAACGCCAGGTTTGAATCCTCGCCTCGTCCTCCGCCTCAGATCCGCTTCTGATCCGAGAAGATCCAGGGTTACTTGCGCCAATAGTATGGCGGGCGCCGTCTCGGCGCTGTTCCTCCTCGACATCAAGGGCCGCGTCCTCATCTGGCGGGACTACCGCGGGGACGTCTCTGCGGTACAGGCCGAGCGGTTTTTCACCAAGCTCATCGAGAAGGAGGTGATTCACTTCTTCTGTAGGCTACTGCCCCTACCTCCGTCTAGACTCGTTGCCAAACACCAGATTTGTCTTGTCTTGTTCATTTTTGGGCGCAGAGGTGGAATCTGAGCTCCTGCTTTTTTCGCGACAGGTGGATCCGGAGTCGCACTCGCCAGTGGCGATCGATGACGGGATCAGTTATATGTTCATCCAACACAGTAATGTCTTCCTGATGACTGCTGCGAGACAGAATTGCAATGCTGCCAGTATTCTTCTTTTCCTGCATCGCGTCGTTGATGTGAGAATTCTTTAGCACTGATATTATTTGCTGCACTAGGAACGGCTTTTGTTATTTAGTTTCATTATTGTGCTTCTCGATCTAGGTATTTAAACACTATTTCGAGGAGCTGGAGGAAGAGTCCTTGAGAGATAATTTTGTCGTTGTGGTGAGTGGAAAATTTACAAACTATCTTCTGCTTCTTGGTCTCTGGCGTACCTACATAATGTAATTCAGATCAAATCTTGGTTGTTTCTGTACTTGCTCTTTAGTTTCATATTCTACTGTCTTGAAATTGAACTACTGGCTAATATGGACAGTACGAATTACTTGATGAGATGATGGACTTTGGGTACCCTCAATACACAGAAGCTAAGATTCTTAGTGAGTTCATTAAGACAGATGCATATAGGATGGAAGTGGCACAGAGACCTCCAATGGCTGTCACAAATGCAGTGTCATGGCGTAGTGAAGGGATACGGTATAAGAAAAATGAAGTAGGTTAAGTCTTCAGTCATTGCAGATTCTGCCAATCACTGATTATCTAATTATCCTCATGAAAAGTTATGGTGGCATTCTTTATCTCACAGGTGTTCTTGGATGTGATTGAAAGTGTTAATATACTTGTTAACAGCAATGGACAGATTATCCGTTCTGATGTTGTTGGGGCATTGAAAATGAGAACATACTTGAGGTGAATTTCTTTGTTGTTTTTTCTTTTTTCATTTCATTCAGATTATGCTCTATGGACTCTTCAGTTATTTTGAGATCTCTTTTTTAAGTCATCCTCAAGCTTATCCTCACTTTTATTTGTTTGTTGTTTTTTCTTTACTATTTATGCTATTGTTTTTGGTTTGTCATTTTAAAACAAACCTTCTATGAACAAAAACCATGATGATACTTGTTATTTTTAACAGTGCAATGCACCATCATCACTAACCTTTATTCAGTCAACTCTGTGTATATATAATCACTTAGGTTTGACCTAAGCAGAAGAGTTTTCTATGTTGGTTTCTATTGAACCTTTTCTTCTTGTTCCTAAATAAAGTTGCAGCGAGTTACTCATCTGAGTGCTATTTTTTTGTGCTTATGAGAATTAGAAATTGTAATGACATAGTAATTTTAAGATGCTAGATGCTTCTAGGCCTCAATTCTTGGATTGTGTGAGGCATTAGGTGCTCATTGGGAAGTACTCTGTATACTGCCCAAATATCCATATAAAAATATAATTAATAAACCAAAGTTCACCATCACTAGATATGAAGAATTACAACAACAGCACTATTAATTGACTTTTACTAAATAATTTTGTTATTCTGGCATGATCAATGACAAGCCTTTGTTGCTGGCTTTGGGGGATGTAATTACTTGACACTATCAAAGATAATTTATAAGTTGAAAATATTACTGATTATTATAATTGCTAAACAAAAAAAATAACCTCTCAGGAAAGCTCCTCTCTTTGGAATTGATTACTACCATTTGACAAAACTGCAAGGTGTGTAGATTAGTTGTAAGTGAAAGGCTAATACGTTGATGTTGTTTAGTCTTAGATGTGTAAATTCTCCATCAGTTTTGATCAGGTTATGCTAGAATCAGTTGTACTGTGCATCTCTCCGTAGGGGCTCATAAGCCCTATGCTCAGTTCTGTGTTGGGATCCAACTTGAGTTTCATCTTAAGTATGTTATAATGTGCAATTTCTAAAAATGATAGTAGATAAATCATAGGTGGTCCTACTTATGTCTAGCATATGTCTAACTTGTGTCAGGAAATGAAACACACCAATTCAGTTGCATTGGTCATCAAATATTTAAATTTACTGCTAGTGAACACATGCAGAGGTATCAACTATTGAAGACACCAAGGGTGTCTGCAAAATTACCATTAGCCATAGTTTTGAGTCTGCTGGGAGGATAGGCTAAGTTGAATTTGAATAGGTTAAGGACAGTATGTTAACTTGAGATATTTGATATTGAAACTTGTTCGTCTACAAACTCATGAATTAGGAAAGAATGATAAAATACAATTTTGTTGGCAAGATATTGACCTAGATAGGCCTAGAGTGTACTAATCCATTTGACAGATTGATACATTGAGGTGATCTCTCAGCTAGTCCAGATCCTTTGTACTGCCAAATGTTGTAATAAAAGTATAAAAAATTAGTTGAAGAGCTTAGGTTAATACTTCATTACTACCGTCTAAATTACTAGGTTGTGTCTTGCCATTAAGGTGGAGGAAAGTTCTTCCCTTTGTCTTCATGTGTTGCACGATGAAGAATACATGGAACAGGAATCTTTTTACGCAACAGAAAGAGCAGTCACTTATCATAGATATCAAGCATATAGCTTTCTTTAGAGTTATGTTATATAAGATCCAATGTATATACAAAAAATAACCTTAAGTTATTATGTATGAGTGGTAAAACATCTGGCAAATTCTTTATAATTTATTTAATATATCTGTTAAAATGTGTCAGAGAGATTGCTCTAAATTTGGGACTTATCCTAATATGTAAACTTGTGAAAAACTACAAGACAACCCTATTAAATAAGATGTGACTTATTTACATGAATAAAGTACTAGGTGAAATATTAAACAAAACAATAGTGGATTAAAAGTACACCAAAATATATGTATTTAATCACAGCAGTTAGTATGAAAAATGCTGCACATTTACAAATTAGATGATCATGTATGTTATATCATTTAATTTCATTATATTAATAGTAAATTGTAACTCCTTGTGATATACTATGATCACAAACATTTAAAGGAAACAATATATAAAATCATTTGATAAATTTTGTTGCATCTATGTTTCTGGACAATATAAAAGTAGTTCATGTGGTGAGTGAAACGTAGAATATCATGCGACTAGAATCATATATTTGAGAAATTCGACTCCAAATAACAGATCATGCCCATTTTATGCAGTGGAATGCCTGAATGTAAACTTGGGCTCAATGATCGGGTACTTTTGGAAGCTCAAGGACGGACAACTAAAGGAAAAGCTATCGATTTAGATGATATAAAATTTCACCAGTAAGCTGGTCTTTTCATCCTCTTGTACTGTCTTTCTTTACCCTCTTTTTTCTTGTTCCGAGGGGACCTTTTGACTCTTTGGCTGCGTGTCAAGGTAATGTTTGTCGATTACTGATACCTTATCATTTAAGGTGTGTCCGATTGGCACGGTTTGAGAATGACAGGACAATATCATTCATACCACCAGATGGGTCTTTTGACCTAATGACATACAGACTTAGCACTCAGGTCCCCATTTTTGTTTTGTTGCATGAAGCTAAATTCTGAATGTTTACACATTTATGCCTTTTTCGCTGGATGTTATTTACCTTGTGTACTTGTCATCACTATCATTCAGGTAAAGCCTCCAATCTGGGTGGAAGCTCAAGTCGAGAAGCACTCAAGAAGTCGCATAGAGATAACAGTTAAGGCAAGAAGTCAGTTTAAGGAAAGAAGGTACTAGCCCACTTCCCTTTTAAATTGTCATGGACCAAGACACCTATTTCACTTGTATCATGACATCCTCTTCTGAATAGCGTTTGTCATCATTTCCTTATCATATTAGCACTGCAACAAATGTGGAAATTGAGCTGCCTGTACCTTCAGATGCCACCAATCTGAACATCCGAACATCCATGGGTTCTGCTTCATATGCTCCTGAGAATGATGCACTGGTCTGGAAAATAAAATCTTTTCCCGGAGGCAAGGTTTGAGGCGGTTATTTTTGGATATGTCAAATGATCTCTCAAATTTTTGTGAAGTTGATAATACACCTATTGACATTTGTGCTCTTCTCGGCACTTAGGAGTACATGTGTAGGGCAGAATTCAGTCTTCCCAGTATAACCGCTGAAGATGCGACTTCAGAGAAAAAGGCTCCCATTCGTGTGAAGTTTGAGATCCCTTATTTCACAATCTCCGGGATACAGGTACTTCTCTACTTAAACAACTTTTTCTGGGCTATATAATCTTAATGGGACGTGCCATCATGCATCAATTGCTCAGGTTCGCTATCTGAAAATTATCGAAAAGAGTGCATACCAAGCCCTTCCCTGGGTGAGATACATCACAAGGGCGGGTGAATACGAACTGAGACTCATCTAAAGACACTTATATGCTATTTGGCTCTTGAGGACAATATCAAAAACACGAAGATTTCAAGATTATATCGCTTCGACTCTCATGAACTCTGTATATTTATCAATCATTGTTCTATGTGTGTAATGCGGTGCTCAATCAGCAATTTTTGTTTTTGTCGCACTTATTCTAGCATCTCTACTCAAAATCGCTAGTTTTTTTCCCCTTAAGATAATTTATTGATAGCTTGAGAACAGTTGTTGCTTGTTCTTTAATGAAGATGCAGGAGAGATGAAACGTAATATTTAGAATTACAAGAATGTACATCAAACGAACAAATGGACCTGGAAGAAGACACAGCAATATATGGCACAGATGCAACGTTCAATTATTGTATCGATGTGATGTCACTTGAGCAGGTGATATTCTCCACCTGCATCCATGTCTTCTGAGAAAGGGGCGGACTTGGATGGCCCACAAAACATGCCTCCCCATTCGGGGAAATAGATGGAGGCTATTGGCAGAGTGCAAGCGAGGATCATCACGCCCATCAGCGAGATGCCCGTTTCTTTAGAATATTTGTTGCCTGAGAAGAACAGCAGCTGAGTTACCACTGCCCCTAATGCTCCTCCGCTTCCTGTCATCCCGGCGATCACTCCCAGAGACCTGTCATCGCGGAAAGATCAGATTTTGATGTTCAATTAGGCGCCAAAATCGAATCTTTTCAGTGATTCGTGGAATTGGATTGGAGTAGTTGTACCTCTTGGAGACGAAGGGCACGACGCCGAAGGTGAGGCCGGAGGCGGCCTGCGCGAAGAAGGCGAACCCGCACATGACGGCGCCCGCGGCGGGGAGAGACTTCATCCTCCCCAGCAGCACGCAGAAGAGACCTCCGGTCGTCTGCACCGCCCAAAGCCCCCAGAGTCGCCCTCGCATGCCGAAGCGGCTACCCAGCTCGTCGGAAAGAACGCCTCCTGCCGGCCGCGAGACGACGTTGGCCATCCCGAAGCACGCCGCCACCATCCCTGCTGTTTGCAACTCCAGCCCGAATCGGCCGTAGAAGTACTCCGCCACCACGTTCTCCATCGCCAGCTCGACCCCGTAGCAGTAACCGTAGGTCAGCGCCAACACCCAGCCACGGTAGTTGCCGAGTCCCTCCCGCATCACCACCCAGATCGACGGCCTCTGGTTATTCAGCTTGAGCTCTTGCTTTCGGACCGAGGCGATATTGCCGTCCGGCAGGTCCTGGCCGAATACCAGAACCGCGAGCGCGGCGATAACTTGCAACGTGGCGGGGATGAGGAAGGCGGCGCGCCAGGCGAAGGAAGGGCTGCCACTGAGGCGGAGGAGGGCGGCGTAGGCAAGCGGCATGAGGAACTGGGCGGCGCCGCTCCCGGCGTTTGCCCAGCCCGCCGAGATGCCGTTGGCTCGGCCGACGACGCGCGGCGCGAACATAGAGCTCATCCAGTACTGATTAGCGACGAAGTTGGCGAGGGACAGACCGCCCACGAAGCGGAGGAGGAGGAAAGCGGAGGGAGAGGAGGAGAAAGCGGCGAAGGCATAAATGGCAGGGGCAGTGAGGAGCGCGAGGGCGACGGAGGCGACGCGGGGGCCGAGGAGGTCGCAGGCCGAGCCCATGGCGAACCGCGCAAAGATGGTGCCGGTTACGGACACCACGCCAGCGTGAGCGACGTCTAAGGAGGAAAGGCCGAGGTGGATACGGAGTACGGGGAGTAGCGGCGGCGCGGCGAAGGCAGAGAAGAAACAGGCGAAGAGGGAGAACCAAGCAAGGTGGAAGGCGCGCATGTGGGGGCCCGCCGCCGAGAGCAAGCAGAGCTCTGTAGCCCGGTTCTCCTCGTCCACCGGCAGCTCGAACTCAGAAGAGGCCTCGCCGTCTTCTTGCATGGCTCTCGTAGTCTCGTTGCTGTGGCTGTCGTCGCTGGGAGGTAGAGGATGGTGGTGCAGGGGAGAGACGGATCGAGTGTGTATAAATGGGCGACGGTGTCACTGTGAATGCTTCACTGGAATGGCGACGTTGCGGTTCCATGGAAGAAGAAGAAGCAGCAGAAGAGGAACGACGAGGCGTGGCGTCGCAGCCCGACCTCTCGAGGCTTTTGGCCTTTGGAAACGATCTCGTGGCCTCAAAGAGAGAGGGTGGCGGACGAAAGCGAAGGGGGGTGTGACAGCTGCTGACGTGGAGAATTCAGAGGTGCAGCTTCGCCGCTGTTCATTTGTTTCCGCAGCAGAAAATTCAGTTAATTTTTTCGACCACTCAAACAAAAAATCAGTTTTTTTTTATAATTCAGATGTTCGATTAATTCTGATTAATTAATTATTTTTTAAAAATATTTTACTATTATATCACATCCCACAGTGTAAGAAAATATAATTTATTCGATGAGATTCTATTTGGTCCAAAATCTAAAGGTTTTTTTTTAAGTAGTTTCTATTTCAAGTATAAAATACATGCGTAATTGAAGGAATCTCAAAGTATCTTTGTAATTAAAAAACTTTTAAAATTATAGTAAATTTTCCTTCAAATCACAACGACATAATATTTTAATAATAGAATTGTTAGCAAATTCGATATTAATAAATTTTAAGGCGTTTTAAAAAGTTAATAAACCTTGAAAATATTTTTAAAATTAAGTCTCTAAACTATATACTATTTCAAATTATACCATGCTAAATAAAAAATAAATAAGATGGAAATTAAAGAGATCAATCATTGCGATTCAAATTGGTCCAATTGGGTTGATCAATCAATAATTAGGGACAGACAATTTGTCCCGTCTTTGTCAAGATCAGACCCCAAACCGGACCCAATTGAAATTGTCGCATCTGGCATTCAAGCGAGCAAAGGTTTCATGATCTAAAGCACCAAACCGGGCTGATCTATCAGGAATTTGGACTCATGATGATCTTTTAGCCTTGTTTAAAGAACTATGATCAGGTTCAAATACTTGAACGATCAATGTCAAGAAAAAAGTTGCAGATCAAATCTGAGCTACAACGAACTGCAACTCCGAAGCTAATTTGTGTTTCTGAATAAATAATCTACAAAATGTTGGCAGAAAAGGTCGAGGAAGAAACGTTTGTCAGAGTGTCCCTCACACAGTTGATGGTGCATGACTCCACGTGAGACCAATTTTGAATGCATTATTACTCTCCACGTTTGATGCAACCACTCCCATCTCACTCTACTACATGCTTGATGCCATTTGGTTTGTTCCGGAAGTAAACGAGTAATCGTACAGTAAATTTATAGAATTGAATCAAGTTAAATCCTGATAAAATTATAGAAATACCTTTTTAAGTGAGTAGTGAATGGGTAAGAAATTAATGTCATAGCTTGTGGTAATAAATCAGTCACCCCTGCATTCACCGCAGAGGGTTTAAGTAGGGTGAGAGAGGGGAATCAAATTCAATGAATTAATTGCAGTGAGAGACAGAGGAGGAGCAGGCCCACCATACCACTGTCCCCTCCGTCCTTCTTTGCTCTTCTCTCGCTCGCATCAAGGCTCCACCACGTCCGGAGAAAGAAAGTGCCGGGGGGAGAGAGGGAGGTGCCCATTGTTGCGGAGATGGGGTGGAACAGGGGAGCTTTGTCTCTGTGGCTGCCTCCCCTGCTTACCTGGATGGCCGCCGCGTCTCTGCTCCCCGAGGTGCTGTCTCAGGTGAGCTTCTTGAAGGCTCCGCCGGCGTTCTCCCCGTCGCCCGAGGCTGCATTTCAGTTCGAGGCGAGGGAGGGGAGTGATGGTGGTGAGTCATGCGGTTCCAACTGCAGTTTTGTCTGCAAGGTATTGACTTAACTCCATGAATCTGTAAATTATTTATGAACTGCAAGGTATAAATTTTAACTCCAGGTCTGTAAATTAGCTGCTTCTTTTACTATTTTAGTGCTTAATTTTAGATTGCTTGTTTGTGTATCCACTTGAAAACATCTTGAACTACTTGTATCAGCAAATGAAGGGCCAAATACGGTCTTAACAACAAATGGTTGAAATGCTGACAATTTGTAATGGATTTTTTGTTCTTATTTTGGAGAACAACTTAAGAAAATGCTTGCTAGTTTCTAGATTGAAATTACAGTCACATTAGCTCTATCTCTTTGCTCCTAGTCCTTAGATGCTGGGTTTGATCAGAAGGAGTTTGTGCTATATCATAGATAATATAGTTTCCTTGCATCAAGAAGGATGCATTTTTCATTGATGAAGATGTGTCTCTACTTCAAAGTAGATACTTAAAGGTTGTCTAAAAGAAAACACAGGGTTTGGGGGATAGGAATGTTTTAGGATTATTATCTTCACAACAGACTGCAAACTATTGTTTCTTCACGGTGTCAATATTGAGTTCAATTTTGTGTTCCTTGAATTGATAGGTCATAATTCTTTTCCTATTTCCAAAAAGAAATGTGACTTCTATGCATGCAGTTCCTTATAATTCCTAAACGTTGATTTGTTCAGCACTTGGATGTTGCTATGCATTGTCAACATTTGGATTTCTGATCAAGAGGATGTAAGTTTGACATTGAGGTCATGCACCCGAAAATAAATTTTCAAAGATTTTTTTAAGGAAATCAAAGATTGTGAATAGAGATGTTCCAGGGGGTGCTTGGTTCCCGAATGGGAATGAGAATGAGAATGAGAATGATAGAAGTGAGGAATGGAATGGAGGGGTTTTCATTCCCTCCATTTTGCTAAGTAATGGCCTATTACCATGATTCGGGGATTGAATCCGTGGGACCTACCACCAATTCCCCAAACCAAGCACCAATTTTCCATTCCTTGCCCATGCCCCACTCTCATACCATCCAACCAAGCACCCCCTCAGTATTATGAACTGATTGGTAGATAGTTATGCATGCTCCTAGATATAATCATACATCATTGGTGATGTTAGAGAAATTAATTGCACATATTGCTCTTTTTAGTCTACAAATATTGAGTTCAATTTTATGATTAGAGTTGAGCTAAAATCAAAATCATGTTTTTTCTCTCTAAATAATCCATTTAACTCCAAAGCAAAAGTTGTATGCAAGAGAATGCGGAGAAAAGCTTTAAAAGCTAAAATTGTTTAAGTAGAAGAAAAACTAAATATATGAAATGTAGTCTCAAGAATGAGGAAAAAATTGATAGGATAGTTAATATGGATGGACATAAAATCATTGTAGGTAAGGGTTTAGGTATCTTGGATATTGATAAAAAAAATGTAGACATAATAATGCTGCATTTCGACTGTGCTGCTCGGCACAATACTAGAATTGAATCCATGGTTTAAGACAAACAAAACCTAGTGATGATGTTGATATTTGATTAATCATAATGCCCAATAAGTTTAGTAAAAAACCTCAAAAAAAATCTTAATGATTTACAGAAGTAGGGGCATCAGTTTAATTTGAGCCCATTAAAAATTGACTTAATTTTTGGGTTGTGATTCTTCTTTTCATCAAAATCCAAATTTTATTATTGCAATATCTTTTTGTCGCATGAATGCACAATGGAAATTCTAAAGTATCCAGTAGCTTGCTTTATGAGATAAGTACATAACTTTTTTATCAGATTTTCTGCAGCGAATAACATGATAATAATGTTCACATTTTCATACCATAAGACCACATCATGCTTACACTAAATTTATCATTTCTGTATTTTAATTTACAAATAGTGAGCTCAAATACAACTCATTGAAGTATGACAAGCAATCTTTAAAAGAAGTTACATATTCCATTGATACTTGTTTCTTAATCTGTTTGTTTGAGCAGTTGGATAACTACACTTCATCTTCCTGTAAGTCGAAAAAAGTTTCATACTCAGGCCTGCTTGATGGAAATCATATGTTTGAGGTCTGCGTCAGTGCTTCTCGAAGAGTTCGCTGTGCTAGCTATTACTGGACTGTTGGTTAAGAAACTTCCCTTGCTTTCTTTGTTGTCTTGAAACATTTTGCTAATTTTAACATGGTATGATTTTGTTGTTTCTATATTATCTTTGTCTTGCACTTTTGATTTGAGATCTTAGTATGACATGCTACTAGCATCACTATTTTATATAATAGGTGTCAATATAGAGTTCTAATTTTCCTTGGTATTGTCTAAGAGCATTATGGATAAACCAAAACTTGTTAGCTTTTGGCATATGGGCTACTAGTCCAATATATTATGAAAAAATACATCAAAATGATACGAATACGGATTAGGTTATTAACTCTCATGACAACAAGGTACTACAGAAAATTATCTACTTGACAACCATTCACAGGGTTGTATCTTCAACTTAATTAAGCTCTAGAAATATTTGTGATTGTTTATGCTTGACCATGTTCTGCTTTCGAAACCAAATGCCTTGTTAATCCTAACTGTGATGTCCTTTCACTGCAGATACGATTTCCCCTACTGCCCACCTTTCGGCTGCATCATCTTTCACAAATGCTCTAAATATGTCTGTAAATGTTTCTTTCAGTGAACCATGCACTGGTGGAGGTGGATTTAGATGCACCCCTAGCTATTGCAGTGTGAGTATGCAGAAAACTTAATTCTTTTGCTTGACTGCCAGAATGTTTTGTTGGGACCTTTGACACCGGCTAGAGGGGGGTGAATAGACGGTCACCCACTTTGTTCGCTTTCCTACATTCGTTAGCACAGCAGAATACAAAACAAGTAGAAAGCTAATCCTAGAATAAAATAAAGACACGAAGAAAACAAACAAATACTAACACGCTCGTTTAACGTGATTCGGAGATAAAGCTCATACTCTACGGCGTGTCCATAAGGTAACGATCCCTATCCGTCGGTGGATTAGTCCCCGAAATTCCGGCTAGCTCAAGACTCCTTATTGGTGGAGAAACCTCACCACAACCTCGATTAAGAGCACTTGGATCATGAGAGCTTGGAGACTCTAATTAGGGGTTAACCACCTCTAATTTCGTCACCCAAGTCAGTCATCCCAAGCTCCAGTATATAGAGCTTGGGGAAAAATATTCAAGCTATTTTCTCACTACCAGTCGACTGTTAAAGTCACTAGTCGACTGGCCTCTGTGGAAAATCAATCGTCACACCCCAATGACTCGATACCAGTCGATTGGTGTCAGGACTAGTCAACTGGTCCACTTCGATTGAGAGAACAGAAACATTCTATTCTCGACTGGTACTGACAATCGACTGGACCAGTCGACAGATGAACATACCAGTCGACCCTAGGCTGAGCAAACAGAAGCTCACACTTGTTGTTTCACAACCACCAGTCGACTAGGACATATGCCAGTCGACTGGTAAACCCTAACATTAGGGTTTTTATCTCGAGTACAATTACTCAACACTCGTCTTCGCTCGCACAACTTGACCTTGCCTTCTAGCCTCCTCCATCAGCCTTGCGTCCCTCAGATGCTTCCCCATCCTTCACGCTTTACCTTCAAGAGTTTCATTCTGTCTTGTGCGTTTTTCATTGCCAAGATGCTCCTCACCTCTAGGACTTCAACCTTGCCAAGAACTCCTCGCTCCGGGATTTCATCTTTGCCAAGTCACACTTGGACTTATGTTGCTAAGACTACACATTTGAACTTACACCACCAAGACTCCCACTTGGATTTCTCCTTTACCAAGATCACACTTGGACTTTCCTTTGCCAAGTTACACTTGGACTTTGCCTTTGCACCTGCACATTCATAAGCGCATATTAAATACAACAATAACCTAACTTGAACCTTTGCCCAAACATCAAAGCCTAGGGTCACACTGATTACTCCAATAATCTCCCCTTTTTTGATGTTTGGTAATCCGTTTAAGTTACGGAAACATATAATGCAATAACATGCAATTAAATATGCAATCTACTCATGCATATATCATGGAACCTAATCCTAGGCTCCCCCTTCACCTAACCTTCCCTTAAGCTAGGATTTATTGTAAAGATATTTAGGTTTCCCACTTAAACCTAAACTTCTCCCCCTTTGTCATACATAAAAAGAGCTCCAATAATAGTCCAATTATTGGACTCTTTAACCTCTAATGACCACAATTATCATGTATTAATCCCCCATAATATTATATACATGTATACCATCATTTTGGTCATTTCCTAATGTTGAAAACCATTTCAGACTGTATCAGTTGACTTCCCTATGCCCAAGACGACTGCTCTCATCAAAATAACCTCACAGAACCATTCTGTGTTCGAGTCGATTGGTCTTTGATAGTAGTTGACTGGTATAAATTTCATTCCAAAATGCATTTCCAAAAATTTTCAAATTTTGTGGAGATGTCTGTTTTACTATTGTCTTCTTGGAAAAAGTATATTTAGAAATATATTTATCACGGATCCTAAGATTGACATAAAACCCAAAACTATCTAAATGCTTCAATTGTATCTTGACCTAAAGTCCTAGTTTTGGCTTTCTCTTGATGTATCTGCCCATACTAAATCATAATGCATTCCTAGCATTAGTTTATATGACATCTATATATCTAAAACCAATTTCCATGCAATAGGAATCTCATTTCATATTTTCATGCATGAATCACATCCCAAATGTGCCAACCAACTAGATTAGAGACACTAGTCCATCTCTAACCCCTTTGACACATTCCATGACCCATCTAAAATTCCAAGCAAGGCCCACTTGAAATCCATTGACCATGGGCCCCAACATGACTTTTTGAGCTCCCCCTAGAGCTCTTAACATTAACCATCTCCCTAGGTGACTTATCTAAAAATACAAGGCCACAATGGTGCACCTCGGGTGATGATTTGTCAACCCATTTGACCTTCTTCTTCTTCTCAACCTTAGACTTTTCCTTGTCTTTGGTTGATCTCTCATTGTCCTTAAATGACTTTCCCTTACCATTTCTTGACCTCTCCTTGTTATAGTCATATGTCATCCTAGCATATGACTCTTCTCTAGCCTTGGAGGATTCTCCCTTGTCATTTACACTTGCAATCATTGCATGTGATCTTATTTTGTCCTTAGGGAACTCTACTATGACATACCCGCTAAAGTGCTCCATGGGTAACTTCCCCTTACCCTTGTTTGATGAAGACCGATATCCCAAACGGATCTATCACCATTTGGCTTTGACTACCCAACGTCATACCTAATCCCTTAGATCCAATATTGAATCTCTCAAGCCTATCAAACTTTCCCCTTAAAGCTTGATTCTCCACTTCTAGGTTTCTAATCCTAGAATTAACTTGTCCACCATGGACAATCTTAGACCTACCCTTCCTAGGCATGTGTCTCCCTTTGTTGGGATTAACACCTAGGTTTTCCACCACCTTCCTCTCCTTAGGCTTAGTGGATGGTTTTTTGTTAGGTCTAACCTTAGAGTACGATTTCCTAGAGTTATCCACCTTGTTAACCTTATTCCTATCATTATACTTGAATCCATAATTATGCATGGGTAAATAACCTACATTGTTATCTCTAGCATGCATGTCCCTAAAACTTGAATTAATATTAGAATTAAAGATCAAGTTAGGGATTACCTTCCTACCTACCATTAGAGCTCCCCCTTGACACTAGCATCCACATGGCTTCATTCTCCTCCATTGCTTCAATCGCTCCATCTTCATAAGCGCTTCCTTCCTTGGGCACTTCGTGTGGTAATGTCCCCTTTCACCACACGTGAAGCAAATGATGTGTCACCTCTTCTTCTTGGCACCATCCTTCCTACAATCCACATTAGATTTTAAATGAACTCTAGCGGGTTTAGGGTTTACCTACTTTACCTTATAGTACACCTACTCTTGTAGTATCCCATTTTTCCACACTCAAAGCACTTGATGTGGTTCTTCCCACTCTTCCCAGTAGATGAGGTTGAGAGTTAAATTTCTAAGACTTCTTCCTCACTTGTCTTGGACTCTTCTTCCTCACTTAAAGATGTGAACTGTTCCACTTCTTCCTATTTGAATGTTGAGCTCGTCTCCACATCCGATTGGTCCTTCTCCTCCTCTTGGACCAATGGACCCTTCTCCTTGGGCTCCTCCACTTCTTGTGCTTGTGTAGGATCTTTATGAAGAGCAATCACTTTGCTCCATGACTCATGAGCACACTTGTACTCACCTACACGCGACATAATATTAGAAGGTAATAAATTCAATACAATTCTAATTTCCTTCTTGTCCGCCTCCGATTGTAGCCTTTACTTCTCGGTCCAATTCCGTGACTGGAGGCGCTTCCCCTTCTTGTACATTGGAGCTTCGAAAGGAACTTCCAATGTGGTCCAATGGTCCCAATCCATTTGGAACCAAGTCTCCAAACGCTTCCTCCAATACTCGAAATCTTCTCGATCGTATGGAGGTGGGATTCAGATATCTCATCGTAATGGTCCTTTCGCCTCCATCTTCTTCCTCTAGCACATGCTCCTATAGGCAGTTAGCCCTCAAGAGCGCTGATAATAATTATTGGGACCTTTGACACCAACTAGAGGGGGGTAAATAGACGGTCACCCACTTCGTTCGCTTTTCTACACTCGTTAGCATAGCGGAATACAAAACAACAAGTAGAAAGGTAACCCAAAAACAATAAAGACAAGAAGAAAACAAACAAGCCCTAACACGTTCATTTAATGTGGTTCAGAGATAAAGCTCCTACTCTACGGCATATCCGTAAGATGAACGATCTCTATCTGTCGATGAATTAGTCCCCGGAACTCCGGCTAGCTCAAGCCTCCTTGTTAGTGGAGAAACCTCACCGCAACCTCGATCAAGAGCACTTGGATCACGAGAACTTGGAGACTCTAATTAGGGGTTAACCTCCTTTAATTTCGTCACCCAAACCAGCCATCCCAAGGTCTATTATATAGAGCTTGGGGGAAAACATTCAAGCTGTTTTATCGCTACTAGTTGACTGCTAAAGTCACCCAGTCGACTGCCTCTGTGGAAAATCAATCATTACACCCTAACGACTCGATACCAGTCAACTAGTGTCATGACCAGTTGACTGGTCCACTTCGGGTGAAAGAACAGAAATATTTTATTCTCTCCTAGTTGACTGGGACTAGTTGATTGATGAACATACCAATCGACTGGTTACCATAGACTGAGCAAACAGAAACTCATACTTGTTGTTTCACATCCACTAGTTGATTGGGACATATACCAGTCACTAGTAAACCCTAACATTAGGGTTTTTACCCGAGTACAAGTACTCAACACTCGTCCTCGCCCACACAACTTGACCTTGCTTTCTAACCTCCTCCATCAGCCTTGCGTCCCTCATATTCTTCTCCATCCTTCACGCTTTGCCTTCAAGAGTTTCCTTTGGTCTTGTCCTTGTTGTTGGGTCTTTCATTGCCAAGATGCTCCTCACTTCTGGGACTTCAACTTTGCCAAGAACTCCTCTCTCCGGGATTTCATCTTTGCCAAGTCACACTTGGACTTATGTTGCCAAGGCTACACACTTGGACTTACACCACCAAGACTCCCACTTGGACTTCTTCTTTACCAAGATCACACTTGGGCTTTCCTTTGCCAAGATCACACTTGGACTTTGCCTTTGTACCTGCATACTCACAAGCGTATATCAAATACAACAATAACCTAACTTAAATCTTTGTCCGAAAATCAAAACTTAGGGTCACATTGGTTGCTCCAACATGGTTCTCCCTTTTATATCCATTATAAGCAGTTTGTGTTCTCACACATGATTGAGAATCCCTTCCCCTTTCTTCTGTTTATTCACAATGTTTGTTTCACCAAACAACATCTTATCTGACTTGCATGTGCATAATTTTTAGTCAATGCTTACCCAATGTTCTTAATTTAAAATATTTCTTCCTATATCATTCCATGAGTATTAAGCTTTACGATTTTCCCATTTATGTTTTCATTTCTTTGTTTTCCTCCCTTGTTTCTTCCTTCTTAAGATTTTCTACTTTCTTATAGCTTCTTGTTTATGGAGCTGGATATGTGATACCATCTACCCTTAAGGTTATTCTCCCTGAACAAGAATATGCCCTTGTGGTGGCTATATCAGCTGATGTTCAGTATGGTCGCTTGGTACTAGTAATGGATAGGGGCTTTTGCAAGGATGTTTCAGGGAACACGTTCAAACGAACATCAAATTCAAGTTTCATTGTTCATTTTGGTACGTTGCCTACTTCATCTGATTGTGCTTTCATTCTTAGAGAATTTTATTGAAAATCACGTGTAACAATACACATAAGACAACAATATAGAAGGTATACAATTGAACATGCACTAAACAAGTGTTTAAATTAACCCTTATAAATCGTCATACCATAAATCTTGCCTTATTAAACTTATTTAACCATTTCACAATCACAAGAGTTAATTTTAACTGTAGGAAAAAATATATTTTACAAACCTCACTATTTGAGAAGGGACTAGGATAAGTGTAACCGAGGATTTTACTTGGTTTGGTTTGTCGACATGGACTGCATATGCACCATCTAGACTGCTTGGTTCTTCATATTGAAGCCAATCGCATTAGAGCGCATACACTAAATCATTTTTAAATTTACAGATAGAAGGAGTGTGCTCATGAGCTTGGAAACTGGCATTCCAAAGAAGATACTTCAACTTAAGGGCGAGATTAGAACAGCAGAGGCTACAAACATTGCGAAGGACTTGAGAATTTATCTATCTTTCTCAGAACCAGTTCTTAATTCATCAGAAGAACTTCTAGGTATTCTTCATACAAGTAATGGTTTACTTGTTCCTACAAATAGGAGTACACATGGAAATCGCCGCTTTGGCTACATAGTAAGGAATTTTGAACACACACCATTCCTTTTGTTATCATGTACAATGTACCCGGTGTTTGTTTCACTGAAATTAAATTCACATGTTTGTTTCTTCTAGGCACAAAATATCCCAAGTATGGCTGTTATTACTGTACTTTGTGATACAAGCAAAATAATCAGTAGGCAAGGGACTCCAGTTTCTCCATCAGATCCAATCACTTTCCTTTATGGTATTCTCTCTTCTCGAAGGAGCATTTATATATCAAATCTTTCAGCTACGATAATCCACCCTGGATAACATATAACCTACAATTCTAGGAGGTTAAAATTTAGGTCAATAGGTCTACAAGGACCAGAATGACATCCCTGAATTTGTCAGCAACTTAAATATAGTTCAAGCATCTGAATGTCCATGTTCAGAAATGTTTTGATTGGTGATATTTCAATCCTAAATTATAGTTTGTATGGCTTAATCTTCCGGATTAATTATAGGAAAAAGATGAGACAATCATTAATCCTTGGAAAAACCACAGACACCTTGTCTACATAATTCAACTTATGGCCTGCTTGGTCCACTTAGTCTTCCATTTTCATGATACATGAGTTCAACTGAATAAGCACCTAACTTTAAACTGCTTAGTTCCTTATCGAACTGAAATCCTCTTTGTAATAGAAGTTTCAAACAATCTCAAGTTATTATCGTTTCTCAATGATTTTTTTGAAGTTTTTCTTCGAGAAATTTGAAAATTCATTTCATATTGACTGCATTTTTCTTATACATTTATTTTTGATCCTTAAAAAAAAGATGATCAAAGGCCTTTTGTGAAGTTGAGCACAACTTCCAACATGAGGAATAGACGACATAAAATACCAGTGCTGATAAGGTTCATGAAGGCTGTCTTTGAGTTCAATTCATCATCTTTAATGATTTCTGGAGGACGTATGCGGAGGTAGAGTTTTCACTTCTAGTGAGTTCATGTCATGTAGTTTTTTAACCTATCATCCTCTGATTTAAATTATACAATTGTTCATTAACTTAACTACTGACAAATTTCCTTTGTCATGTGTTTAGCTTCCATGAAATAACAAAGAGCATGTACATAATTGAAATACATGCTGAGGATAGCATTGTGTCTGTGGAAGTTCCAGAGAACACAACTGTAGATATAGCTGGAAACAAGAACCTACAATCTAACATTCTACAAGTGAAACATTGTAAGTCTTGTCTTTGTCTATCGAAATTTTTCTTATTCTATCAATCTGAATTGCATACGACTTCACTTATTGTGCCTCCTTCCTAAACTGCAATAGATGATAGGTAAATCTATCATTCTTTGGTTGTTAGCCAAAATCTTGGAAGAAATAGTAAATAAATCTCCTACCATTTGTACTTATAATGTATATTGTATGTTACCAGGAGATTCTTGAAGGAACTAAGTGCCTGCATATTTGAGATGACAAATAATGGACACACTCAGTTAACATGAGATAGGCTTAAATACTCAACAAGAATATGATTGGACAAAGTTGACACAAATAGGATTTTTTACAGAAATAATTAATCTCTAAGGAACATAACTAGTTAACTACCTTTACATCATACAGTTTCTCTTAAGAATATTAACTGATTTTACATCATTAAAGAAACATATTTTGTAACAGCTTGTATCATTTGATAATGATTACTCATATCAAATGACATGACACTATTAGGAACGTGGACTGTAATAGCATATCAGTAAAAACTATATAAGGTTAATATTTGTAAAGTTACTAATTTCATTGAAGCTCCAATAAGTTTGACCTCACCTACTTCTTGTTTTACAAGCTACAAAAGTAAAATTCTAAGCAATTCTTAGTTATGTACCTTTCTGATATCATACTTCAATTCTTACCTTGCTGAACATTTAACTATGAATGTAATCGCATGACATTTTTTTTTAAAGTATCTTAATTTCTTTACATGGCAGATTCCATGCCCACAATATCATCATTGGTTTCCATAGTTGCTACAATTGCGGTAGCATTGACATCAATGTTTGCATCACTGCTTACGGTATCTACTTCAAGTTTGATATCTTCTGGGGCAATTTCTAGACAGAAATCATATCTTGTTTCTGAACCCTCAAGAAATCTTATGGTACAGTATTGAAAATCACTGAAACTACAAATTTACATGCTTTCAGTTTCTTTTTGCTTTCTTTGATGTAATACACTAAGTTACATACACTACAATCCTTGACTTTCTACGTCTTTTTGTGCTCATATTAGTACCTGTTTTATTGCCTTAAAATTCCAATGAACAAATAGCTTTTTTTATGAAGTGAATCGATCAGCTCATTCTGTTCCCTGGGAGAGTAATTAACATGTATACAATATTATTCTTACATTTTCTTGATAAGTTTGGAAAGCACTCTCTTGCTCATGGAACTCACTTTTGGCAAACATAATAAAAAGAGGTAATTGCTATTAGAATGTGAGAAATAGGCTATCTTCATGATAGATTCACGGGTCAAATATGATATTCCATTTGCTACTTTATTGTTCTTTTGTTCGGGAGCTGTATTAGTCTTTTTCTTCTCAGTGCTTATAAACATTTTTTGTTCATTAATTGCCCGGTAGACACTCTGTCTTCTGTTTTGCAAAAGAAGAAATATATATGTTATTGACATTTTACAGGATGATGATTGTCTATATTTCACTTTCTACAGAGAATTTTGTGCCATATCCAGGTCTTTGCCTTATCAAGATGGCTGGTAATAGGCATGCCCATAGAGTACTATGAATTTTCTATCGGTATAGAGTGGAGTATACCATACATGAGTCTTCCATGGGAAACAGGCTCCAATTCACTTTTTGAAGACCCAACATTTGCGTTTGGAACTTATTCCGGAGTACGGGAAAGAAGGATGTTGGAAACTTTTAGATCCCCATCAGTGTCACCCCTGATACCGGAGATGGACCCTTTGACACCCGGGAAGCCACTTACCGCTGGTGAATATTTCTCATTTCTTGAGGTTAGATTTTTATTTTTGGAATATAGCAACCATTGTATTCTCAGAGGATTGATTCTCACTTGCAATATGCAGAATCAAAATATGAAACCTGAAGCTGAATTCATTATGATTTCACGAAACTCAGATAGGTAGGTCAATCACGAGAGAAATGCTGTGTTTCCTAACAGAATCCTCCATTCTCAGCTATTATTAGTAGTCATTTGAACACATCTTCAATCAATTCAAATGAATATATAATCCTAACCATGCTTTGTTTCCATAGATGGGAGTACTTTGCTAGAAACATGTTCTGGTTAGCTGTTCTAGGTGGCGGGTTGATCTTGCTCCATGTCACAATTCTTGGCATTTTAAAGTTGAAGAGGAAGATCTCGGAAAAGCAAAAGGAGTTTGGAGCCCTTGTGTTCCCAAGATTTGAAATATCCTTGATATTGCTTGCCTTGCCATGCATATGCCAGGCATCTGCTTCAATAATCAGAGGTAACTCCAAACTGGATCAGTATCAAGATGTATCTTCTTCAGTAGGCATGCTTTCGATAATTACCAATTCGACTGAACTTTTATTTAGCATTTCTAGTTAAATTTTAAATCTGATCTTGCCTCTTTCCTCCCAAAACCCCACCTTCGATCCTTACCCATGTCGGAAACATACTCAATTTGAAACATAAAAGATCTCTTGATCTCTTGGATGGCTACCCAAAGATTTGTTTGGTTATTCCATCATTGGGTCGTGGTGTCTCTAAGAGTTGTTTTTGGAACCTTGCACAACTAGGCTGAATCAAACTCTTCGACAATAACTTCTTATTGGACTTTCTTCTTTTCATTGAAACAGGGAGAACAATGGCAAGCCTAGTTGTTGGAATAATACTCTTGGGCATCTCCACGTCTATCCTTATCTCCCTGATTTTGTTCCTGTCACTCGGTATCGCAATGGGCAAGCTTCTCCAGTACAAAGAAGTCCATCAAGAGGGACAGGAGTTCCATTGGTATCAGGAGCTCATTCGCGTAATCCTGGGTCCTGGGAAAAGAGGTCTATGGTCATGGAAGAATAAACAAGACTCGATTAATCGAATGAAATTTGGTCCACTGTTTGAGGATCTCCGAGGACCACCAAAATACATGCTAACACAAATTTCAGGCAGGACGGGGGATGAAGCTAAACGCGATGACCAAATCATTGTGTCTGAAGATGAAAATGAAGATTCAGAAGCCCCCTTTATTGAGAAGCTCTTCGGCATCCTCAGAATTTACTACACAGTTGTGGAATTGGTTAAACGCGTCTCTCTCGGAATTCTAGCTGGTGCATACTCATCAAGTAGGCCTTCAAGGACACCCACTTTGATCATTTTATCCATCACCTCTTTCCAGCTCGTTTTCCTCGCCTCGAAGAAACCATTCATCAAAAAGAAAGTGCAGTTTACAGAGATCATCTCAGTCGCTAGTGAAGTTGGTTTGTTTGCGGCTTGTCTAGTTCTACACGAGAAGGAACTTTCCGACGTCAATGAGAAGAGAATAGGACTGTTTATGCTGTCTATGTTTATAATCATGCTCACTCCACAACTGATCAACGAATGGCACGCATTGTATCAACAAGTTGTTCGACTGAGACCGACTGGGGGAACATTCTCTTCAGGGCTAAAGAGGGCTATTGGTGGAATTATTCTACTTGTTCTACCTCCAAGCTGGATGGCACAACTGACCGAGCAACTAGCATCCAGCCAAGAGGAAGGGGACAGTGGAAGTACAATGTCTCCAAGAGGTCGAGCCCAAAGAGCTTCGGGTGCAAGCGAAAGGTCATGGCCGTTACAACTGAGAGAACTTGCTAGAGCTAGTTTTAGTAGAGAAGCAGCAGGACCACCTTATGATCCTTCAAGTAGCACATACCAATTGACTCGATTTTGGACCGGAAAAAGAAGCGGAAGCTCTTCCTTGACGTCGTCATCTGACTTCAAGTCGAAGTCGAAAGAGCTGTACAAAGATTTGGAGGCAATTTTCTCATCCAAATGATTGGTTAGTCTGTAGATTGATTCATTGGTATCTTCCAGTTATGGCTTGAGATTCATTCAACCATGATATTTGAAGTGGGTGCAGAGCCCAAAGAAGTGATTGCTTTATCTCACAAAGCTAAACATATCGCACCGGGAGATTTACTGGTTTGAATCATATGCCATGTCGACAATTGTAACTTTTAGGATCTTGTTGCACTTCTTTAACATGTAAATGAAATGTGTTTTCTCATCAGAGATCTCAGAGACCACTCATCATTGTTATGATTGTTAGATCATGAGGGATAACACACCCATGTTTTAGCCTTAAGCATCGTAATTTTCTTCATGTTGTTTGTCCTTTATGTTGTAATTTTCTTTATATTGTTTTAGTCTAAAAGAGTATATTGTAAACTGACTTCAATATTTAAAAATATTTAAAGAATATTATTAAAAAATAAAATAATTTTATTAGAATATTTTAAAAATCTCCTAAATATTTTTGATAGTTACAAAGATTTAGATGTACTATAAGCCAGCATTGAATTAGATAATCACTAAATCTGGGATGATCGATTTATCTCATGGAAGTTTTCATTAACCGTTAGGGTAAATTGAGAAGTATTTGTGACGGTCAATTCAAAAGTCAATATCTTGTAGTTATGCACCCTAGTTAGAAGAAAAATCCCTATAGATACATCGTAGTTGGGGACCGAATCGTATATATATATATAACCTTATATCTGGCCAACATCTGCCAAGCAATAGGGTTAAGTGACTCCGATCAATATGCATGGTGGGGATCCTCTAAGCAACCCAGTTCACTAGAGCAATATGATCAAATTCACCCAAGCAACCAAAGTCTCCGGAGCTGCAACTGCTACAGTGCACCACCTCTATAGTAAAACGACATAGTACCAATACTGCTATAGTACCCGCATGCTACAATAAAATCGGTATATTTTCCCGAGCAATTACATTCTTGGATGCTATGGTATCATCGTTGCTATAGTGTATTGGTACAGTATTCCAAAAACCAAATGCCCGAGCAATTCGAGTTCTCAGCTACTACAATAATTCTACATTAGCTACAATGATGCTACGGTGTGCTACCGTGTTTCTAGAAACCCTTCTTTTCTCGAGCAATCCAAGAAGTGCTCAAATGGTACAACACTACTACAGTAGTTATAATGAAGCTACAGTGTGCTATAATGTTTCTAGAAATTATTCTTTCTCCGAGCAATCTAAGTGCCCAAATGTTACAGTATAATACTGTTATAGTAGCTATAGTGATGCTACAATATTTTTGAAAATTATATTAATCTCCCAAATATTCATGTTCCCATATGTTACAATATCACACTGTTATGATGAGCTATAGTAAAATAAAGTTACTATGTTATGGAAATTGATCCATTCCACTGAGTCATATTATCAAGTTCTGTTGAGCATCAGATGCTCCAAAGTTTCTAATTAACAATAAGTGATGATCGATGAATGAAAAAACAGGTGATGGTTGTTGAATCTGGTCCTCTAATCATTCCTCAAGCAAGTAGCTAATGAGCTATGTGAAGATTCCCTTTTGGAAGGTTCTATAAAGAGTGGAAGGAGGTAAGTTAGGGATAAGTTGGTTCTCTTCTTCTCGCAATCGGAGGCAATTCCTTTCCATTAGATTTCCTCTTCATCTTCTTATTCTTTAGTCTTCTTCTTCTTCTTCCTTTTCTGATTGATGATTAACTTGAGTGTTAGAGGGGTCGTGCCGGCAAGCCAGCCCAAACCCTAATTTGTGTTACATCTTAAGATATTAGATCTCGTGAGTTGGGAAGCAGATCTAGCTTTCTGGAGAGGAAGAGCCAGAGCAAACGGAAAAAGAGACCATCAATATTAAAATTTCAGCTTATGAAAAATTATGAAACAAATAAACAATAGTTTTAAGATGCATATCAATAATATCATTGAAACTCTTACATAAAAGGTATTTACTACCTAAAGTCAAAAGAGTTATCAACAGAAAATCTAGCAAGACTAAATTGGAATATGAGTCTCATAACTCAAATCCAAACTCTTCAACCTCCAGAGTCAATTATGTATAAAGACGGGCATGACAGCCCGACGACTTGACTGTTAGGCTGAATGATTATAAACCTTCTACTTTATAAATAGAGGAAAGTGAAGAAATAGCAAACTTTAATTTCATGCATATTGAAATAATTATAGAAAAAGAAACCTTAAAAATTTCAAAACAAACATTTCAACAACTAGGTAACCAACATCTTCAATTAGTCGACCAACTTGTATATCAACAAAATAAAATAAATTGTATGTTTCAACAAGAACTACAACGTGGATATTTTTTATAACTTAGACGAATACATATATATACCTGCTGAAATGACAATATACATAACTTTAGAAGAATTAATAGAACTTGAACAATTTGAGAAGCAACAACAAAACTAGAGAATTGAGAGTTATACTTTGATGAAGATCAAAATATTATTGTTAGAAAATAGTTTGAAGAAGTTAACCTCATGAACCTAGAAAAATCTACTGCGACATCAACCTTAAGACTGCTAGTAACAACTCCCCCATTAGCAATTAGGTATCTAAAGTTCAATGGGAATTGAACCAAGGATTATTGACAAGGTCATCATCCCAGAACAAAAATAACTCTTTATACAAATAATAATCCATTCATTAGAACTATAGGAAAATGAAGACCACTTGAAATTACTTATTTTGGAAAAAATTATGTTCTTTTTAACATAAGAGAATGCAATGATCCACAAATGTATGATACTTGTTGGACAATCTGGATATCTTAGGTTTTGATATTTGGATAAAGGTTTAAGTTAGGTTTATTATTGTATTTGATATGCATTGTGAGTGTGCAGGATACAGATACAATAAAGAGAGTCCAAGTATGATCTTGGCAAAGGAGGAAAATCCAAGGGTGAGTCTTGACAGTGTAAGTCCAAGCATGAAGTCTTGGTAAGTAAGTCCAAGTGTGACTTGGTAATGGATGAAGTCATGGAGACACGATCTCTTAGCAAAGGAAAACCCGACAATAATGACAAGGCTGATGGAACTCCATAAGGTAAGACGTGAAGGATGGGAGGCATCTAAGGGACGTGAGGCTGATGGAGGAGGCTAGAAGGCTAAGTCTAGGTTGTGTGAACAAGGACGAGTGCATGAAAGACTATACTCAGGATAAAATTCTAAGTTATTGTAGCGTTATTATAGCATTACTGAAGCGTTACTATAGCAGTTGACTGATATTTTCATCAGTCGACTGCTATCGAGCCGTTAGTCTATAATCATTGAAATCCATGAAGGTCAGTCGATTGGTAAGTATGACAGTCGACTGGTGGTGGAAACATTGCTTGGATGTTTCCATTCGAGCTTTATTTAATAGATCTCGAGATGCTTGAGCAAGGTGACAAAACTAGTGGTAGTTAACCCTAATTAGAGTCTCCAAGTGCTCAAGTGATCTAGTATGGTCTTGTGGTTGTAATGAGGTTTCTCTACCCACAAGGAGCTACGCGAGCTAACTGAAAGTTCTCCGAGGAATCATCCACCGATGGATTGGTATCGTCCACCTTACGGACAGACGTGGAGTAGGAGTAAGTGATATCCGAACCATATTACATAAATGTGTTAGAGGTTTGATTATCTTGGTTATTGCCTCTATGTTTAGCTTTTATTTATTTGTTTTGTTTTGTATTTTCGTTGTGCACTAACAAGTGTAGAAAACGACGATTTGGGTGATGAGCTATTCACTGCCCTCTAGCAACATCAAGGTCCCAACAAGTAGTATCAATGCAGGTCGCTCTTCTACGGACTAATCGCCGAGAGAGCGCTAGAGGAAGATGAAGTTCGAAGGACCTCTTGGATGGGATATTCCGATCTCACGTCCATACGAGAAGGATGATTTCTAGTATTAGAGGAAGCGGTTGGAGATTTGGTTCCAAATGAATTTAGACCATTAGATCGCATTGGAAGTTCCATTTGAAGGTCCGACAGACAAGAAGGGGAAGCGTCTCCGACCTCGGTATTGGACCAAAAAGCAAAGGGAGCAATCAGAGACGGATAAAGAGGTACTAGAACTATATTAAATCTATTACCTTCTAATATTGTGTCGCATGTAGGTGAGTACAAGTGTGCTCATGAGCTTTGGAGCAAGGTGATTGCACTCCATGAAGATCCTACACAACTCCAAGGAATAGAGGAACCCAAGGAGAAAGGTTCATTGGTCCAAGGGAAGGACCAATCAGACGTTAAGGAGCACTCAACATCCAAGGAGGACAAGGAAAATAAGGAAGTATCATCCACATCTTCGAAGGAAGAAGAAGAAGTGCAATCCAAGGATGAGGAGATCTTGGAAGCTCAACCCTCAACCTCAACTACCAAGAAGAGCGAGAAGAGGCATATGAAATGCTTTGAGTGTGGTAAGATGGGGCACTACAAGAATAAGTATCCTTCGCTCAAGAGGGTAAAGGAGGTAAACTCTAAATTCACTAACATTAATTTAGAAACTAATATAAGTTATAGGAAGAAGAAGGAGAAGAAGCATATTAGATGTTTCACGTGTGGTGAGTATGGTCACTATCACACTAAGTGCCCAAGGAGAGGAGAGCTCAAGAAATTGGCGCACTTGAAGAAATAGGAGAAGAATAGGAGCGTAAGTCAAGGGGGAGCTCCAAGGTAAAAGAGAAGGTAATCCCTATTTTAAAGTTGAATCCAAATTCAAATTTCTACATGCTTCTTAAGAAAAATGAAAATTATATACTCATGTATAATTATGGATTTACGTATAATGATAGGAATAGAATTAACATGGTAGATAACCCTAGGAAATCATATGCTAAGGTTAGATCTAATAAGACTCAAACCACTTTGCCTAAGGGAAGGAAAGTGGATGAAAACCTAGGCATTATTCCCAAAAGGGAAGACACATGCCTAAAAAGGGTAGGTCTACAAATGTTCATGATGGACATGTTGATTCTAGGGTTAAAAACCTAGAATTGAAAAATCAAACTTTAAGGGAAAAACTTGATAGGTTAGAGAAAGTTCTAGATAGGTTAATTATTGAATCTAAAGGACTTAACATGTGTTTGGATAGTTAAAGACCCAAAATATCAAATTAGGTTCCTCTGATGCCAACACTACAACAAAAATGTTAAAAGACAACACCCCTACGACAACGATTTTAGAAGGAAGTGTTGTTAATTTGGTTAAAGACAACAGTTTTTGACAAAACCGTTGTCCTTGAGCTTTCAAAAAAAACAAAAGACAACAGTTTTGTAAAAACTGTTGTCGTTAAGCGACTTTTTGTAAAATCAACAACACATTTTACAACGGTTTTCTAAAACTGTTGTCTTTAAGCGCTTTCTTATGGGGTCAAAGACAACGGTTTATTAAAACCGTTGTCTTTGACTTTTTTCTTTCGCCGTTTTTTCCCTTCACAGTTTTTGTTGTGGCAGTGTTTTGCATTCCCTCCGAAAATTTTTTGGCACCCTATTTTCCCCCTTAACCTTCCCGAACCCTAAACTCCTCTCCTCATACGATCTCCCTCCCCCCCCCCCCCGACCTTCCTACCGAAACCTTCAGAAGGGGTGAGAGGAGGGATTTTAGGGGCTCCCTCCTCCTCTTTCCCCCTCTGCTCATCGCCATCGCCAGATTCCCGTTCGCACTGCCGTTTTGGTGCCCCCGACTTCACCCTCAGCCCTGGCACGCTGTACGACGTGCTCGGCGTCGCCGCTGCCACATCGGGGCTCGAGATCATGGTGGCTTACTGGAGTCTCGCCGGCGCATGCCACTCGGACGCGGTGGTCGCGGCGGACCGGCTGACGAGTTCATGTGGATCCACGCGGCCTACGAGACGCTCTCCGACGCGAACAAGCGCACCGAGTATGATCGAGGGGTCCTCGTCGCCGATCGGAGATGGAGGTCGTTCCATTCTTCCTGATCATCGTATTCCTTCTACACCGGCCGACGCCAGCCGCGGACGTGGGAGATGGACCAGTGCTGGTAACTAACAAGATGCATCAAAGGTGTTTGATTATATGCCGATCTCAAATTTTCTACCCCAAATTGCTTTATTGCTGTTCTTTGTACATGTTCACAGATCGAATATCTTTGATCTAGCCAAACAACCTCTTCCTATTTCAATTTTGTTTTCCCTTTTCCTTAGGCAATCGTATTAATCTAAGATTGCAATCAAAACTAAAGAAAACCTTTGACTTCATGTTCTGTTTGCTTTAAAAACAAGAAGTTCTGAGATTTCTTGGATCTCTATTTGATCTGTGAATTGATTAGCAACTCTTTGGTTTTTTTAAAGAAAGGTTTTTACTCAAGTTGCTACAATTAATTCATAGATGCAAACGGAGGAAGCATTTGATTGTGATGGTTTCGCTTCACCTTCCTTTAGAGGAACAGCTGAACAACTTTGTAACAAATGAATAAACCTTCCTGTCTCATCTAACCTTAAAAAGTGTACCAGCTTCCTACTTCCTTGAGTTAGGACATGGAGGTAGTGAGGATGGCAGCAATTATGAGTAAGAACATGGAGGCAGTGAGGATGAGCGAAAGGTATGTCTCACCTAGGTTTTATTTGGAAAAGTGATTTTTTTTAAAAAAATAATTTTATTAAACATATTTAAAATCATTGGGGTAAGTGACAAGGCTTGCAAAGATGAAATGTGAGTTTTTCCAGGTTGTGTTGTTTCATTATTTGTCAGCATTTTGCAATCAATTGGTTTATAAGAATCTTTGAATTTTTGAAGCATATGTAATGAAGCATTATTTTAAGAACTAGGAGAAGCTGCTTTTATATAAATGTGAGTTTGTACAACTTCTGTGTTTCTTCCTTTGGTGATAAGAATTTATTGCTTGGAACTGCAGAATTCTCCTTTTTCTCTGCTTATGTTTGGAACTAATCTTGCTTTCTGAAAACCATTAGTGTTTGTATAATGGTGTTGTATCTACCTCAAGGTTGGAATGGTCTTGCTTCCTTCCTTTGAGAAATGGAAATGAAAATTCATATACAATTGAAGTATTTGTTTATGATTATTTTTTGTGACAACAGAGAATTCAATTGTGTTACTCTGCTGATTTTCCTTGCTTAAATGTTGGAAAACCAAAAGGACCATCATATGTGCCCCTTGAGGTTTTTGAGCTCATTCTACTTCACTTTTTTTAATTTTTTTTTTGAAAGAACCTTTATTTTTATCCTGACAAATTTGGCAAACTATTCAATTCTGCTCCTTAGTTTCACTGCAAAGATATACCAAATCACTGTCAACATTTCAACAAGCTTCCCTGGTGGAAAAGTCAAGGCTGAAGCCTTATGAATGAATAAGTGTCCTCAGTGAGGTATGTATCGATCTTTAAGATTGGTTTTGTTGGTATGACATGTATGCTGTTTTTTCATGCTTATCCTTGGATGATAGATAGTCTTTGAGATTCAATAATTATGATGCTCACCCACTCCTACATGCATGTAGCATTAGCATTGCCACTGCTTTTACTCAAATAGAAGGCATAGTATTGTAACCTCCCCGGGTATGGTTTTATGTTTTGTATTTATATTTTTACGTATTATTTGAGGTTATTTATGACAAAAGCAAATGCTGCAGCTCAGAGTTGGCAATGGAGAGGATTTTATTCCATCAAGGGGGAGATGGAATTTTAACCAAAAGGTGTTTTTTTTTTTTGCTTTCAATGAGTTTATTATTGTAGTTAAAATATATACCTTTTTCAGAAATTGATGGAGTCGTCTCAAATCACCCGTTGGGTTGTTGTTAATTTTTTAGCTCGACGTGATGTTTCAAGCCTCATACATGACATGCGCAAATGCACAAATATGAAGCGCATTGTATGTTTTGACATTACTTTTTTCCCATGGAGTTTTAAATGCAGGGACAATTATTTTTAACCAAATTTGTCATCCAAGGAATTATGACTTCTACATGTGCTCTAATGCTGGCATGATTGTAAGCTCTGTGTTTCAAAAGTTGTACTCTATTTAAAGCCTTTACATTTATAAATTTTTAGCATTCTTGGTTGGTGTGGATTTTATTTGGGTGCTTTCTTTTTTACAAGTACTTGCTTTGTGAATTACTAGGTATATTTTCAAAATTAAATTATCAATGTTCTTGACAGGAACTTGCTTTGTGGATTAAATTCTGCCATTTGTCTAAATAAATTCAATATTTCAAGAGCTATAAGTAATTCAAGTTTTTCTTATATTGGTGTTTGTAATTTCATAGGGTACAACCCGACCCACTCATTACCATGTGCTAATGGATGAGAATGGATTTATTACTGATTTCCTGCAGGAGCTTATTCATTCCCTTTCTCATGTGTAAGTACTTGTTTATATATACGTAACTAATATTTTAGTTCTCCAATGATTAATATTGTAATTGAGATATCCTATTCTATGTCCAAATGTACAAATATAAGAGGAGTACAACTGCGATATCTGTGGGTAAGTTAGGCAGTGCTCTTAAATTTTTTCATGATTTGTGCCATACCTTATAAATTGTTAGGACCCCTGTATTGAAAAATCTGGACTATGGTTTCATTTGAAGGTTTGACTATTCTTTCCAAGTTAAACTTGTGAAAATTTTAGGTTAACTAGAGTCCATCCAATCCTACCAGACAAGATTAGTGACTGGTTCCAGTTTTAACCTGCTGAAGTGAATTGTCCAAGATTTTGAAACTTGTCTCCTTTGATCATAAATAACTTGCATGTTTTTACAAGATCTAATAAACATTTCTTTTATTTATATGATTGTTTTTACAAGATCTAATGATTTTTTTTCTATAATTGTAGATTGTGCCTTGTCCATTGTTAGCACTTGCAATTTACTTGGAAGTTGTTTCGGTGTTGCCCTACATAAGGTCAACGTCTGATGCAAAACATAAAGGTAAAACCTAAATTATCATACCTTTGCATATTCATAAATAAAATATGTTGTCTTTTAACATTTTAGCTTCTATTGTGTTTTTTGTTTTTTTTAACTCATGTAGTTCAATGAAATAATGGGGCAAGCTTCCGAATCCAGGTTCGGTCTGGAGAAGGACCATAGTGAGTACTTAACCAAATACCAAAGGTTTCATTGATTCAAATGAAACTTGAGGGACTAAATTTAAGTATTCAAACCTCTATCATGATCATGGATATTGGCTAAGTCTCAACTTATTAGAAGGTAAGAAATGACCCCTCTTTCTTCTTTAGAAATCTAGCACATCATATTAATATTTTTTTTCTTCTTTTCATCCTGAAGGAAAGTAATCTCCAGGACGTTTATTTTCAGAAAAGGGATAAAGTTGGGTTTGCAAGCTAAGTCTATGAAGTTTTGTATGCAGAAAAAGGACCAGTACGTGAAGATTGTTGCACATCCTGATCACTTGATCTATTTAGAAACGGATAAGTTAATTTGCATGGTTGTGGTTTGATAAACTTAATTTTGTGGTTGTCATGAACTTATGGTCATGTTTGGATAGCTTAGCTTGTAGTAATTGTAGAAGTTTATAAACTTAACTTAAGTGAATGTACATATATGTTGTACCAGTTTTTGGTTGAGACAAGATGTATAAAACGCAACTGAATGCATATATGTTTACAATGGTTTTGTGAATGTATATATGTTGTACAGGTTTGTGTGCAAAAAAAATATTTTATCTATTCGTGATGCATTTTCTAATCAACATAGACAACAATTTTTTAACCGTTGTGAAAAGTATGCAAAGACAATGGTTTAAAACAAAATTTGGAAGAAAGACAACAGTGTATTTGTTGTCAAAAGCATATCTGTGATCACAATTATTGTAAAAAAGCAATTACAACGGTTTTATATGTTGCAGAACTGTTGTCATTGGTATTAAAAGACAACGCTTTAAATCCGTTGCATGACTGTTGTCTAGTGTGATCAAAGACAACGGTTTTAAACCGTTGTCTTTTACCGCACATTTAACAACACTGCCAGTTACAACGGTTTTAAAGAGCCTACGACAACGGTTTTTAACCGTTGTCTTTTAATATTTTTGTTGTAGTGCAAGGAGAAATCATATGCTAGGGTGGCAAATGATAATGTCAAGGGAGAGTCATTCAAGGCCAATAAGAAGGAATATGCTAGGGTGACATATAATTATGACAAGGATGGAGTGTTCAAGGTTAAGGACTAGAAGAAATTAGCCAAAGACAAGGTGTCTAAGGTTAAAAAGGTAAGGTTTGTAGGCCTAGTGTCACCCGAAGTGCACCGAATTGACCTAGTCATAGTAAATGAGTCACCTAGGAAGGTGGCTAAGGTTAACACCTATAGGGGAAGCTCAAAGAGTCTTTGGGACTTATAGTAAATGGATCTCAAATGGACCATACTTAGGACTCAAGATGGGTCATCAAATGTGTCAAAATGGTTTGGAGACGGACTTGAGTCTCAAACCTAGGGAATTGACACAAATGGGATGTGTTTCATGTAAGGAAATATGAAATTTGGTTCATATTACATGAAAATTGATTTTAGATATATAGATACCATATAAACTAATGCTAGGGATGCATTGCGATTTAGTATAGGCAGATACATCAAGAGGAAGTCAAAACTAGGACTTTAGGTCAAAGTTCAATTGAATCATTTAGCTATTTATAGATTTTGTGTCATATATATATATACCTCTCCATAAAATTTAAGAAAGTTTTAAAGATCTGTAAAATTTTTGGTGCATTTCTAAAGTGTGTTAGAAATGCTAATTTGGGCTGAAATAAAGTATCAATCGACTGGTGCAGAGACCAGTCGATTGGTAACAGTATTTTTCAAGCATAGAATGGTTTTTAACTCGTTTTGATGAGGGAAATCGACTAGGGCCTATGGCAATCGAGTGATACAGTTTGAAATTATTTTTCAGCATTAGGAGTTAACCAAAAGGATGGTATACATGTATGTAATTTTATGGGGGATTAATACATAATATTTATGATCACTGGAGGTCAAAGAGTCTAATAATTAGGATATTATTGGAGCTCTTTTTTATGATTAGCAAAGGGGGAGAAGTATTAGATTTAAGTGGGAAACCTACACACCTTTCCAAGAAATCCTAATTTAAGGGGAAGTCTAAGGTTAGTTTCCATAACTTACGCATGTGTAGATTGTATGTTTATTGCATTATATGTTTTTCTAACTTAAACGGGTTGCCAAACATTAAAAAAAGGAAAGATTATTGGAGCAATCTAGGTACCTAGGTTTTGATGTTTGGACAAAGGTTTAAGTTAGGTTTATTATTGTATTTGATATGCATTGTGAGCGTGCAAGATACAAGTGCAACAAGGAGAGTTTAAGTGTGATCTTGCAAAGGAGAAAAGTCTAAGGGTGAGTCTTAGCGGTGTAAACCCAAGCATCTAGCCTTGACAATGTAAGTCCAAGTGTGACTTGACAATGAATGAAGTCCTGGAAATGCGGCCTCTTGGCAAAGAAAGACTCGACAATAATGACAAGACTAATGGAAGCTTTAGAAGGCAAGGCATGAAGAATGGGGAGACATCCAAGGGACACGAAGTTGATGGAAGAGGCTAGAAGACTAGGTTTAGGTTATGCAGGTAAGGACGAGTGCATGAGTAAAATTCCAAGCTATTATAGTGTTATTGTAGTGTTGCTATAGCATTACTATAGCAGTGGACTAGTATTTTCATCAGTCAATTGGTATCGAGCCGTTGACCTATAACATTCGAAATCCATGAAAGTTAATCGACTAGTAAGTATAGCAGTTGACTACTGGCAAAAATATTACTTGGATATTTCCATCCGAGCTCTATTTAGTGGAGCTCGGAATGCTTGAGCAAGGTGACGAAATTAGTGGTAGTTAACCCTAATTAGAGTCTCCAAGTAGTCAAATAATCTAATGTAGTCTTGTGCAAGTTATGATGAGATTTCTCCACCCACAAGGAGCTACTCAAGTTAGCCGAAAGTTTTTCGGGGAATCATCCACCGACGGATTGAAATCGTCCACCTTACAAATAGCCGTGAAGTAGGAGTACATGATCTCTGAACCACATTATATAAATGTGTTAGAGGTTTGATTGTATTGGTTATTGCCTTTAGGTTTAGTTTTTTATTTGTTAGTTTTATTTTGTATTTCTACTGTGTACTAACAAGCATAAAAAGCGACGATTTCGGTGATGAACTATTCACCCCCCCCCCTCTAGCGACATCAAGGTGTTAGGATCCTTCGTACGGCTAGAGAGGGGGGTGTGAATAGCCGACCCCAATCTTTCGTGTTTCTTTCTACAAGCTAGGGTTAGCGCAGCGGAAAATACAACAAAGAAACGAAAGAGAAGAAAACCAAACCTTAACACAAGGATGTAACGAGGTTCGGAGATTAGGGCTCCTACTCCTCGGCGTGTCCGTAAGGTGGACGAGCCCTGTCAATCCGTCGGTGGATGAATCCCCGGAAACCCGGCTAATAAATACTCCTTATGGGTGGAGAAACCTCGCCACAGTCTTTTGCAACAGCAAACAAAGGAGTACAACAATAGAGACAACAAACAAGAACAACAGAAATTGTAAAACACTTGCTTGCCTCTTGTTGTCGACTGGAACCTTGATGAAGCAACAGCTTCTCAGATCCATCAGCTAGAACACCAGCAGGTCAGGAAGATGAGAGCTCAAAAAAGCTCAAGAGCACACCAGCAACTCAGAAGAGAAGAGGAAGAAGAGTAAATGCAGCAGCAGCCCTATACCTGCGAAGAAGACAGCGAAGCGTCGCAACGGCTAGAACCTGATTGGTCCGTGGACCGATCGGAAGAAGCCTTCGCTTTTGTTCCATCCCCGATCGGTCCATGGACCGATCAGAACCTCCTGATCGGTCGTGGGGACCGATCAGGCCGATCGGTCCCGATCGATCCAGCTCTCCCTCTGAGAGACCGATCGATTGCCTCCGACGGTCGTGGTGACCGATCAGATACACCGATCGGTCCCCGGACCGATCAGAGCTTTTCTTCGCTTCTAATCGCTGCATGATCGGTCGTGGACCGATCAGAACTCCACAAGATGCTCGAGTGGAATCGACCGATCAGAAACATCGAGTATCACCGGATCGGACCGATCCAACTCCTAGGTTTAGATTGCCCTCTCTAACCTAGTTCGGAGAACGAGCTACCGAGCCCTCTTCGACTCCATATGCCAAGCTTTACTCACTTGGACTTCTCAACACCGGATGTCCGATCACCCTTGATCCATCTGGATTTTCCTTGCCCGCTTCACTCACCAGACTTTCCACGGCTTCACTCACCAGATTTCCACACCGCCTAACATCCCGCTTAGGACTTTCTCACCGCTCGCTTCACTTACCAGACTTTTCAACCGCCTAACATCCCGCTTAGGACTTTCCTCGTGCCAAGCTCCTGCTTGACTTCTCCGTGCAAGTCTCCATACTTGGACTTTTCCAGCCAAGTCTCCATACTTGGACTTTTCCAGCCAAGTCTCCATACTTGGACTTTTCCAGCAAGTCTCCATACTTGGACTTTTCAAGCTCCTCGCTTGGACTTTTCCAAAGTCTCCATACTTGGACTTTTCCAGTGCCAAGCTCCCTGCTTAGACTTTTCCGTTGCCAAGTCTCCATACTTGGACTTTTCGCGTGCCAAGCTCCCTGCTTGGACTTTTCCCGAATCAGGTCAACCAGGTCAACCTTGACCTAAGGTTGCACCTACAATCTCCCAAACACCTATTCTTGTCAAACATCAAGAATACAACTCTCTCACGAGTGTCAAACATCAACATGCAACTCAACTAGGTCAACCTTGACCTAAGGTTGCACCGACAATCTTCCCAAGTCAAACATCAAAATACAACTCGAGTCAGGTCAACTCGAGTCAGGTCAACCAGGTCAACCTTGACCTAAGGTTGCACCAACAATCTCCCCCTTTTTGATGTTTGACAAAACCCATAATCAAGTTAGGTTAAACCGATAACCTAACTTAGGTTTTCCAACCATCTTCCAATGTCCAATGTTCTTTCCTTGAACATTCTCTGGACATTCTCCCCTTAGGTTAACCCGATAACCTAACTTGGGTTCTCCAATAACTCTCCCCCTTTTTGACACACATCAAAAAGAATTCCAATGTTCTTCCTCGAACATTCCTTGACATTCTTCCCCTAGCTTAGGTTAACCCGATAACCTAACTTGGGTTCTCCAATAATTCTCCAATGAACACTCTCCCCTTTTTGACACACATCAAAAAGAGAGAATCAAGGTCAAGAGTTCCTTTCTAATGAAAGTCTCATACCTTTCATTGAAACTCTTAATTTCCCCCTTGATACTAAACTCAACAATCAACTTAGTGATAATCCCATATCACTAAACCTCAAAAGTCTTAAGGAGTAAAAACTCCCCCTTGACAATTAGGTAAAACTCCCCCTAAAGGTCAACTCCCCCTTTGACCATTGCACCAACAATGTCTTTGAGAGTTCCAAACCTTTAGAAATCCAAAAACACCACTTCCATAATTGAAATTTCAGACAACAGCTGAAAAATCAGAAATTGGCATGCACTGATCGGTCCCTGGACCGATCAGAAACCCCCTGGATCGGTCCCCAGACCGATCCATGTTTTCTGGATCATCACTGATCGGTCACCAGACCGATCAGGACTTCCCTGGATCGGTCCGGTGACCGATCCATACTCTGAACTCAGAGATTTCTGATTTCCCTTCTCCGGAAATTCAGAAACTCCTAATAAATTCCAGAAATTTCCAAAAATCATAAAATTTTAAGGATACATTCCTCATAACAGATACTATCATGGAAAAATAGTATTCTATGAAGATAACTTCCATTTTTCAATCTTGATACAAAGTTCAAAAACTTTGAAATAGTTCAAGTTTAACTCAACTTTGTATCACAATGTTCAATGATGAATGCTATCACTAGGAAAGCTTCATCAAGGTTTTTCAAATCAATTTTAAAATGCTTTTAAAACCATTTGAATTTAGGACCATAATCTTAGGGCTAAATGTACATGACTTGTACACAAGCTTTCCCTATGATCCTCCATTTCTTGAATTAGGCTCATCTAGGTACAAGAACTATGCACCTTGATTCTAATTCATGTTCCTAATATCTCACACACATCTAAGGTGTATAAAACCACATTCAAGTCAATTTGATGTGAGATATGGATTAAGGTCAACTTAGGCTAAGTTCTCATGCATTTTCTAAACACCAATTTGATCTCAATATCAAATTATATGTTTGTCCTTAAATCAATTTCATTGATTATAATGCAAGAGATGATGACATGGCATATTATGATATCATAAGTAAAAACATGTGCCAATGTCATGATGTCACGGCATAAAGTTTGAAAACTTAAATAAAACATGACATATAAACTAGCCTAAGCATTATCATGACATTTCAAATGATATTGAAACTAAACATGATGTCATGACATGTCATATGGCAACCAATCATGGGAAGTTAGCACAAATAAAATACCTAAATTCCCTATCTAAGTATCCTTAGCCTTAGCTAACTTAAAATCTAACCCTAGATTGCCCATATATCCCTAAGAGAAAACCAAAATCCCAATTATGGTATTTCTCTAGGTTTTCTTAAATTGTGCCAAATAAGATTAAAATCGATATTTTTCAAATATGGCACAATTTACTCTTCAAGGAGTAAATAATAATTCTTTTTCATTTTCAAAGGTTATCAAAACCTTGAAAATGCTCCTTGAGTGTCAATTTCCTCAAAGTTGGGTTAACTACCCTTCTAATTGGAGTTGACACTCTTTAACCCATCTATGGGATAGAGAAGATGCTCCTAGGAACCCAATATCTATGTGAGCTCATTGGGTTCACTAAATATTCACTAGGGATGACTTCCCTAGCAACCCTCCTAATGACCCTCTTAGGCTTTGAAGCCTTGGTCATTTGGGACTCATCAAGATCAACTCTAGGGTCTCCCCTTGTGACCTTGGAGGTGGTCTTCCTAGCCCTAGGTTTTGTTCCATAATCGAATGGAACACTATGATAAGTGGGCTTGACCACTTGGGACTTAGGTTTGTGACCCAAACCTTTCTTGTCCTTGGACTTGGGTTTTTGACTCTTAAACCCTAGAGATGACTTCTCCATGTTTTTAAGAGCCTTTTCTAAGTTATCAAGTCTTGACCTCAAGACTTGATTTTCCCTCTCTAATACCTCAAGTGTTAATTTGTCATTTTCTCTTGAGATATTCCTAGGCATATGTCTAGTTGATTTAGGATTCCTACCTAGGTTTTCCTTAACATTAGAAGTGTTAATCCTAGGGTTAGCATTCCTAGTAGTATCCCTATCTAGGTTGACATGTTTAGCACCTAAGCACATGTGTTGATTTCTAGTGTTAACATGCTTATCATTATTGACTAATGCAATAAAATTACTAGCATGTATCCTACTAGAATTGCACGAATGAGCCTTAAAAGATACCTTAGGGTTTGCCTTAGCTCCCCCTATCGATGTGCATCCCTTGTCCTTGTGAGGTTTCCTCCCCTTCGGACATTGGCTCCTATAGTGTCCCCGTTGCTTGCATTGAAAGCACACCACGTGCTCTTTGCCTTTGCATGTCGGGACTCCGACTTTCTTGACCTTTGGCGCCGGTGGAGTCTTCTTAATCCTCTTTGGACACTTACTTTTGTAATGCCCAAATTTCCTACACTCAAAGCACATTATATGTAATTTACTAGAAACTAAATGGCTTGAGTTACCTAGAGTTGAGGATGGATGAAGGCTCTCTTCCTCATCCCTTCCGGAGGTAGATGCTTCTTCTTGCTCCGATCTTGAAGAAGAGACCTCCTCCTCTTCTTCCTTAGACGTTGAGTGACTCTCAATTTCTAATTCGCTCCCTCCATGATGTGAGCTACTTGGCTCACTTGACTCCTCTTCATGACTTGAAGTGGAGCTCTCCTCATGAAACTTGACCAAGTTGTTCCACAACTCCTTGGCGTTGTTGTATCCTCCTATCTTACACAAGATATCACTAGGTAATGAAAATTCAAGGATTTTCGTTACCTCGTCGTTGATTGTGGATTGTTGGATTTGTTCTTTCGTCCACTTCTCCTTCTTGATAGATTTTCCTTCCTCATCCATCGGAGGGGAAAACCCTTCTTGTACACAAAACCAATTCATTATGTTAGTCATAAGAAAGTACTTCATCCTTACCTTCCAATACGCGAAGTCACCGCATTCGTAGAAGGGTGGAATGGTGACATCTTCTCCGAGTAGATCCATCCTCTAGCTCGTGCTCCCCGAGTGTTAATCCGATGAAGAGCGGCCTCGCTCTGATACCACTTGTTAGGATCCTTCGTACGGCTAGAGAGGGGGGTGTGAATAGCCGACCCCAATCTTTCGCGTTTCTTTCTACAAACTAGGGTTAGCGCAGCGGAAAATACAACAAAGAAACGAAAGAGAAGAAAACCAAACCTTAACACAAGGATGTAACGAGGTTCGGAGATTAGGGCTCCTACTCCTCGGCGTGTCCGTAAGGTGGACGAGCCCTGTCAATCCGTCGGTGGATGAATCCCCGGAAACCCGGCTAATAAATACTCCTTATGGGTGGAGAAACCTCGCCACAGTCTTTTGCAACAGCAAACAAAGGAGTACAACAATAGAGACAACAAACAAGAACAACAGAAATTGTAAAACACTTGCTTGCCTCTTGTTGTCGACTGGAACCTTGATGAAGCAGCAGCTTCTCAGATCCAGCAGCTAGAACACCAGCAGGAAACTCACGCAGAGCTTCAGCAGCGATGAGAGCTCAGCAAAGCTCAAGAGCACAACAGCAGTAGCAGAAGAGAAGAGGAAGGAGAGAAAATGCAGCAGCAGCCCTCGACCCCTTTATACCTGCGAAGAAGACAGCGAAGAAACTAGCCGTTGCGTCGCAACGGCTAGAACCCTGATTGGTCTGTGGACCGATCAGGGAAGAAGCCTTTGCTTCTGTTCCATCCCTGATCGGTCCATGGACCGATCAGGGAACCTCCTGATCGGTCGTGGGGACCGATCAGGCCCTGTGCTGATCGGTCCCCAGACCGATCCCAGCTCTCTGTGAGAGACCTGATCGCACTCGTCTCCTGATCGGTCGTGGAGACCGATCAGGCATACACCTGATCGGTCCCTGGACCGATCAGGAGCTTCTTTCTTCGCTTCTAATCGTTGCCTGATCGGTCTGTGGACCGATCAGGAACTCCACAGTATGCTACTGAGTGGAATCTGATCGGTCACCAGACCGATCAGGAAACACTGAGTATCACTGGATCGGTCTGCAGACCGATCCAACTCCTAGGTTTAGATTGCCCTCTCTAACCTAGTTCGGAGAACGAGCTACCGAGCCCTCTTCGACTCCATATGCCAAGCTTTACTCACTTGGACTTCTCAACACCAGATGTCCGATCACCCTTGATCCATCTGGATTTTCCCTTGCCCGGCTTCACTCACCAGGACTTTCCACCTGGCTTCACTCACCAGGATTTCCACACTGCCTAACATCCCAGTTAGGACTTTCTCACTGCCTGGCTTCACTTACCAGGACTTTTCAACTGCCTAACATCCCAGTTAGGACTTTCCCTCGTGCCAAGCTCCCTGCTTGGACTTCTCCGTGCCAAGTCTCCATACTTGGACTTTTCCAGTGCCAAGTCTCCATACTTGGACTTTTCCAGTGCCAAGTCTCCATACTTGGACTTTTCGCGTGCCAAGCTCCCTGCTTGGACTTTTCCAGTGCCAAGTCTCCATACTTGGACTTTTCCAGTGCCAAGCTCCCTGCTTAGACTTTTCCGTTGCCAAGTCTCCATACTTGGACTTTTCGCGTGCCAAGCTCCCTGCTTGGACTTTTCCCGAATCAGGTCAACCAGGTCAACCTTGACCTAAGGTTGCACCTACAATCTCCCAAACACCTATTCTTGTCAAACATCAAGAATACAACTCTCTCACGAGTGTCAAACATCAACATGCAACTCAACTAGGTCAACCTTGACCTAAGGTTGCACCGACAATCTTCCCAAGTCAAACATCAAAATACAACTCGAGTCAGGTCAACTCGAGTCAGGTCAACCAGGTCAACCTTGACCTAAGGTTGCACCAACACAAGGTCCCAACAATACATACTTAGAATAATAGATGTCTTAGTTCAAAGAGACTATCAAACTCAACATGAACTTAACATAGAAAATGGAGAAGTTGTGATGAGAGTAGGAGAAAACTACTCAGGCGACATGGTAAGAACTGCATGTGAAGCTTATAAAATAAACTTTTCAGAAGAAATAACTCGCACAACATCACAAATAAAATAACATTTTAAACTTCTGTTAAATAATTCATAGACTTTTAACTGTGAGAGATGTCAATATAGGACTAGATCTAAAGCAAAGAGAAGCCATTAGATATCTAGAATAACTCCAATTCTTTAGTTTGAATCGGACAAAATCATTTTGTAATGATTTCCTAGCATTTATAGTAATTTCAAAAAATTACTATAATCCTAAATTAGGAGAATAACTATTTAGTAAATTACTAGAAGACCTAGGTAAGGAAATCCAAAAGACATGGATATATATGAAAATAGCATCCCAATATGATAATATAAGAGTATGAATATAACACATAATCTCAATACTAAAAGAAAAATGTATTTACATTTAGATATAGAAATAGTTGATAAACCAACAATATGGTTTCTGTAGTCAAATATGCACTCCCCAGCAATAAGGAGTAAATCAACATAAACAACACAAACAAAGAAGAAGACCTAATCAGCCTAGTATCGAGGACAAGCCCAAGGTTAGGCCTATGAAAACTTATTATCTAAGAAAAAGTAGAGAAAAGAAATCATATCTAAACAAAGATAAACATATTAGATGGTTTAAACCCAAGAAAACATATGCAAATACCATCACTTATTTTGCATATAACGAACCTGAACACTTTTCCACTACCTATCCAACCAAGAAAAACTTATATACTAAAGGAAGCAAAACTAGTAACTTGTACCAATTTAAATTTAGTAGAAGTCCAATCAGACGTATCAGTTTATCACACACTTTGTCTATCTACTCCATTGTGTCCATTGATGATATAAAAGAAATCCCATCTTCTTCATGTTGGGGTATGCCTGATGAAGTATGTGCTAAAATAGATTTTGTAAACATGCACAATGAAAAACTAAAATGTAAATAAATCTAATTTATTACAATACACACACCGCACACATGCAGGATACAATCACACTGGACAAGATCATAAAACAAAATAAAAATAAATAACAATTATTCTAGGTGTACCTTATAGATGCGAGCTCTTCAAAACAACTCCTTGAGTACAAGTTTTTCCTTCAGAAGATACTAACCACAAGCGATGAAGAGGGATCATGAGGAAGAAGAAACACCACAAAAAAGAAATTTTGTCCTTCCTTGGTGGTCACGGCAACAAGAGGAGGGTGTTCCTCTTGTTGGCGGCCGGAGAGAGAGGGGAGAGGGAAGAGATGAAGATTTGGTTTTTAAAAACCTAATCAACCAAATAATGAATTGGTGATTGATTTCTCTCTTAACTATATCAATATAGCCCTTATTAATGAGTTGAATTAGAAATTCCAAATCCAATTCATTATCCCTTAACAAAAAATTAGCTCATTAACCCTTTGGTTTAATTTACAACTAAACTAAGTTGGTTCATGACTAATTCAAATAGGGTTTAACTCTTCCATAAGATATGTGACTCATCCGCACTTCCATTTTGATAAATATTTTCATATTTGTCTTATGTATGATTCAACCAAATATTTTTCTCTTGATCTAAGAATTCTATTCTTTAACTTGTTTTACATCTTTTAGATACTCATAGTGCGTGTGACCTAATAAGTTCCCAGTTTATCTTGGTCGTCCATAATTAACTACTTAATTATGAAACGATCATAAGTGCAACCTAGTAATACATCATGATCCCTAATTAGCTAAAAAATTATAGTTAATTTTATAATTAATTCTGAACCCTTCAGTAGTTACAGTGAATCGTGCCTCGTTCCTTTCACTCGTCTTATACTCACTTGGTTCAGGAAATAGTCTATGTGTCAGCCCCCACTAGGCTAACTATGTCATACTTAGCCCAAGTAATACTTCCTCATTTTGCGGATTCAAATTACTCTTACATGTATCTAAGAGTCTCGTACTCTTAACATGTGATGTTTTGGCTAAAGACTTTGAGTAATAATTCTAATGAGTGGTTATAGGGTATATGTCTCCTCACAAGGAGCGATGAATCCTCTGTGGGCTATCTAAAAACCTTCGGGTACTTCAACTTATACTCAATTATCTCAGATCCACACCTCAATGAGATGCTTGCTTAAGATGTCAAAGTATAAGTCTCCATGACAAGATGACTTGTATACCTCAAGTTGAAGGAAACTTGCACTCGAGCTGCAGTAAGAGCTTCACAGACATATCCATATATGTAGATAATTATATGAAGTCTTACAACGAGTCACTCCAATGAACTAGTTATCATAACTAACATCCACGTTTAACTCTCGACATCCCAATGTCTCCAGCTAGTGAGAAAATAGTTGCTTGGTGAATCAAGGAGTATAACTCGTGCTAATCTTACAAAATTGATGATGTTCGAATGTATCAATTCGATGACTAGGAAAATTCTAATACGTTCATAATTGCACATGTAGAGATAATCACAAGTTATGATTCAATCACAAATTTTCTCATGCTATGAATTGTATTGCAGACATTCAATAAATGAATTTAAGACCATTAAACATATAATATGCACTCAAATAGTGAATATATATTTATCAAATAAATAGTAAAATCATAAGACAATTGCCTTAGGACATTCATCAAAATCTAACACTTCATATTACAACTTAGTCAATTCATTTTTACATACCCTAAAGAGGACTGCCAAGAAATATGGACTGTCTAATGAAGACTTTCCGTACAAATTCAATGACTTAGAAGATCAATGAGACAACTTGCTCCTATCTGAGGACATGGACTTGATGTTTCAACATGTTCTACCTCATATGTCCATATCTACACGAAATGACCAATCTGAATGCCCCCATGATCGAAGCTTAAAAATTGGAATAAATAATGTTCTACATTTCTATGCAAATTTTATCCATCCATAGACAAATGAGGTACGTGCAAACTGTAGGATCAAAACGCACTAGAGGAGGAGGAGGGGGGGGGGGGGGGGGGGGGGTTTAATAGCGCTCGTGACTTTCATGTTCATTTAAAATAATCGTGAAAAGAGTAAGTGCAGCAAAAAAGAAATAAAGAAAGGAAACAAAAAGCCAAGCTAACACCTTTGGTTTTTACTTGGTTCAGAGTATATGATGATACCTACTCCAAGGCATACGATTGTTGATCACTTTCATTAGTCAATCACTATAATTTCAGAAAATCTTTGCAAATAGCTGAATTACAAATGTAATAATTTAATTACAATATACCGACAATCATGGTGTTAAAATTGCGAGCTTCTAGTTGTCGGAGTAGCGTTACAGATTTGTCAGATCGTCTTTGGAGCAGTGCGCAAGAGAGTAGTCATGAAATTAAGTTGTTTTCAGCCACTGCTCGAACAAGACCTTTATAAACTGCTAAAGGTGCCTCCAGCAGTGCAGCTTATCTCCACAGCGTCGGAGATGAAAATTTCCACAATCTGCAAAGTTTATCCTTCGAAGGAATCAAGTTCATGGAAGGTGCTTTCCATTCAATCTCCAAGGCGCCTTCAAGTGCATGGAAGGTGCCTTGGTGCCTCTTCGCACGAGCCTTCGGCCAAGCCACTCAAGGTGCCTCCAATCACCCTGAAGGCACCTTGAACTTTGTTCATCCGAGCTTGAAATGTGATTTTCACTCTCTACAAAATACGTTAGTTCAAAATACCAAATATACCCTACAAAACAAGGTTAACATAATAAAATATGAATTATAGAACTTCTTGACAGTCTCTGGACTGTCTGGTTTTGACTTTCAAATTTTTCAGAAATCCTAGGTCAAACTGACGCATACTGTTCCCTCAATGGAGATCGCGTCCTCACCTACTCCTCTTAGGAGAAATTATCTATTGTTAGACTGGTCCTTCAGACCGTCTGAACTTTTGCTCAATATCCAAGACTTCAGGATTTCATGTTAAACATCTGATCCATAACCCGTCCAGCCTTCCACCCGATTTTGAAAAATATTATCTTTGATCCCAAAATAAATATCAATAGACAATATTATGTGAAAAAAATATTATCTTTAATAAGAAATATAAACTATAGACAACGCTTTTCACTAAAAGCGTTGTTAAAAAAAAATAAGACAACACTTTTTTTAAAAAAAAAATGTTGTCTTTTAAATGTTATGAAATCCTAATTTTCTTGTAATGAATCTTGGGATTTAGCTTTTTCATTGTCCATGATTGAGTTCTCCTTATTAAGGATTATGCTATTTTCTTTGTCACGCCCATCATTTCCCTCATTGTTTCTGACTATCCTTTCACCATATATAAGAGTGGTGATGCCCCTTCAGATATCCTTTTTTTTCAAATGTTACTACCACTACTGATTCTTCCAATAGTCATTCTACTTCCACAGTTGTTGCACTAGTTATCAGAGTAAATAAAGAAAATTACAAATGTACAAATAAAAACTCATGTAAAGGTCCCTGTTCGATAAATACCTAGGACTCTTCTAGCTCATTAGCTATCCAAAAATATTAGGAAAACTAGAAATATTTGGCTATAGTGCCCTTATCCTTATCTAGAAACAGTAGTAGAGAATTGTGAAGACTTATACATCCCTATAAATTTACTTTCTCTATCATGTTTACTTCAATTATTAAAAATCCAATCCTACCTAGACTCCTTAATTTCTAGACTAGAGAAAATCGAAATCATAGAGGGAAATCTACTAAATATTGGGAAAGAGATAAAGTATATTACAAACTATCCATAATAAATCTAGATCTCACAATTAAGACATAAGATTTAAGATATACTAATTGGGAAACAAAATAATATACTATACATATTAAACAATTGTTAAATCCAAAGATCCACTCCAGACATAGGAGCTCAGTGTTTAAAGTAAATAAAGGATATGAGTAAAAACGTAGACAATTAAGAATAACCTTTAATTATAAAAGATTAAATGATAATTGTCAAGAAGATAGATATAAAATACTTGATAAAGATCAACTACTAAACAAAATATAAAATTCAAAATGGTATTTAAATTTGATATGAAATCAAAATTTTAGCAAATTAAGATACGTTCTGATTTTATCGAATGAATAATCTTCTCCTATCCAAAAGGACATTTTAAATGGTTAGTAATGTCATTTGGACTTAAGGTAGCACCAAAGCAAGATGGCCGATATTTTTAGAAATATCTCTATGTTTACTTGTGTATATATTAATGATGTATTATTCTTCTCTAAAATAAAAGATGAGCATTTTGCTCATTTACGTATTATTTCAAGCTTTTTGAAAAACATGGACTCATATCTCTAGAAAGAAAATGAAACTAGATATAAAACACATATAATTTATACAAGCTAGGATAGGATAGGGAAAAATTAACCTTCAACCACACATCATAACCAAATTACTAGTGTTTCTAGATAAAATGGAAGACATAAAAACCTTAAGAGCATTTCTTGGGTTTCTTAACTAGACATTACTTAAAAATATTGAAAAAATAAGTGGAGTATTATATAATAAAACTTTAACTATTGAATAAAGATATTTTAATCAACGAGATATTGACCTAATAAAAAAATTAAAGCAGTGGTAAAAACCATTCCAGTTATAACTCTTCCATTAGACACCGACTACATGGTAATTGAAACCGATGACTATGAGTTAGGATGGGGAGGAGTCTTATTATGAAAAACTTCAAAATATGAATCTAAAACATTTAAAGCACTCTGCAGATATGCTTCAAGAAAATACAAAGAAAAAGACCACTTAACTTCCCTAAATTATGAAATCTTAGCAATAATCTACTGCCTTGATGCCTTTATGTTATTCATTTGCAGCAAACAAAAAATAACTAGACGAATAGACTGTGAAGCAATAGTAAAATATAGTCAACAAACGAAGGGATTAAGAAAAGATTTAAGCACAAAAAGATGACTTAAATTTATAGACAGAATTATAAATAGAGGATTAAAAATCCTCTGGAAATATATTAAGAGAATAGATAATTCTCTAGCAGATACTTTATCCAAACCTTTACACTAACCTTTAATGAATATTTCAGAGCTAATGGATAGATAGAGAAAGGTAAGAACTTTTTCTATAAAAACCATGAGGTTTGGCAATCAAGAACTTCAACAATTCACAAGACACGAAGATCAATTCTATTTCTCCTCAAGAGAAAAACTTGACAATATACAGAACTATTTACTTAATAATATTTGAAATATCCCAACAATACTAGGGAGCTTCAATTACAATATTTCTATAGTCAATGCATTATCCAATTATTTCTTAATGACAATACAAAAATCAGAAGACAAGAAGTATTCGTGTTACGTAGTTTATTCTGGAACACAAACAAAAGTTTATTATGATTGTGACGAAGTCAAAAATAGCCATATAAGGTGTGAAAAACTATCCTATAAAGGCTTTTACTCCCATAGGAAGCATTTTCTTTCACCAGGAAAATCATAAGCCCTAACTTCTTTATAAGTAATTTATTAAAAGCAGGTGGAAAAGTACAGTTAAAAAAAACATATGCTCAGGCAATGTTCGTTGAGCCTTAAAAAACAAACACACAACCTTTAGGCCTTATTTATCAGCCTAATTACTCAATTTTAGCCCAACTTAAAGCAAAAGCTACTGAAACTTTAGAATAGAGAACTTTGGAATCAATGCTTTTGGGTGTCCCTACTACTTTCCTAGAAGATATATCCATATATATCTGAAGTATGGCAGAAAGATCAACTTTTCAAATGTTACTTAACTTATGTAACATACTCAAGACATTTCATGCACCCTCTTGAAGGTACAATAATTGTCTACAACAACAACAACAACAACAACCAAGCTTTTTCTCACTAGGTGAGGTTGGTTGTATGAATCTTTTTATGTCATTGAGCTCTATCTCCTATTATATCATCATCTATATTTAAATAAATTTTATCTTGTTTTATTGTTGCTAACTAAATCTTTTTTGGTCTTCCTCTTTCTCGCTTGATATGCATGTTTATCATAGTTTCACATTGCCTAACTGGAGCATTCATTGGTTGTCTAAGTACATGTCCGTACTATCTTAAACGTGTCTCTCGGAGTTTTTCCTCAATAGATGCAACTCCGACTTTCTCTCTAATGCTCTCATTTTTTATTTTGTCCATCTTCGTATGCCCACACATCCACCTTAACATCCTTATCTCTGCAACTCTCATCTTCTGCTCATGTGCTCGAGTCATAGCCCACATTCAGCTCCATATAACATAACAGGTCTAACTGCAGTTTTATAGAACTTACCTTTAAGTTTAAGAGGTACTTTACGGTCACATAAAACACTCGACGCTCCCCTCCATTTCACCCATCCTGCTTGTATTCTATGTAAGACATCTCTCTCAATCCCTCCATTATTTTGTAAAAATGATCCTAAATATTTAAATCTCTCGGTTCCAGGCAACTCGTTCTCTCATATCTTAACAATTATTTCATTACTTCTAATATTACTAAACTTAAATTCCATATATTCTATCTTTAATTTATTAAGCTTAAAACCTTTTCCTTCTAGTGTTTCCCTCCAAGATTCTAGCTTAGCATTTACTTCTTCACGTGTCTCATCTACCAAAATAATATCATCTACAAACAACATGCACCACGGTACTGTGTCTTGAATGTGCGTAATGAGTTCGTCCATAATTAGTGTAATAGAGCTGATCCTTGATGTAACCCTATCTTTATTGGAAATACTTTAGTTACTTCGCCTGAAGTCATTACTCTGGTCATTACATCCTCATACATATCCTTAATTAGTTCAATATATGTTACGCTAACACCTCTTTTTTCTAAAATTCTCCATATAATTTTCTTGGGACTCTATCATAAGCTTTTTCTAAGTCAATGAATACCATGTGTGGATCTTGTTTTTGCTCCCGATATTTTTCAATTAATTGTCTAAGAAGATGTATCGCTTCTATTATTGACCTTCCAGACATAAACTCAAATTAATTTTTTGTCACTGTGGTCTCCTTCCTTAATCTCTTTTCTATTACTTTTTCCCAAAGTTTCATAGTATGACTCATTACTTTAATACCCCTATAGTTTGCACAATTTTGTACGTCTCCCTTGTTCTTATATAAGGGAACTAGAGTACTTATCCTCTATTGATTAAGTATTTTTTTCGTTTTCAATATCATGTTAAATAATTTTGTAAGTCATTCAATACCTTGTTTCCCTAAGCACTTCTATACCTCTATCGGAATATCATCTGGTCCAACGGCTTTTCCATTGTGCATCTCATTTAAAGTTTGTTTTATTTCTGAAGTTTGAATTCTATGATAAAAATTAAAATTTCTATGCTCATTTGACCTAATTAAACTACCTAAGTTAAGTTGGTCACCTAAACTTCATTAAAAAGTTGATGAAAATACCTCTTCCACCACTTTTTTATTTCTCCATCGTTTACTAATACCCTATTACATCCATCTTTAATACATTTTATTCGGCTAAAATCTCTTATTTTCCTTTCTCTCACTTTAGCTATTCTATAAATGTCTCTTTCCCTTTCTTTTGTATCCAATTTTTTATATAACTGTTCAAAAGTTTCATTTTTTTGTTTCATTCACTACTTTCTTAGCTTCTTTTTTGACTATTGTATACAATAATTGTCTACGAAACTGAATTCAGTTATAAACTGAAATGTCATAAACTCTCCAAAACCTATGTAGACTCGGATAAATATGGTTGTCCATGCCAACTGATTTACTCCTTCAAAAAAGTCAATATTGACTTTGAAAATTATGTCTCAAGAAATATTATAGAAAGACTTGTTACTCCATTTACTTTAATGGATTATAGACTTCTACACAAATTTTGGGTACATGACTTGGATTATGTTAAAGACCTCTCAAAGAAATTGGGCAACATTATAACTCAAGCCCTTGAAGAAGAAGAAATATTTGTTATCTACATGTTTGAAAGCTCCCCACTAGAGTGGATAAACTTGAAGACAGAATTAGTCAGACACTCAATTAAGATAGGCATCTATGAGATAAATGACCTTCAATTAGAAATTAAATATTATCCCTCATATCCTGATCTGGAGTGAGCATCACTTCTAGCACCAACAGATTAACTTAAGCATTGACATACTTCAATTAAGGAAGCAATTAGTTATGAGATTAGCATGAAGATCCAAACAATTACACACTAGTCAGAGAAACCTATACCAAAAAAATCTACTAGCCAAAAGACATAGACACTAGATTTTTTTTTTTCATTAAATTTCTCTACTCAACATATAGTCCTCTGCCAACATTATCAAAAGAAAGCAGAAAGGTATGCAGTAGGGAAATTGGCCAACTCGGCAAGATCAACAATAGCTTATAGGCGTGTTCTAAACAGAGTCAACACCTCAAATCAAGCTACTAGCTCCAGAGCTCCGTCTTTAGACTCAGTAGGTGAACATAATCTTGACAACATAATGAAGCCATAGCAATAGATGTAAGCCATGAAGTCAGCTCACACCAATTCGTAAGCTATGATGTCAGCTTGCATTATTTCTCCACCTATATAGACTTTACTCAGTGCATTATCCACTACCTGCTACAACTCATCCTCCACTACTTGTTGCCTCCCTCCTTTATACTCTATTTACCTGAAGGAGTGGACGATGGATGAATGAAATAAACCTAGGGGCATGAGAAGAGAAAGAAAAGAGAAAGAAATCTCTTCCTCTGCATGCATGTTTACATTGATTGGGGAAGGGTGGGTACATGCGGTGTAATTTTGGTAATTGAAAAATAGTATATGCGTCATTTTTTTGGGTATATGATGTAATTTTATAGGTTAAAAGGGTACATGCTTCATTTTTTTTATATATGGTATAATTTTATGAGTAAAAATGAGTACATGCATGATTTTTTTTTCTATCCGTTGCTTTCCATCCGATTTTGAAATGATCGATTTTGGCTTAAAACTATCCACTGATGGATTGTGTTTTTCGTCCTTCTTAAAATTTTAATGAAGTAAACGACGAAAATTTTTTCACTATGAAAACTTTTCTTTAGTTTTGTTTTCTACTCTTCCATGTAAATATATCATTAGTCCCCACTCACAAAGATAACTCCTTTCCACCACTCTATGTCCTTCTCTTTCTTTTCCACTATGAAAATAGCTTATTATTTTCTTTCATTCTCTTCTAAATAATCCTCCCAGCCAACACACCCTATAAAAGACCATCCCAGCATCCCAGCTGAAGCAGATGAAGCAAGAGAGTACAATCAAGTGTGCTAGTGTGTGTGCAAGTATGATTTCAAGTGTGATTTTAGTTTTCTATAAGTATGTTTATGTAATGTCCTTACTATTTTAATTTCCTCATGTAGGCTTGTAATTAGCTATTGTCTAACTTAGTTTATATTCTTGCAATTTCCTAGTTTGTATGCTTTCTAGTAAAGTTTGTATGGCAACTTAATAAAATTTTCTAGGTATAAGGAAAGACTTTATTTTTGTCTCCTTTATCTTCAAAAAATCTCAAACCTTATCCGAGTATGCAGTCTCTAGAAAGGTAAGTACTTAAAGATGAGGATAGAAATGTCTCATGATTTGAGCATGTAAAATCTGTACTAAGTTGGGCAACAAGTACTACTGAAAGCTCATTATAAGGATTGAAAAAGTCGGGGTAAAGCTTGAACAATAATACATATGATTCTTATTGCTTCCTCGTTGATGAACGTAAATCTAATTATCGTTCATAATTACTATTTATAATTACTATTCATATATATATATATATATGTTCGCGCGGATGGATCACGGACGTAATTAGTTGCGATTCTTTCTGTGATTCACCTTCTCATCCAGATTATAATTTGGATCAAGATGAATGATTGAAGGCCTCTCCTACTCAGCGTCCAACAATCCAACTACCTATTTATCATAATTATATTATAAATCATCCTATGATCGACAAAAAGTTGGCCAGAGAATTCGGTCTCCGTTTTCACATGTATTAACATTAGCTCAACTTTATCTGTGGTCGGGTTTTGACATTTCGGATTCATGATCCGGAACCAATACGGACTTCAACCGCGTTTGATCCGATCCGATTCAAATTAATGTCGTACGAAATCGCCGTCCATGCGGCGGCCGCAGCATCCTCCACGTTCCCGTCCTGTCGCCGCCGATCGCGAGGCGAAGACGCGAAGTGAGTCATGCGACTCGACTCCCTTCCAAACGCTTCGCCGGGCGCTGTCTCTTACACTTACCGCCGCCAAGGCCTTCTTGTACGGCAGGCCGTCGCCGTCTTGCTCCAGCGTCGGCCCCTCCCTCCCCCGTCACCTCGCTTCCGCGGCTGGACCTCCGACGCCGTCCGCGACGCCCTCTCCTCCATCCCCACCTACTTCTTCCTTTCTCCCCGCTCCGTCGGCCGGCAGCGTACCTCCGGCCGTCACCGCTCCCCACTCCGACAGCGTTGCCTCCGCCTCGAGTCTTCCTCTTCCGCCGGCTCCCGTGGACCCGCCAAACATCGCGACCCGGAATCCGTTGGCCTCGGCGTCGCTGCTGGTCTAGAGTTCTATTCCTGGGTGGAATCGCACTGCGGCTTCCCCCACGACGAGCTGACCTGCCGCGACATGTCCCGCGTCCTTGCCCGCGCCAACCGCCTCCCCCTACTCTGGCGCTTCCTTCGCTCCAATGAGCGCCTTGTCAGCACCGCCACCGTCACCGAGGTGATCAAGCTACTCGGCGAGGAGGGCCTCACCAGGGAGGCTCTCGCCGCCTTCTACCGCATGAAGCAGCTCCATTGCAAGCCCGACGCCCAGTCATACAACACGATCATCTCGGCACTATGCCGCGTTGGCCTCTTCAAAAAGGCGAGGATTTTACTTGACCAGATGGAGTTGCCGGGCGCGCGATGCCGCCCTGACACCTTCACCTACACCATTCTGATCAGCTCATACTGCAAGCGCAGCTTGCAGACCGGCTGCCGCAAGGCCATCACGAGGAGGATTTGGGAAGCGAATCACATGTTCCGGAGGATGTTATTCAATGGATTCGTTCCAGATGTAGTGACCTACAACTGCTTGATAGATGGTCTCTGCAAGACCTACAGGATTGAGCGTGCACATGAACTGCTCGATGATATGCTTGTGAAGGGCTGTTCTCCCAATCGAATCACATACAACTCTTTCATTCGGTACTACAGCGTTGTTAACCAGATTGACAAGGCCATCGAGATGATGAGAGCCATGGTGTCACGGAGCCACGGGGTTCCCTCTTCAAGTTCATATACGCCTGTCATTCACGCATTATGTGAGACGGGAAGAGTCAGGGAAGCAAGGGATCTCTTGGTTGAGATGGTGTCCAGTGGATCTATCCCTCGAGAGTTCACATATAAGTTGGTTTGTGATGGTTTGGCCCATGCGGGAGAGCAAGGTCTGGACGATGAGCTTCATAGAAGGATAGAAGATGGAATGCGTGCTAGATTCATGCAGGTCAGGCTTCTGAAGCCTGTGATGGGTGACAAAAGCATATTTGCTCTAGAACAACAATAAGATACATTCCATAAACTTATTCAGTGAAACCTTTGTGGGACAACTGACGAATTCAGTATCAGTTCAGGTGCAAAGTGCTACCACAAAAACATTTGTCAACCCTTTTCTTCCATTTTCAATACTGAACATTATTTGCTTCAATTTTTTGTGAACATGGGAGTTGTTGACACAGGACCTGCTGAGGGATATAATTAGTCTTTTGCCTTCTTTTGTTGGCAAATCATCTTCTGTTGACAATGAAACTAAATTGCATCAGTAATAGCAGTATCAGTTTCTTCAAATTTGATTGCATTTGACATCAGAAAACAATGCCTGTAATTTCTGAACATACACCCAAGACTAGGGCTGTAAACAAGTCAAGCCGAGCTTTGGGGTGTTCAAGCTTGTTTGATAAGGTAATCAAGCCGAGCCGAGCCGAGCTTAAAATGAACCAAGCTTTTGAAATGAGTGTTCAGGCTTGACTTGGTTTATTTTTTATGAGCTTGAGCTTGTTTGAAGCTTAACTTGACCTTGGTTCGTTTAGATGTTATCAAGCTCTCAATTCAAGCTTGGTTTGAGCTTGGTTCGAGCTTGGTTTGTTTAAATGTTATCAAACTCTCAATTTAAACTTGTTTGATTGTTTGAAACTTTTAGTTGTTTGATTGGTTATTGAACTTGATAATTTAAATTTATTTATTTATTTTATTGTTTATTTAATATATTGAAAAGAGGTTTATTAATGAATATGGTTCGTAAACATTGTTCATGAACATTGTTCACGAACGTTAACGAGTTGAACACATATATGTTCAAGCTTGTTTATTTAACTTAACGAGCTGCTCAAGCTTGTTTGTTTAATTAATCTTATGTATCTTGAACGAACATAAACAAGCTCTTACCAAGTCGAACACCAAATTTATTTACGAACGGTTGGTTCATTTAAAGCCCTACCCAAGACAGGAGTAATATCAGATAAATAAAGTCTTTGAAAATCTCACTTGAAATTGAAAATACAAGTTCATAGTTCATAAGGCCTTGTTGTCTCTCTTTATGTGGAAACAAAATCACATGTTTAATTTCGTATTGTTGCATCTTTCGACTGCCTTCACATAATCTGCTTGAATGTTCCTTTTAGCACCAATTGCCTTTGCAAAAGATGACTGGTTACACAATAGAGAAAGAATAGTGATGTAATATAAACATGGACAGTAAAAAAAATCTAATTATTCTTCACTTATAATAATAACAGAAAAGAAATCTTCTCATCCACAACTCATAAACATTCTTGTTGCAATCCAAACACAGTGGTGCTTCTTCCATGCATTCCACCACCAAATATCCAATGAAAGAAAAAGTATTTGAATCCTCATCCAATTACAGGGATCATTAAAGCCACCTAAAGTCTCAGATCAATCTAATAAGCCACCATTTACACATTGCCTTTTCTTTTTATTTATTAGAAATGGCTTACCTCTTCATGAATGCTTTCCTCACATTCTAATCAATTCCACCAATCTAAGCTCTTAGTTACTTGATATTTAGATCAGTGATGCAAAAGTTAATTGCATTACAGATGATTTCATCAACCAACAACCTAATTCTTTGTGCATGTAGTTGGTGACATGTTGCATGTTTGGCAATACACCTAACTAATTCAGTCCACCATTACTTTGCATGGGTTTAGATAACAAGAAGAAAGCAACACAAATTAGTTAGTACATGTGCTAATTCGAGGATATCTTTCATCATCCTCATGCGCAACCGGGTAACCCTAAGTGTGGGTAGGCATCTAGATTGAAAGTGGCCGCCCATCTAAATTCATTAGGCGAAAAAGCAAAGTTTGGACATCAGCAAAAGTGATATTATGAATTGACATGCCCATAGTTTAATCGTTCACTGTCTTTTCAAACAAACATGAAGACTCAACTTCTTTGATCATGGACCTAAGTATTCACATTGTTTTGTTCATGTACATCAAATGTTGCTAGTGAATTGTGACACCATCTCATTGATTTATCTCTCAACGTTTTGTAACTTTATGTAGTTGTTCATTAGTAAGCATAGATTAAACATAGTTGTGTGTTTGATCTTTGTTTTTGTTCGTCTCTTTGATTATCAATGGTGAGATTCTCATTGATTAATATCGGTCGTAACTTCGATGTTGCAAGCATGACGACTCAGCCCGCGATAGGCATGACTAGGGCTACAAACGAATCAAGCCGGTTCGAAAAATATTCGATTCGTATTCGAATTTATCGAATTTGAGTCAAACTCGAACATATTCGAACTTTTTTTCGAGCCGAACTTGAGCCCAAATTATATTGTTCGAGCTACTTGCGAGCCTTAATATTTATTAATATAAATTAAATATATATTAAATAAATAAATTTTGAGCCTTTCGAACTTATTTTCGAACAATAATTCGAATAGTTCATGAACATATTCGAATATTTCGAGCCGAACTCAAACCCAAGCCCTAATTCAAACCAAACTCGAATCAAACATTTTAAATTTTTTGAATTTCGAATCAAGCTCGAACTCGAATATACCTATTTCGAATCGAATTCAAATCTTAGATTTTTCTACATATTCAACTCGATTCGATTCGTTTACACTTCTAGATATGACCCTAATTGGACATGGTCGGACCGGATTAAAGGTGACAAAGCCACAATTACAAATAGGCAAATTACAATTATTTTCAAAAAAAACCTCCATTTCTTACATATTGCATTTTGATACACAAGCAAGCACATCTTCCAGCAGGGGCGGATCCAGAGGGGTGGCGGCATCGGCGGTCACCCCCCCTTTCCGGGAGTGGAACCCCTGGTATTATAGGATTCCACTAATAGAGATAGAGAATATCGTCCCTTGTTCCACATAAATTGTCCCTCTATACTTGAATTTCTGGATCCACCACTGTCTTCCAGCCATGGCTACACATAACAGACACAGTACATTAACCACACAACCACAAGCACAAATCACACATACGAATGACTTCTCTTCATCCTCTGCTCTGATCGCTTCAATGGTAGAGCATGTGGCAGCAACCGCCGGCGTAGCTGAGTATGCCGGCAAGAGCCTGCAGCCTGCGGCCGAGCTCCATCACCTGTGCTCTCAACACAGAGTTCTCCGTCTCCACTGCTGCGCACAGCTGCTTTGCGACGCCCAAGCTTGAAATCAGCTGGCTCTTCTCACTCCGTAGTCGGCTCACCTCCTCCGTAAGCTCACACAACTGCCTCTGCTTCCGCATTCTCGACCGCCTCGCCGACTCCCGATTCGATATCTTACGCTTCAGCTTCTTCAGTGAACTCAAGTCCTCTTCCGAGTGAGGATTCAGCAGCTGGCTCGATCCAGACGAGGCCCCGGAAGCCATGGAAGATCTGCGATATATCTTCAGAAAAAATGGGATTTTTGGTGGAATTTTAGATTGTTTATAGGTTTCAAGTAACTACTACCGATAAGGTTTTGGCATATGATCCGTGGAGCTTCTAGTTGATCATGAGAATACGTAGAACCAGTAGAGGAAGACGACGGAGAAGGACTGAACGAGGTGAGTTCTTCGCCGGAGTGCGGAATTGACCATAAACCCGCAGAGAAGGATTTCACTTAGGATAGGCGACATCTACGAGAAAGGCATGATGCAAGATTCAAGGTGAGATTTTTTGGCTAAGATTCGAAGAAAGGTTGGATTTTGAGATGGATTTGATGGAGGAATGGTGGTGTTAGAGAAGAATCCGGCAGATCTTCCACGGAATTTGCAGGAGAATGAACTGAGTTAGAACGGGAGAGAGAGTTAGGGAAGAACAGAGCAGCAGAACCTTGATGAAGGCAAGGAATGGAGGAAGAGGAAAAGGGAGGGAAGGGAATTGGAGAAGAAGGGAGGGGTGGAAGTTATAAAGAAAATTGAAGGAGATGGTGGGAAAATTAAATTAATAAAAGAATTTGTGAAAAAAGTGAGAAATTTAAAAAAGAATTTGATTGACAAATTAAAAAAAATGGTAAAATAAAGTAAGAATATCATTTACAATATTGATAAAATAAAGCTAAATTGTTGAAAGCATACCATTTACAATATTCATAAATTAGTAAAATACAATTCATATACAAATATATTTGTCAACAAAGTAAGAATAGATTATTTTTATGGGACTTCAATAGAAAAATCAAGGACCTTATTTGGCCTTTTGGCTGTTGATCAACCATTGTTTTATTTGGGTTAATAGATTGCTTGTATTGTAATGACTTCTTTCTTATATACAAAAGCCATAATTTATATAATTGTGCACGTAATTATCAAATTCTCTATGGTATTTAGAACACCTATTTCAACTTTTCACTGTAAGTTTTCTCTAACTTGATCCAATTTTATTTTGTAAAAATTTCATATCATTCTACTTTTTCCCATTTTAGCAAATTTTTATCAACTTAAGCCAAATATCACACTATATAAAAAAAAGATGTATTGATAAATCAAGAACAAGAATGTCCTAAGTTTCGAGTATTATCCCTCGTCTTAAATCTCTACCTTCTTTTTATAATAGCTCTTCTTATATGGCAATAAGTCTTGCACCTATTATTTCTATTAGAGCAAAAGATGAGATAGTTCATTTTAAATTGTCCCATGCATCTAACCCACCATAATATCATGGACGGATAAATCATGAAAAATATTTTGTCAACTGTAAATTTACGAATATTATTTCTATAATTTGAGTGTAGATTGATATCTAATGTAATTTCATTGAATCTAAAATAGCATTTTTTTTCTTGAGGAGACGGAACTCCTTCTACCATAAACTTATATTTTGAAATTGATAGAGAAACAAAGAAAGATCCGTGAAAAATAAAACTCTTCTTTCTACTAGCAATGTCATATCTACACGGTTACACCTTTCATACACAATTTTTGAAACATATCGGAGAATCCGCATAACCCAATGTTTTTTTTATATATATTTTTAATAGTGGTACTATTACATCTAATATAGGTCTAACTGTTCTAGAACCGACAATGATCGGTAAACGGATACATTTACAACTCCTTTGAGAATACTTCTTTTCCGTATTTCAAATACTCGAGGATCTGAAATTTATAATATTGTTAAAAAAAAAATCTGGAGGAGCTGAAAACTCAATCAAAATTCTTCAATGCCAAAAGAAAAATATGGAAAAATAATAATAATAAAATATAATTTGTGCTGGGCTGCAATTGGGCCCAATCCCAAACATACATACGGCCCAAGCCTGCTTGGCAAGTGTGTCCCAGTTTAGGTGGCCAATCACGACGTAAAAGTTCTCATCCGTACACTACTCCTAATCACTTATTTTTGGCTAATCACTTATTTTTAGCTAATAATCATGCAATTAATCGGTACTTTAATTTCGTTAAATTATTAGCATGCGACTTCAAAGCGGGACGAATGATTGGACGACCCAAGCGGCGGCGGCGGCGGCGGCGGCGCGAAGGGGTCGTCGCCGTTGGGGAAAAGATCGCCGGCCTTTAAGACGGTGAAGACGACGAGTACAGTGATGACGAGAACAGAGAGGGCGGAGAGGAAGAGCATGAGTGCGTCGGCGACGCCGCCCTTCACCTCCTGCTCGTACTCCGTCGCCGCCAGCGCCAGCATCGTCAACGGGAACGAGTACGCCCACCACGCCAGGTTGAACCGCCGCATCGCCCTCCGGAACAGGGCCGGCCTCGACACCTGCCGATTAATTAATTTGATGGGGGCATTCAAACGGTGAAATTAATCGAATGGATAATCGATCGATGGAATGATCACCAAGGAAGCCAAGAGGAAGAGGGAGAGGTAGAAGAGCATCCTGGAGCCGAGGTCGAATTTTCCGGCGATGGAGTCCCATGCCAAGCTGGCCATGCTGGACGCGGCGCTGAAGAGGAAGAACGCGGGGCGGAGAATCGCCGGGAGGCTGGTGCTGCCGACGAAGCGCTGGTAGAGGGTGACAAAGAGGACGAGGTAGTGGACCATCCCCAGGGAGAACATGCAGGTGGCGGCCTCCGGCCACCCCATGCGCGCCGCCGCCTGCGCCCCCACCAGGTTCCCCACCACCGTCATCTGGCTCGTCGGGTTCGCCGCCAGCGACAGGAACCGCTTCCCGTCGGTGAACCACTGGCCGTAGATCTTGACGTCCAGCATCAAGATGGGCGCCACGAAGGCCCACCACAGGGCGCGAGACAGGGGAGCAGCGGCAGGCGGCGCCGCCTGCAGCAAGAGAAGCCAGGAAATCCAGGGGGCGAAGAGGTAGTTGACGCCCACGTGGTGTGAGAACTCTGCGGCCACGTGGCGCGGCCGCAGAGCGCAGCGGAGCGCGTACAGAAAGCACAGCGCCGCCAGCACCGCCAGCGCCACCGACCAGAGCAGCAAGTGGGCGGCCGCCGGCACCGAGCGGGCGAGGTGCCGCAGGGCGTGCGAGCCGCCGGCGGCGCCCCCGCTAGGCTCGCTGAGTGTCTTCCAGAGCAAGGCCTGGGCGCAGAGCGAGAGACTGATGCGGAAATAGCCGGCGTGGAAGCCGGTGAGGTTACCGCAGCCCGTCGACACTCCGTCGGCGACCACTTTCGTTCGAATCCGAGCTTTAGCGGCGACGGCAACGGGAAGGTGCTCTTTTACCTCCATATGAATCAAGACTGCTCTTTTCTTCGATTGATTCAAATCAAGATGGAAAATTGGAGGTGATCTTTTCTTATGTATATATAGATTTGGAAGAGGATAAGCAACGTGCTTAATCTTTTTCTTTGGTCTTAATTAGTATTATTTAGAGTATTCTTAGTCCAAAGTGCTAACTGGATTCTGAGTTTTTCTATCGGATCTAAATGAACTAATTTTCACTGAATATTTTGGTAAATCCAGAAAATGTTCACAACGGATGATTTATCAATCTAACATTTTTAGATCAATCATCTATTAAAAAAATATACAAAACTTAAAACTCGATCCTTAGATGCCTATAAAACAAAGGTTAGATCAATCATCTATTAAAAAAAAATATACAAAAATTAAAACTCGATCCTTAGATGCCCACAAAACATGAAAGATACTGATCCGGTGAAAAGGGCTCATTCCTCAAAGGGTCGTTGTCATGGTGGAGGTCAAAATCTAGACGGTCAACGCCCTCGTATCGCTGGCCGATCGGACGACCCACTTGCTCAACCAGTGTGAAGGATAGTCGAGCCGATATCAACCAAATGATTATCACAGCTTGGTCGCATACCGATCGAGCTTCCGATACTCAGAACAAGATATACGTTGAGCGGCCAACCCGCTCGGACTCGCATTGAACCTCAGAACCGGTGGTCACTTGCAGATATAGCACGAATAATGGAATGTTGGCTGATCAGCCACTTCGCTTGGCTCAAAGGCTAGCTCACCCGAACGGCTAATGGCTGGCCGAGCGACCATCCCGCTCGACCCAATAACAGACAAAAGGAGGATCAACCGATATCCTCATGGGAAACCGTGCTATCGACAGACAGCATGGTCAGGCAGAGCATTGTACGGCGGAAGCTTTCACTGTCATGTCAGAGATATGCTCGAATCATTGAGGTATGACGTCAGAGATTCTTTCCTGACATGTCTTTTCAGGGGAAGCTTTGAGAAGCGTGCACGCCTCGAAAAACAGCGCTTCCCCAGGAGCCCTATATAAAGACCCCAATCTTTAACGGATGTATGCATAATTTCTACTGTAGCTACTGTTACTCTGTTGCTTCGTTCTCTGGCTTCTTCTAAATCATCAGTGGCTGACTTGAGCATCGGAGAGTCATCGCCGAGGAATCCCTCCCTGATTCGGTACTAACGTCGTTGTGGTTGCAGGTCTCACTGACTCGGAGTCCATTAAAAGTTAACATGAATATCATATCCCAACATTCATCATCTCGACTCTCGGATAGATAAAATACTTTAAGAAAATAGTATTCAACTGATGTTGCATCATCGGTACTATTAAGAAAAGTTTAGCTAATTCGGTAAACCGATGAAATTAATTGTATTTATATTAGTTTGATTTGTTACCAATTAATTTGCTTATTCATCTTATCTTAGTAGAACATAAAATAATTTTAATTAAAATACTACATATTATATCAATTTTGATCAAAATTATTAAAACAATATTGCTAGCCTTAACTAATATTGAAATAGTTTTAATCGGTATTTTAGTAATTTAAATTAGTATTGAAGCAATTTTAAAAAAGAAATTTTTGAATAAAATCGGAGCAATTTTAATTAATATTATAATAATTTTAACCAACAATGGAGTATTTTTACCAATAACTACTATAACTATATTTTGAGTAGTCTGCTAAAAAAAAAAATATTGTTGAGATGAAAAAACTAAGATGGAGTATTTCTTTTGATATATTTCATTTTTTTTTGGACAAAAACATATTTATGTTGTTTTATATTCTTTTCCCTCTAAATAAATCTTTCTTTTATGAATCAAAATTTTAAAATAAAAAACTTTTATAAAAGACTATTAGGCGCATGAGGGTAAACCCAGATCATTTAAAGATATCATGTATCCATCGTTTATACTATCCTATGCAAATCAACATTTTACTAAAATTTAAATTTTTAATATCATTCTTGAAGAATTTGTTTGGTTGAGGATGGATCGACATGATGATCTATTGACTAATAAGCATCCATAATTTCATAGTGCATAATCACTTTCTTAAGATTTAATTATTACCTATAGAATCCATAAAAAAGAAGACTCGCACCACATCTTTTAAATGATGATAAAAAAAAAGCTTATAACTACCTTTCAAAATATGACTTTAAATATTTATCTTTTAAAAGAAATTTTAGATGTGGGATTTATTTTTATTTTTTTAACAAAAATCAAAATGGTACCCTAAATTAATAGAAATACCATATTACCCTTTGTTTTTTTTTAAAAAAAAAATGTCAAATGAACATTCTCTCATAATTTTATCCTAAAAATACCATTGGATTCAACATGGTTGAAAAAGCTAGCATAAATACCGTTGGATTCAATGCTACTGTAGAAGCTAGCATGTAGGTTTTATAATGTATAGTAGTTATCGAGCGTATAGAAACTATATGTTAACTTCTACCCATTTGATCATGATTATATTATTTTCGTCCCCTCGGATGGGTCTAGTGGCTAGCATATGAGGTGTTTCCATAATGAGGTCTGGGGTTCGAATCTCGACAAAATCGAGATAAATATCTCCCTTATGTGCTAATCACTATTCCAAAGGCTAGTAGCCGCCTGTGATTTACCTCCTCCGTATTAACCTTGGGACGAATTGGCGGAGACGTTGGGGGCAAACGTATTCATCTTTTTTTTGCCACAATGATTATATTATTTTCATTTGAAATGTAATGTATTCCTTGAAATACTATTTTAATCAAGTTATTACTCAAAAAAAATAAAAATAAAATGATATAAAGTTTGTTAAAGCTAACAACTAATTTTTGAGCTACATACTAACTTCTACACGGTTGATCATGATCAAATGCTCGTTAAAATATTATTTTAATTAAGTTATCACTCAAATAAACAAAATCAAAATGATATAAAGTCATTGTTATAGAAGCTAACAACTAACTTCTATAACATATAGTCGAATGATCAAATAATATATTGTAGAAGTTAGTTGCTAACTTTTACACATTGTAAAAACTAGATATTCAATTAGAAATGGATAGCCTATATGATGAAAACGCAAATGATGGGCACCCATTTAATTTTTACCCAACTTTTTTTCCCCTTCTCTATGTTTTTAAAAACCTTTCAAATGCACTGAATTAAAGTCATATATGGATGACAATCTGACCTAAATAATACCTAACGTAATCTCAGCTACCTTTTCTTTGTGGATATATATTTATAAGGTTTCTTTTTCTACTATGAACACCATTTTACTGCCTTCGTTGCCTCTTCAGATTATAGAACAGCCACAAACACAGATATCTGCATCATCAACCTTGCAACTTTTCTAACAAGAGATCAGAAATACAGAATTACCATTGATTGTGAGGACATGAATGCTAAAACGAAGCTTGAAGTGGTAGGCAACTCTGCAAATGAAAAACAAGTTTGGAATGATACGCAATTTTGCTTATAAAATATATATGGATCTGAAATGGAATACAGTGGAGACAGAGTAAGTGGTGCAGGCATTAACTGCAAGAAGAAGGGAGGAAGTGAAGTGGACAGCACAAAATGAGGTCAAGATCAAATTGCAGGCATGCACCAGATTAGAAACAGAGTTGGCCAGAATTGCACATCAAACTTTATGATGCAAACATCACCATCTCTTTAAGTTAGTTTTTATTTATTTTGTTTTACCAGAAGGTGTCTAAACCGCACTGGTATGTGAAAGAATTCATAAAGAGGAAGAAACTGTTAGTTTATATGTACTATGTCAGCGCGCACACATCATATCTCATAGAATCCTTCCTGTAGAATACATGTATTTGTTGATATACAATCTAGTTTATGGCAATTGAATAGGTATCAAAGTCGAGTAATCTTTTCACCGTTATCATTTTTTCTCAGTACACTGGAATCAACCTCATCTTGCTTGAATAGTCTTTATTGAGAAAGAAGATGCCATCTAACTTGCTTGATAAAGACCTTGAAGAAATTGTCAGAACCTAAGCATCCAATCTCGTGGCTCATTTACACTGCATATGATGAGCTCAAGGCTGATTGAAGGACACTTAAACTAGCACGGAGACCATTCCTAACCCTGGCATCCATTTAAATATTGTCAATATTGAAGCAACAAATTGGTTTTTTGTTCTCTGATCACATCATAGAAAGCACCTATGCAACAAATTGATTTATGTAATCGACGACTCTGTTTTGGGCCAGCAAACAGTTCATCTGAGTGGGATAGAAAAGGGATGAAATAGTTATTCCTATGGAATGGAATAGAAATTCTTGAGTTTATATGGAATAAATATCTTTGTATTTGATTCATATGAAATGTTATTTGTATGACTTGCCTAGTTTGCACGATCTGCCAAAGTTCAGTGTTACCGATCTACCTTGCTCGCCTAGGCTAATTGAGCCAGGCGACCTGGAGGTTTGTCTAATATTGGTACGAGAAGTCTAATATTGGTTAATAACAAAACAAATATCTTTCTATTTTCAGTGTTGTGCTCTTTAGCAGATATGTAAATTGAAAACACCTAGAGTTGCTGTCTTCGTACCATAATAGTTTCTATCTCATAGATAGAACTAGGAATCCCCAGAAGCTAAATGAGCACACACAATTATCTGTCAACAGTGTTCACTTACCAACTATCTTTGTTTCTCAAAGCATTTAGCATGAATATTACAATGGATGGTTCCCACCAAAATGCAACCTTTATTCTGTCTAACAAATGCTCCAGACGACGACGAGAATAGAGGAAAACCATGACGATACAAATGATTCATGATTGGACTAAATAAATTCAGCATGCCAATATTGTGCGCGATACATATGATTTAATTTTGCTTGTACTCGCATATAGACAACCCAAAGCATGGTAGAAAATTGGAAACATATGGAACTGGAATGTATCTCTTACAATACTTTACAAAGTATTGACAGCAATCATGAACAAAGAAATTCATGGAAGTGACATGTATTTTATATTTAACCTCGTCGAGACTTAACCTTAGTACGAAGCCAGCAACGGCAAGCCAGATGCTGCTACAGATTTTCTGCTGTAGTAGGCATACAGCGACAACTGTACAATTCCCAGGACAGTGCCAATCCCGTTCGGAATCTGAAATATGTATTCAAGAACTTTTTTGAGTAAACACAACAGTATCTCTAAGCCAGCCAGTGGATTCCATGATTCCAGAAGACTTACATATATGAAGAAGTCATGCAATAGCATCCCATACACAAAGAAAGAGATGCTCATCAAGAAGGTTGCGAGTGAAAGATAGAATGGCATGAACTCAACGCTCTTCGTCTTGATCACCAAATTCTATCAAGTAAACAAAACAAGAACAATGGCAAATCAAAATTGTCGGCATCGGGAACTAATCAGAGACCTGCTAAGAATAACAAGAAGACCTACAATGATAAGCAATGGAGAAGCAAACATGGAGATGAGTGAAGCAACACTTAGATATCCAACAAATGCTTGTCGTGTCGGGTGGTCAAGCAGCTCGAGGCTCACATAAGCAATGAGGGCAAAAACACCAAACACACCTAAAAGCAGTGCGGACATCCTCAGCTGAAAACAGAGCAATTATCAGAAGAAATGAAGCGAGTATTAGGAACGATTGCTGAAAACAACTTGAGGAAATCAATCACACACCTTTTTTGAGCCATCTACATGGAGTATGAAGAGGACTACATACACAAATTGGAAAACAGCACCAATGGAGTTGACAGTAGCCACTAAAATCACACCATATGATACACAAGGAAGGCCATACCACATACAGATCAAGCAATTCAAGAGGGAATATATGTAGGGCAGCCCCGAGAACTGCTCGGTCGACTTGTTCCGCACAATTCGTCGAAATGTTGGCCTGAACAAGTTCAAGCAATTAATCAAGCATTTGGGGCGCACAGATCCAAACAAGGAACAACAAATTGATGAAGTGAACTTACATGGGCGAGACAAACAAAACGAAGGCGAAGACATTGCCTGCACACAGATCAAAGGAAGTTGTTATTTTCTCACTTTAGTCTGCGATTGGAAGAATCCCCAAATCATACGACAAGGTAAGGGGAACGGATGAACTCCAAACAGAATCCTTTCCAAAACTTACATAGTAAAAACATGAAATCGGGTAAGATCGCAGACATAAGAATTCCCAAAAATCATTCTTTTATTCTTCATGTTTCTATAAACCCTAGAAGCCATGGTTTCGTTAAGGAGAAACCTTACCAGCAATCCCAGCTGCATATGTGCAGGTGCCATAGAAGGAGGCAGGAAAAGAAGCTGCTGCAGCAAACTCTGAAGAATTCATCAAGGCTTTTCTAGCCGCTCGTCTCCTTCTATTTCTTACAGCAGCAGCGAACCAGAGAGGTAGAAAAAGTTCACACCTTTCCGTATTATCCAGCTGGAGCAAGTTCTGAAATTCCAAACTGGCTCAACAATATCCGATTTTTTAACGAGAAACTCGTGTAATCTGCCGGCAAAATACGAAATGTCATGGTTCCCAATTTATACAAATGCAAACAAGCAAGCAGCCATCAATTTTTGCGTCTCTTGGTCCACTACTTTTCTCAGAGTCCATGAACCCTACAAATAATAGCGGGGAAGGTTTTGATGACCTGCAAATCTCTAGACCGCTAATTTTCACTAGCCGACAACTACAGATGATCTCTTTTCCAAAAAAAAAAAAAAAGAACATAAACGTTTTCTTTTCCAAATTGGTGAAACAAAATCATTCAGGCCAACCTTGGATTACTGCTTAGATCTTCTACGTGATTACTTTCTGATGCAAATCACGCACGCTTTTACCTGATCAGTGTTCTGATAGATGATCAACTGTAAATTGACAAGTTCTTTGAGATTATCCAAATGCTTCGTAAATTTGCAATTTTGACCACATGCTCATTTGTGATTTATTGATTGAATAAAAAAATCATGGTTGAGAAGATTTCTGGTGTCTTCATCCCATTCGATCTTCAAAATAGTTGGATGAGGTTGATCGATCGGCAAGTGGAATTGAAGAATTTTGGTTGCCAAGAGTTGGACGAGGTTGATGGGTCAGGAAATTATATGGAATTAAATTGACAAAACTTTAGGGTGTAAAATGCAAGAATGATGTGTATTGGAACACATGTGGATAAGTTTGGAAAAAAATTTGAAGATCGACTTAATTTTTGGAGAAAAATAATATTATTTTTGGGTGTTGTTAATTTATAATTTGGAAAGAAAATAAATAAAAAGAATTATTCGAAAGGAAGCCCGAGCCCAGTCCACAGGCCCATTGTTACATTAAGCCCAATATACTTGGGAAATTCAGTAAGAAATTTTGATACAACTTTAAATAGGCAATTATTAAAAATAATATTTCATTTTTATTTTTCCATTTTTATATTACTTTATAGGAAGGCAGAGCAATTAAAACTTACAATTGAGTATAAAAAAGTAGTTTATTTATCCACTCAATTTTTACTAATATTCTAATGAATTTGATTTAAAATATTTAGAGTGATTTTAATTAAAATTATTGTAAGTTTTAATAAAATTAGGATAAGTATTCTTTTAATATTTTATACTTATTTAAAGTAATAAAAAAAACTTTTTTTTAATAAAAAAGGATACAGATATAAAACGTCTACGGAAGCGGAACCATCTCGATGCTTCGTACAAACGCGCGTGCGTACGTATGCACGGCATGCACGTGCCTTCTGCTTATGCCTTGTTTTACAAGAAATCGGACGCCTCGCCGATTATAATCCCACCAAAACGAATGCTGCGTCGCCGGCGTCAGTAGAAATCCGACTTCCGAGAAAGGAGGAGCTCTTCGCATCTTTATCTATCCCCGCTGGGTTCCTGTTGTTTCATCGATCCGGGACTTTTGGGGAGAGGAAGAAAGGGTAATCGCCGCGCAGGAGTGCCTCGATCCGATTGAACCATTCCGATCGACATGGATTTCGAGCTGCGTGTGGCTCGGGAGAAGTTGGAAAGGGAGCAGAGGGAGCGCAAGGCTAGAGCCAAGGCCAAGTTAGACCGGGAGCAGCGGGCCAAGGCTGAGGCCGCCCGCCAACGCGAAGCCATCGAAGCCACCCAGCGCGATAAGCGCCTCGACGCCGCTCGCGCCCAACTCGAGGTCTTACATCTCTTCTTTCTCCGCCTCTTTATTCTGTATATTCCTTTATCCTTTTATTCTGCCGGGCTATTAATTGCGATTTGAGCGAGTAGCTGAAAAAAAAAGGAGCTTTTTTTCGTGCATCTTTGTTTTTCTTCTTTGATTTGCTAAGTAACGGTTACATATTTCTGGGCTTGATTTATGAAATTTGGTTAGCTTCTGGAGATTGTGTGGGTTGGTTATATTAAACATCCCTTTAACAAATGGCATGTGAATCTGCATCCCAATTAATCAAAAACTGCGACTTTTTTTTGGTTTAAAATCAAATTTAGTTATGTGTAGCATTATAATCTTCAAGAAAGAAAACTAACTTGGTTCTTGGTGATGCTTTAAGTGGAATGATGCATTTTTTGAAGTAATATTTGAAATATTGTCAACAATGCTTCTACTTCTTTGTCTGCCTATTTGAATAACTTGAACCAGCATAAAACTGAATTCTTCTTGCAGGCAGAGCGGCAAAAGGAAGAAAGCATGCTTCTCGGGAATGGAATTGTATTTTCCCGAACTTTTGAAGCTGTATCTTTTGATGGCTTTGGAGACAAAATCAAACTTCCACCTTCTTGCTTTCAAGAATTATCTGATCAAGGTGCCCTGGATAAAGGCCCCATGCATTTTAGGCTGTCGATGGTTAATGAATCAGTTCCATCAGATTCTGATGCTGATGTCCAGAGTGGATTCCGATTAACTCATTCAGGAGTTTTAGAGTTTACTGCAAGAGATGGTTCAGTGGAACTACCTCCCCACGTATGGGACAATTTATTCTCTGGTGTCTGTCTAGATGTTCCTCTTATTGAGGTGCGTTATGTTAGCTTACCAAAAGGAACATATGCAAAATTACAACCTGAAGGGATGGGTTTTTCTGATATTCCCAATCATAAGGCCGTGCTCGAGACAACTCTCCGTAGACATGCAACTTTGTCTGAAGGTGACATTATTACTGTCAGTTATGGTGAACTAAACTACAAGTTGAGGGTTCTTCAGCTAAAACCTGCTTCCAGTGTCTCTGTTCTAGAAACTGATATTGAAGTTGACGTAGAGGGACCTGACTCTGCTTCCAACAATATAGGGAAAGATCGTGTTCTTACACCACTTATCATGGGAAAGATTGAAGAAGGAATTGTTGAAAAAGGGGAGTGTAATTACTATAAGTTCATTGTTGAGGATGCTATGAGAGATAAAATTGCATCTGGTCAGATCAATATTGAAATAAAGCTCGATGCAGATGGTAATGGAGATACCAACATTTATGTATCAAGGCATCCAATGATATTTCCGACCCAGCATCGCCATGAATGGTCATCTCATGAGATGGGCTCCAAGGCTCTGATAATAAGGCCAAAGGATCTGAATCTGGTTGCTGGTACCTATAGCATTGGTGTTTTTGGTTTTGAAGGTGTTACAAGGTATAAAATCTCTGTGGCTTATAAAGACAACATTAAGCAAAAGGTCGGGGAACATGCTACTGTTCCATCACAAGTTGATGTGGAATCTGTAGAATGCCGAAATTGCAAACATTATATATCCAGTCGCACCATTTTACTCCATGAAGCATATTGCATTCGACACAATGTTCTTTGCCAATATAATGGTTGTGGAGTTGTTCTTAGAAAGGAGGAAGTGGCAAACCATGTACATTGTGATAAATGTGGACACGCCTTTCAGCAAGAAAAGTTGGAGAAGCACATGAGGGTGTTTCATGAACCACTTCATTGCCCGTGTGGAGTGATACTAGAGACGGAACAAATGGTATGCTACTTATTCCATGTTTATTTCTTGTGTGTTATTAGGCTCTATGCAGTTGCCAATCTTGGTTCTGGATTTCTTTTATAAGAAGTTGGGCAACAACTATTTGATTTTATCACTTTACATAATCTTACTCTTCTATGAAATAGATATTTCCTGTAATTAGTCAGGATATTATGGTTTATTCAATGGTCTAGATACATGATCTCTCAATCATTGCATATTAATCTTATAGATTCCCACCTTTACATTTTTTGGATGTGAGTCACTAAATTCAATTACCTATTCCATGTAAAAATTAGTCACAAACCTTTTGTTCAGTGTTTACCATCAATTACTTGTTTGTAAACCACTTGATTTTTGGAGTTTCTTCTCTTCATTGTAGATGGCACTGGATGGATGTATTCTGTGCCTTACACAAGCAATTTGGTACAACTATATATATAATAAAAGAGAGAAACTAGGTTTATCAATCAGAGTAAAAAAAATGCGAGGGGTGTTATAATGGTAATGACTGAGCTTAATTTGCTGAAGGCGACCCATTGGCTTGCCATTGTTGTTTTGTTGGATCTCTAAATCATCTGTACTGCACAGAATTTGATTTGTCGCTTTTGTTTCAACTACGAACTCTTAGTACTTTTATGGCATTTTATATTTCGTGCATCAAGGTTTCTCCATAAAAACGATTACTAATTCAGTAGATTGTTCCTTTGATGCCTCTTTTACACTGCTTTGTATATATGTATTTGCGAAGAAAATTCATTCTTGTTTACGAGACCTTCATTCTCTTATGTGACAGGTCGAACACCAATCCTTGATGTGCCCACTTCGTTTGGTAACTTGTCGCTTCTGCGGAGATATGGTCCAAGCTGGTGCCGCAGCAGCTGATGCTCGGGATCGTTTCAGAGGGCTCTCCGAACATGAGAGTATCTGCGGGTCTCGGACAGCTCCATGCGACTCATGTGGGCGTTCCGTCATGCTGAAGGAAATGGATCTCCATGTTGTTGCTGTGCATCAGAAAAGCTAACTTAACTACCTCTGCCATTTCAAAACATTCAAATTCATCTTAGATATGGGCTCGAGTGTGCCACAAACTTTCATGCATCTTTTATTCTGTATTATTTTGAATGTACGAAATCAAAAAGATGAAAGATCTTTCCTTTTAAAATTCCAATTGTCTCGCCCTGAGTCTTCAACTTTTGAAACCTAGCTTCTAATGAACAGCCACTATAAAGAAGATACAAACTAGGAAGCTGTCGATCACAAGTGACTCAAAAGGGTGAGTAGGAACTTGTTCTTATATGCTGAGTAGCGAGGCCATATATACATTCCTTTACATTTCAAGGGAGCAATTCCCTGGATCTATAGATTTGCAGCATATCATTTAGCTTTTCTTACTCCTCCCGGGGGATCCATCGACTCCACCAAATACTTTTCCTCCGTCTGTTAAGATCATCCATGCTCTCATTTAGGGTTTTAATTAACTTCCTCTGCACGCGGAGGATGGAAGCGAGCAAGTTACGCTGCTGCGAACCGCCCTTCTTCGGCTTGATTTCCTGTTAATTGCATTGCATTGCACTCTAGATCAGAAAATGGCAGAAGAAACAATGCAAGCATTGTAAACTGCGATAAGCTAGTCTTTTTTTCATATGACTACTGGCGGAAGAAATGTTAAGGCTACTTACTCTCAGTTCCTGGAGTTGCGCTTCTGTGAAGCCGCCTTCTGATGCTGTCCCTGACTTTGCCATAAACTTAATAATCCAATTGGCAGCTTCACTGTAGTCCTTTTGCGTCGCGCGGTATTGTTGAAGCCTTAAATTTTGCATAATGGACAGACCGAGCAGGCCTTCACGTTTGAAAAATGGGTGAGCTAGTGCAGCCTTTGCGCTGGTTCTTTGGCGCGCTTTATAACGAACCATGGAAGTGAGAAGCTCCCAGCCAATGCCTCCATCTAAATCTAGCAGTTCAAATCCCTTTCGGAGATCTGGACTGGCACGGGGCTCCACTAGATTTCTCCATGCACTTAAGTCATAGTTGCAGCGCTTCAGCTGACGGTTAAATTGTACAAGGCTGTTGTCAGACCGTAGCGACGGAAATACCTGAACAAAGAAGTAGCAATTAGCCTCATTCTTCTACTTTACTCAAAAGCAATATTTGTGATGATTGACAAATAGTATATCAAGAAGTTAAAATGCTTAAGCCTAACTTAATAGTAGCTAACCTCATCTAATCTTTTAAAACTCCTTTGCTAGCTCTCAACTCACCTATAAGACTAAATTGGGGAGTTACGATCTCCCTCACTTAAGGCTTATAAGGGTCTAATCTTATAAATTCACAATGACGGTAAAGAAAGTCATTCGATGATTTGATTGAACAAGAAAATACTCATAGTGAATGATTGTATGTGTGTGCATTGCTGGGAATTGACTAGCACATTCTGGTAAGACAAGCATTTCTTGAGACTTTGAGAACATACCATTTGAAGGAAAATAAGGCCCAAGCTGTAAATGTCAAATCTGTCAGGTGAGTTCAGCTGTTGAGAACAAAAACGCCAAAAGAGTAAAGACTGACTTAATTTTCTGGTAAAAACAAATGAAAATATAACTGTTTCATCCTTTTGGCACATAAATGAATACTAAAATGTGCATATCGATGAACCTGCCACAGAACAGGGGATAATGCAGTAGCCACTGGTGCAGAAGGTGCAGAGGGTGTTTGTGTACTCATGATATACTGCTCAGGTGCAGCATACCTAACAACAACAACAATTAGAATGTTTTAGAACTACCTATGTATAAACTCCTTTGGATAAAGATATCAAAAATATAATAGAACAGAAATATGCAAGATCAGATATATATACCGTGGGTCGAGCAGAAACTCCTTGGGAATATAGTTTATACCAACTCGCAAATCTGTTGCGGCTCCCAGATCGATAATTTTGAAGGTTCGAGCCCCTGCAATTATAGTTATTGTTGATTAGAACCCATCTACAAACAGATAAATTCAACCGTGTAGAACTATGACATGACAATTTCCACCTTCTGAGAAAATCACATTTTGAGGCTTAATGTCTCTGTGGACGATCCCTGTCGAATGAAGACCATCTAAAGCAAACAAAAGTTGCCTCATGATTGTTTGAATAATTTTGTTCTCTCTTTGTAATCCCTTTGGCAAATCTTGAACTTCTCCTAGAATCTTAGCCTCCACCTGAAGAAATGGATGTCGGGCAAATTAAGAAATAGTAGGATAGAACTTGCGAATAAAATCAGCTACGAAAAGGCAAGACAACATAAGAACCTCAGAAAAAACAATGTAATAGAACTGATCCAAAAGTTGTGATTAGTGTGATGAGCATTAATGTAATCTTAAAGATGAATGTTGAGCTTTTAAAATCACATCACTTGGAGCCTGATTCACTATAATCAGTTTTTTCTTTAACAAAGGTATCACTTGCTAAGTTATTGCAACAGTACATAAATAATCAAGATACAACAAAATGACTCGGTTACTTTCAACTATTCGAAGGAACATAAATGCATATCTTCCGAGAAAGAGATGAGAAAAATTGTGTGACAAGCACTAGAAGCTATAACCAACGCTTAGTTAGATTATGCTTATTAGTGCACTGGTATCATACTGTCACATAGATTATGCTTATTGCGGAAGTTAGCTAGATCACTTTGGCTTAACTTGAATCACTTCATTGTAGTTTTTCCTTGTCATATTGAACTGTTTACTTATAAAGGTGTTTTATGAAAGGCAAAAAGGAAAAAATCTCATAAACTGATTCCCCTAAAAGAATTAATTATTCCATACACTGGTTGAACTAATAAAAAACTTCATCTAATTTGGCAACTCTTCAGAGATACTTAAGCTTCATGGGGTTCAACATACTCTTCAGAAATACTTGGGAAAATTAAAAAGCTAAACTGAGTAGCAGCACAGAGATAGAACAACATTAGAAAAATAGAGCACATGAAACTGGAACAATGGTTGCAAAAGTATACTGACATTATAGGGGAATTCTTTGCTTTGGATGAGATCTGCAAGTGTGTCCTCACCCTCAAAACGCCAAATGAGCCAGTACTCATCTCCACCCTTCCCTTTAGATTTGTTCTGTGAAGTAACACACGGCACTTGTTACATCAAGCAATGTTTCTTCCCAAAAGAAATCGAGTTGATAAAAGACAGTGTCCCAGAACATAAGAGAAGAGTACCTCAAGAAAACCATACAAGAAATAGGCACAGCTGCTAGCACAGGCTCGTCGCACACGCTCATTCATCCATATCTCCACTGCTCCATATTCGGTGGCTTTCTTCAATACCAAATCGCCTTCCTTTTAACCAATCAAATGAACAAGAATTAGGGATTAGGCTAAACAGGAGCTTAGCCCTGTCATGCTCGCTTGGTTGACATGAAAACTGCTATGACTAGAGTAGTGGTGTCAATGGACCGTGCTTGGACTGGACATGACACGAGTCCAGTTCGTGCCGTGCTGTGTCGGCGGCAGTGCCGTTCCGTGCCGGCGACAGTGCCATGCCCCGCGTGGTGCTGTGTCGTGTCGGCTGCTGTGCCGTTCCGTGCTAGCGGACGTGCCGTGACGTGCAGTGCTGTGCCGGCTATCGTGCCGGCGTGCCGTGCCGGCTATCGTGCCGGCGTGCCGTGCCGACTATCGTGCCGGCGTGCCGTGCTTTGCCGTGACGGCGACCCTACCATGCCTTGCTGTGCTGGCTGCCTTGCCGTTCCATGACGTGCAGTGCTGTGCAGTGCCGACTGTCGTGCCGGTGTGCCGTAACGCCCGCCGTACCATGCCGCGCTGTGCCGGGAACCGTGGCGTGCAGTGCCGTGCCGGTGTGCCGTGCTGTGCCGTAACGCCCGCCGTACCATGACGCGCTGTGCCGGGAACCGTGGCGTGCAGTGTTGTGCCGACTGTCGTGCCGTACCGTGTAGTGCCGGCGAACGTGCCGTGCCGTGCTGCCGACTGTCGTTCCGTGCCGGCGGCCGTGCCATGCCGCGCTGTGCCGTGCCGGTTGCTGTGCGGTGCCGTGTCGGCGGAAGTGCCGTTCCGTGCAAGCGGTCGTGCCGTGCCGTGCCGTGCCGTGCCGGTGGCAACAGCCCTCTTTACATCTCTAGACCAGTGAAATAATCCAACAACTGAATTGAGAAAAAATCAACATGATTTGGGAAATTACTATGAGAGCACCTTGATTGAAGGCTTGGGGTTTGCCAAGGAGACCTTATAGACGACCCCGAAGGCGCCTTCACCGAGCTTCTTACCGAGCACAATATCATCCTGCATAACGGAACCAAGCGAGGCGATAGACCAAGGGATCGGAAGGCGCACAAAGGGAAGCAAAAGTATAAGATTGTGCATCAATCGAAAGGCAATACCTTGTGGATGGCGGGACGAAAGAAGCGTTCCACAAAAGCGAGGACGAACATGTCGAAGAAGCCGGGTGCGACGCCGGGGGTCGCCCAGAGGTAGGACACGGCGGCGACGGCGAGGGCGACGCCGGGGGCGGTAAGGGTGAGGCCAGTGGGTCGGGGCAGGGTGCTTCGGTAAATGATGTCTCCGCACTCCATGACGGTGCAGGGGAGTCCCACGCCCACCCCGACGAAGAGATCGTGCAGGTGGGCCGAAGCCCTAGCGGGCGCTGGCACCTTCCGTCCAGTGGGAAATGAGGGAGGAGGAGACCTGCGCCGGTGGCCAGAGAGAAAGAAGGAAGCGTGGCCGAGGCGGAGAGCGCCGGCCGTCGCCATTGCTCATAAGATTAGTGGTCAGTATGCGTCGGGAGTGTGGAGCTGCTGCTCATTCAATTGGGGGATTTATGGTTTTATTTTTTTTCCATAAAAATTTTTTAATTTTATTTTATTTTCCATAAAAAACATTTTAATTTTATTTGGAATATGCCTTTTAAATTTATTTTGTTGTTGCTTGTAGATATTTATACACGCCATTATCCACTAGCCACAATTTAGCAAAATTGATGCCAAAGGTACTTGTCTACTCACAAGCATGTGGTTGGAAATTTTGGGATTGAGATTTTATTTTTATTTATTATTTTTAATTTCAGTTAAAATTTAAGTGAAAATCAAATAATGCAGATAATAAAAAAACAAAAATCATAACAATAGTGTGTATTACTAAAGAATTTAATATTTATAACTTTACATGCTTGGTTACAAATTAAGCCTATAAATTTAAATTTATTTTAATTTATTAATGTGAGTTACTTAGAATACTAAACAAAAATGGCTGTAGCTCCTTCATAAGGATTTACGTGAACGAGAAAACGGTAAAAAAAATGGAAAGCAATAATGTAATTAATGTTAGGTCCGGTTGAGTCAGAAGAAAGGGTGAATTACTCACTTTGATTATTTGATTAATTTGATTTTACACAGTAAAAATTTGAAGGTAATACTAATTTATTTTTATTTGGTATCCATTTTTTTTAAGATGACTAATCTAAGGTTCTACATCCGGGTCACACTTTGCACTATGAAATTTCTCCTTCTCGGATTAACATTAAAGATGGAGAAATCTTATACAATCATCTACAACTCTCCCTCTCAATAGAATACCTCATAAGGAAGAAGAAGTCAAGAAATTAGGATTTTGAGTACACGTTCTTCTTCTTTGAGTGGCTTGAGATTACAGTATTAGTGAGAGCTTAGCACTTGAAGTTGAACTTGAGCTTAAGCTTGAGCACTAAAGAGTAATGGAGAATACTTAATCGTAATAGAATAGTTTCCTTTAAAATAGGCGCTTTGGATCTTCTTAAACCGTAGAGAAAGAGTCATTTTTCTTGTCATTTTGTGAGTCTTAATCGATTAAGAAGTGATTTTAGTCGATTACCAGGTGTTAATCGATTAAAGTAGTCAATTTTGTGCGTGTTTCATTTACGCAACTCCTCTAAATCGCCTACTAATCGATTAAGATTAGGGTAATCGACTAGCTTAAGCGATTAGGAGTTATTTTGATTTCGAACAAAATGTCTCTTAATCGACTGAGCCAATCGCTTAAGCTTCGAACAGAAGCATTCTATTTGAAGCAAAATAACAACATAAGTGATTGATTTAATCGCTTATGGTTTCCTAGTCGATTACTGTAATCTCTTGACAAACCATCTGTTTCAAACATAAGGTTTGTTAAGCGATTGGCTCAATCGCTTAACATCCTCTTAATCAATTAAGAGTTTTTTTAATCGATTAACACACTTTACTTTAGCTGATTTCAATTGCCTCGCCAAGAATCTTATTCTTGATCTCCCTGAACTTCTTTTGCCTTACATCCGATCTTCTGACCTGCAAGGACTTCTTCTGTGCCAAAGATATGGTCCACTGACCTCCTTGGACTTCTCTTGCCTTGCATCTAGTCTTCCGACCTGCAAGAGCTTCTCTTGCCAGGTATCCGGTCCTCAATCTTTTTAGTCTAGAAACTCAAACTCATATTAGATATAATGTATTAGCCTAAACTTAGATAATTGTCAACCATCAAAATTTCTTCCTAGGGCATGATTACACCAACAATCTCCCCCTTTTTAATGTTTGACAATGTATTTAAGTTTAGACTAATTTATAGCATAACATAAGCATAAACGCATAATATAAGCATAAACAATAGTATAAAACTATGTAAACTGTATTTGTAAACTTGCAAAAGATGTTATGCAATATCATGAAATTTAAATGCAATATTTTCTTTCCCTTGGCAAATATCAAAAAGAATAATACACAAGAGTAGAAACTAAAGTAGGAAGTGAAACTCCCCCTTAAGCTATGCATAGAATCTGTATCACAAAAGCATGTGTGCTCCTGTTAAAAAATACAAGGAATATAAGCATAGTAGGGTCACTCCCCCTAAATATATGCAAATGAGAAAAACATAAACATATAAACAGATAGATAGAATAAGGGCACCCATTTCCAAAAAATCATAGTTAAGTCAAAAAGTTCATACAAGTAGGCATGACTTAAAGAAAATATCTAAGTACACTATAAATATCTACTAGTCCCTAATGAATGGTATATAAAAATCCATCATGTCGTTAGCACCAGCAGCATCATTGCTAGCTGTAGGAGGAACGACCACTGCAAAGGTGCAAGCATCAATAGCAGAGCCACCATAGGAGGAGGAGGAGATCGAAATGATGGCCCGATGGTCCAGGAGCGGACCAGCTCGTGCAATGAGGCAATATCTGATCGAATATCAGCTAGAGTCATCTAAGTGCCTGCCTGGCCCTCTATAAGAGTATCAAGTCACCCATGGATCTGTGTCATCTCTAGCTCACGCTCCAAACGTAACTCCTTAGATCGGGTGTCTGTGGTCTCCTCAAACTGAAAAAGTTGAGCCCGGATGTCATCCTCAGACTCAGACGTGTTATATCCAGCCTCTGCCTCAGCATCAGCTCTGGCAACCTCGGCCGCTTGCCGCCTCGGCCGCTGCGCGTCCTAACGAAGATGATTAACCTCAGGCACAATGTGAGCCAAGGAGAAGGATCACACAGAGATCCTCGAATACTTCCATGACATCGAAAGCTGACGACCATGTGTCATATCGATCCCCACAGGCTCCAGCCACTCAGTGATGACATGGCCAAATGTCATGTGTATCATCCTATGAGCTGGTCGAGTGAAATGAATGATGCATTGGAACATGTTTAATGCAATGTTGATGTCAAGGGACTAGCTGAGAGCATATTGTAAGTACCTCAGGGTTGTTTTCATGTGATCAACCAAGTTAAAGTAGGTCATGTGTATTTGATCCTTGTGTTTAAGTGCAGGAGCTTAGGAATACAAGAAGTCAAGCGGAAGACGCAGCTAACGAGAAAGATGACACAGGAAATGAGCCGACGGGCTCGGTGCATCCGAGGGACAAGATGTTGCGGAAGAGTACACTGGTGGATAAGAAGAATGTACGCGGCGTTCAAGAGACGAGAAGCCGGGGAGGAAGTCTGCTCGAGGAGAAGGCCGGAAGATAGGTCCTGGTGAGCCTAATTCCGGATGGATGAAGTCATCCAGGCGATCGGAGCAGCGGAAGAAGCAAGTGAGAGTTGTTGAGCTGCTAGAGGCGCCTTCAACAGGGTTGAAGCTGCCTTCGTGCCTCTCTACGGAAGGCGCCTTCGATGAATAGTACAAATGTGTCTTCCAACCCTTAAAGGCGCCTTCACTAGCCGTTGGCCTAGGATAATGTTTTATCCTCGGCAGATAAAATTATATCCGATGTAAGGCGCCTTGGACCTCTTTAGAGGCACCTTCAAGCTGCGGATAAGATTTTCCAGAGGCTATAAAAAGAGCCCTGGACCTAGGAAATATCGAACAACTTGAATTACAACTCTTGTATTATTTCCTAGTCTATTTCTTGAGCTGTCAATATCTATAAGAGGCTTCTCCGCCTACAATGAAGGAGATCTTTTTAGTGTTGTTTACTGCTTAGGATTAACAACTATCTAGGTTTTAACCAAGTAAACCTCTCATCCTCTTACTTCTTTCTTTAAGTTGTTTAGTTCAATTTTATTATTGTTGTTTTAATAATGCTACTAATCAAGTCTAAAGATCGAGATGGGGTTTATTTTTTTCTGTAGGAAATTCACCCCCTTTTGTCGGTCTCGCTGCACCAACAAGTGGTATCAGAGTCCAACCGCTTCAGAAAGACTAACCGCCAACTGCAGTGCAAAGACGATGGCCGGACCTAGCATCAATCCGCCAACATTTGAGAGGGAGTTCGAGTTCTGAAAAACACAAAATTGAGGTCTTCTTCAAAACAAACTTCAACATCATGTTAAGTATCAAAAAATGGTTTCGAAGTACCCAAAATAATAGACGGAAAAGAACTCAAGGAATATCGATGGAGCAAAAAACAAAGAAACGAATTCATGGCCAATGATAAGGCTGAATTTCATCTACTTAATGTTCTACCTGTCCAGGAACTCAAAAAAATTGGTGACTATACATTTGCAAAAGAACATTGGAAAAAGTTCTTGGAACACCACAAAGCGGCAAGAAAAGAAGAATTCGACCCTTAGATGGACATCACTTCAGAGGAATCTGAGACCGAAGAGAACAATAACATAACGCTAATAACCGAATACCAACCTAAAAATGACGATGAAAGCAGCTCAGAGATGAGCATAGATGAAGGGGAGAATCTTCAGATGAAAGCTGTGATGAAGGAGGAGCATCAGACCACGAGATAAGTGAGGTACGCACACTTTCACTCGAACAATCTTTCCAATTTATTAAAATACTTTCAAAGAATATAGTACAACTAGAAAAGGAAAATGCTAGGTTAAAATTAAACTTAGCAAATTTATGCCCATTAGAAATGTTTGATAACTTGAAAATAGAAAAAGATAAACTAGAAGAATGAATAAAATCTATGGGAAAAAATACTGTGCATGCCTAAATTCGAATATCTTTCAAAAATCAATATTTAGAAAATATGATAGACTAGATTGGTTCATTAGACATCACCAGTGACAAATTAGGAAAATTAGGAAAATTCATATACCCCTAAATTTTTAATAAATTCAGTAGGTAGGAACCTATATTGGGTTCTAAAATCCTTTTTAGATTAAATTCCAAAATTTTTCATAGAAATTGTCTAAATTAGATTTTTTTTTTTGCTTATATGTCAAGTTGGAATCTTTTTCTATATATATATATATTTTTAAAAAGGACTGAAAACTATTTCTGAAAAACATTGTCCTATTAGTAATGCTTGTAGTGTACCCCTAGAAATTTATTTTCAAAACTGTTTAACTGTCTATTATAATTTTACCTTTTTTTATATGATCAAAGGGGGAAAAATAAGTACAATTTAAGAGGAGAAAGGGAGAGTTAGATAATTTTCAATTTTTTTCCATTTTAACAAATTGCATCATTTTAGTGCATTTTTAACCTTAACTTAACTTGGCTTGATGCACATCAAAAAGGAGGAGATTGTAAGTACCCCAGGATTATTTTAATGTGATCAATCAAGTTAAGGTAGGTCTTGTGTATTTGATCCTTGTGTCTAAGTGTGCAGGAACTTAGGACCACAAGAAGTCGAGCGGAAGACACAGCTAGAGAGAAGGATGACATGGGAAAGGAGCGGACGGGCTCGGTTCATCCAAGGGACGATGTGCTGCGAAAGAGTACACCGATGGACGAGAAGAATGTACGTGGCGTTCGAGAGACGAGAAGCCAAGGGAAAAGATTGCTCGAGGAGAAGGCCGGAAGATGGGTCCCAATGAGCCTAATTCCGGATGAATGAAATCACCCTGGTAATCGGAGCAGTGAAAGAAGCAAGTGGGAGTTACTAAACTGCTATAGGCACCTTCAACTGAAAACTCCTCCGCGCCTCTCTATGGAAGGTGCCTTCTATGAACAGTATGAAGACACCTTCCATCCCTTGAAAGCGCCTTTGCTATCCTTTGGCCGAGGATAATGTTTTATCCTTGGCAGATAAAATCTTATCCGATGGAAGGCGCCTGAATCTCTTTGGAGGCACCTTCAAGCTGCGGATAAGATTTTCCAGAGGCTATAAAAAAGCCCTGGACCTAGAAAATATCGAACAACTCGAACTACAACTCTTGTACTATTTTCTAGTTTATTTCTTGAGCTGTCAACGTCTGTAAGAGGCTTCTCCGCCTACAATAAAGGAGATCTTTTTAGTGTTGTTCACTGTCTTAGATTAACAACCAAATCTAAGTTATAACCAAGTAAACCTCTGGTCCTCTTACTTTTTTTTTTTAAGTTGTTAAGTTCAATTTTATTATTATTGTTTTAATAGTGCTACTAATCAAGTTCAAAAATTGAGAAGGGGGATTTTTTGTATAGGCAATTTACCCCCCCTCTTGCCGGTCCCGCTATACCAACACATATAACATGAATATGTGTATGGGTCTGATAGATGCAAGGGCCCAAGTTATAATGGGTAAAATGCATTTGACCATGACCTTAAACAAGGCATAGTCAACTGGAGAGAGCTCCATAGCAGAGTATGTGGTGATAGAAGCTAGGGGTCCATCAGGTCGTGGCCGACCATAAAAATGTTGATGCATGTTATCAAGAGAAATATGACCAAATGGTGGAGGTAAAAGCTCTGGAAATATAGGGTAGAAAATAAACGTATTGGTGGATGACGAACACTCTAAGAACGACCGTAATATAGAAGGAGAAAAATCCAAAGTGCATTTAGCAACGCGAGTTCGATAGTGATATTCGTCACCATGAGGATTGAGGTTGTTATAAAATTGGGATACATAATCCTCATGGATGCACGCTCAAGATACACTAATTTTTTTCAATTGATAGTGGCATAGAACACTCACTACATTGGAGCAATGATCATGAAAGAACTGTTGATCTATTGAGAGAGGAGAAATAAGCTTGAACTTATGGGTGTTGAATTTGTGTTGTAATAATGCATTGGGAAATCTGGAATCTGTAGGTGGCTGAGGAGAGTGGGAAGAACCCTCACCCGTAATAGTTTTTCGTCTAATATGAGAATGAAATGCAACTAGTTGTCAATATGTGAATGATGCACCAACAATGAAAAGTAAACACACAATATGAATGCAAATGGGATGATGCAAGAAGACATCAGAAGCAACTGATTAGCAAAGAACATAGAGCAACAAAGACACTGAAAATTGAGTTTTAGGGTTTAGAAGTTACTTACTTTTCGGAGGTATGGATGAGAAGGAGGAGGCGCTGATGTGTGTTGTCGAACCAGAGAGCTTTCGATGGCGAGAAGGGGTTGGCTCAGACACTCGATCGACGATGAAAGGGAAGAGGTCGGCTAGGGCAGAGACACGAGGCGAGAAGGTTTAAAAAAGGGAAAGTGGGTAGGTGACTTATTTAAGGCGCGGGATCGCAAAAGCCCATAACGTAATTGATTAGGGAATACATTAATCGCTTAAGAATGACAGTAAGCGATTATAACAAGCCCTTCAGACGGATTCTGTGCGTCGTGAAAATGTTCGGTAAGCGACTACCATAATCGATTAAATAGGCCAAATCGATCACTGTGATAAATTTAGAAAGCTACTGTGATTACGTGAAGTTAGCCGAATCGATTACCATAATTGATTCAACACACTTTTTGGCACAGATTATGGTTCCAAATCAATTGATCCAATCGATTGGGGTTGTCCTAATTAATTGGCTCGATCGATTCCGACCTGAACAGGTACGAAAAGTGGAATTCTTAAGCAATTGATAACTGATATCAATCACTTAAGGTCTGATAACTCCACAAATCTACATATTTGTATCGATTTGTCATAATTGGAGCCCACCTTTGGATTTAAGTACTCCAAAATTATCACTAAAAAGAATAAAGTGATTTAATTGGACTAGGATGGTTGGTGAGGTTTAAAATATCCAATCATGATCTTTGGACCAAATACACATTAATTATGTATTGATCTTCCCCATGATTGGTCAAATAAATGATCAATGGAAAAATTCAATCTTCTTGACTAAAGTAATGCATCGTAATAAGCATTATGACCAAGAGAATTGACCCTAACCTCTCACTTCCATCTAAACATATCAAAAGGATAAACAAGGAAAATCCTATGTTTTTGTGAGAGGCAAAGCAATGATTAAGGAGACATCAAGAATTTTAGCTTTGAAATGATCATGGAGGATTGTGGTCTAGTCAATACAACACATTCTCAATTCCCTTTGAAGAAAACTAAATTCAACTTCGAGAAGGAGTTTAGTGAAAATGTCGGCTAAGTTTAATTTTGACTCAATATAATTGAGAACGATATCACCTTGAGTCACATGATCACGAATAAAATGATGCTTGACCTCTATATGTTTTGTTCTTGAATGATGGATGAGAACTTGGACACTTTTATAAGTGAGTTTATAGTCTTCTAGTTGTTGGTGAAATTTCCAGTAGGTCAAGGTTGACCTAGTTAACCAAGCGTAAACCATGGTCATGGTTTCGATGTTTGACAATACAGAAAGACATATAGACATGGACAATGCAGGTGCAGTCGTCCATGCGGAGAGATACTGATCAGGGTCTGATCAGGTTGGATGAAGAAGAGTCAAGTAGGTCAAGGTTGACCGGATACTTGACTGGGAAGTCCTAACTGGGATGTTAAGCAGTTCGGGAAGTCCTGGTGAGTGAAGCCAGGCAGTTCGGAAAGCCCTAGTGAGTGAAGCCAGGCAGTCGGGAAATCCTGGTGAGTGAAGCCAGGCAGTGGGAAAGTCCTGGTGAGTGAAGCTAGGTAAAAGTGGAAGTCCTGGTGAGTGAAGCCAGGCAGTGGGAAAGTCCTGGTGAGTGAAGCCAGGCAGTTGGAAAAGTCCTGGTGAGTGAAGCCAGACAGTTCGGAAAGTCCTAGTGAGTGAAGCTAGGCAGTTTGGAAGTCCTGGTGAGTGAAGCCAAGCAAGGAAAATCCAGATGGGTCAAGGTTGACCAGACATCTGGTGAAAAGTCCAAGTATGGAGACTTGGCACGGGAAAGTCCAAGCAGGGAGCTTGGCATGGGAAAAGTCCAAGTATGGAGACTTGGAACGGAGAAGACCAAGTTGGAGACTTGGCATGCAAAGTCGGAGAGGGCTCGGTAGCTCGTTCTCCGGACTGTGGTCGGAGAGGGCTTGGTAGCTCGTTCTCTGGACCGGACGAAGTCGGAGAGGGCTCGGTAGCTCGTTCTCAGGACCAAGTAGGGTTTAGGGCTGGGAGCTCTAAAACTGGATCGGTCTGGTGACCGATCCAGTGATACGCTGGGTTATCTGATCGGTCTGGTGACCGATCAGTAACCAAACAGAAGCTTTCTGTTGCTTATCTGATCGGTCAGCAGATCGCATACAGTGAAGTTCCTGATCGGTCTGCAGACTGATCAGGAGACGATCAGAAGGAGATCACCTTCGGGAGGGAAAGGTCCTGATCGGTCATGGGACCGATCAGGGAAGGACCTGATCGGTCCATGACCGATCAGGGAAGGGCCTGATCGGTCTTGTGACAGATCAGGGAAGGGCCTGATCGGTCTTGTGACCGATCAGGACCCTTGTGGACCGATCAGGATAAAGCCTGATCGGTCCACATCCTAGCCGTTGCGTAGCAACGGCTAGTTTCTTCTGTGTCTTCTTCGCATGTTATAAAAGGGATTGAGGAGCTACTGTTCTTCGCTCTTCTTCCTCTTCTTTCTACTGAGCTGCTGGTGTGCTCTTGAGCTTTGCTGAGTTCCGAAGCTTCGTGTGAGCTTCTTCGACTAGGTTCCTGCTGTTGTAGGCGTCTCGTGAAGTTGCTGCTTCAACCAGTCGACAAGAAGGCAAGCTAGGGTTATTACATTGTTGTATTGTACTTAGTTTCTTGCTGTATTCTTGTACTCCTGTTTATCTTGCTGTTGCAAGACATTGTGGCGAGGTTTCTCCACCCAGAAGGAGTGACTATTAGCCGGGTTTCCGGGGTTTCATCCACCGACGGATTGATAGGCTTTGTCCACCTTACGGACACGCCGAGGAGTAGGAGTATCATCTCCGAACCTCGTTACATCATCGCGTTGAGGTTTGCTCTTCCTTATTTTCGTTTCTATTGGTTTATTTTCCGCTGCGCTAACCTGATTTGTAGAAAGAAACGAACGATTTGGGGCGGCTATTCACACCCCCCTCTCTAGCCGCGATCATCGATCCTAACACTAGTGTGTGGGTCATCCATAATAATTGTGATACACACTCTCCTATAGCAATATATTCTACTTCGATTGTGGAGAGAGCCACACAATATTGTTTCCTACTTGATCAACTAACTAGAGAGGACTCTAGAAATTGACATCCACCACTAGTACTTTTGTGATCTAATTTGTATCTGGCATAATCAGAATCAATATATCCCACTAGATCAAAAGTTTCAGTTCGAGGATACCAAAGGCCTACATTTTGAGTTCCCTTGATATATCGGAGAATTCGCTTAACGACACTCAAATGTGACTCCTTGGCACACGATTGATACCTTGCACACATACTCATGGTAAATAGAATGTCGAGTCTACTAGCCGTGAGATAAAGAAGACTCTCTATAGCACTACGATACACCTTAGAGTCAACTTCTTTTCCTTCAAGATCGCTATCTAATTTAGTATTAGTGACCATGGGAGTAGATATATTTTTGACATTTTCCATTCTAAATTTATTAAATAATTCTTTAGCATATTTAGATTGATGGATGTAAATTCTCTCATTTGTTTGTTTAATTTGAAAACCTAAAAAAAATGTCAACTCACCAACCAAACTAATTTCAAACTTATTCTCTATATAATTGATAAACTCATTTAAGAAATCTTTATTTGTGGAACCACAAATAATGTCATCTACATAGATTTGGGTCACAAATATATCATTTCCACTATTTTTCAAGAACAAGGTAGGATCAATCTTTCCTCTATAAAATCTTTTATGTTGACAATCGTTCATACCAAGCATGTGGAGTTTGTTTTAATCCATATAAGGCATTTTTAAGCTTATACACGTGATTTGGAGATTCTAAATTTTCAAACCCCGGTGGTTGCTCAACATATACTCCTTCCTTTATAAGACCATTTAAAAATGATGATTTTACATCCATTTGATACAATTTAAATCCATTATAAGCGACAAATGCAACATCATCCTAATAGACTCCAATCTAGCTACGGGTGCATAAGTTTCATCATAATCCAACCCTTCTACTTGATTGAAGCCTCTAGCAACTAATCTAGCTTTGTTTCTTACAACTATTCCCTTATCATCAAGTTTGTCCCTAAAGACCCATTTTGTATCAATAATTGATTTTTCTTTAGGCCTAAGAACTAAATTCCAAACTTGACTTCTCTTAAATTGAGATAATTTATCTTGTATTGCTAAAATCTAATCTGGATCAAGCAAGGCATTATCAATGATTTTTGGTTCAATTTGAAAGATTAAGGCTACTTGACTTCCTTCATTTCTAAAATAAGATTGAGTTTTCACTTCTTGTGTGATATCTCCTACTACTTGATCCAAGGAATGATTTACATGAATCCTAGTAGGTCTTGATTCTTGATTTGTTGTAATTTTGAGTTCAAGTGGTAAAGTTTTAATTTTCTCACTATCACTCTCTTGGTTTTCTCCCCCTTGATCATTTCTTTCATTTAATGTTAATTTCTCTAACTCAAATTATAATTCTTCCTCATTTGTTCTAGTAGGATTTGATGGAGGATTTTCTTCAAACAAAACATTTAATGATTTTTCAATTAATTTTGATCTTTTATTATAAATTTGATATGCTTTGCTATGATTTGAGTAACCTACAAGAATACCCTCATCTGCATTAACGGAGAATTTTCCTAATTGATCTTTGGTTTTTAGAATGTAAATCTTACATCCAAATACTCTAAGATGTTTAATTATAGGTGGTTTACCAAATTACAACTCATGAGGTGTTTTTCCTAGAAACCTATGTATTAATGTTCAATTTTGTACATAACAAGTCGTATATATTGCTTCGGCCCATAAGTAGCTATGAAGTGAATATTAATTTAACATGCTCCTAGTGGCCTCTTGTAAAATCTTATTTTTCCTCTCAACAACTTCATTTTGTTGTGGAGTCCTAGGGATGGAAAATTTATGTTTATAACCTTTTTCCATGCAAAAACTTGTGAACCTATCATTTTCAAATTCACCTCTATAATCACTTCTTATTTTGTTTATCTTGTGATTCTTTTCATTTTTTACCCTTTTATAAAAAGTAATCAAGGTATCTAAAGTTTGATCCTTATGTTTCAAGAAGAATACTCATGTATATCTAGTGTAATCATCTACAATCACAAAGCAATACCTACTACCATTTAAATAAACATATCTACTACTATCAAACAAATCCATGTAAATGAATTCCAATGCATTTGAAGTATTTACAATATTTTTATCTTTATGGGTAGCTTTGATTTGCTTACCCATTTGACATGCATCATATATTTTGTACTTTTGAGATAAACTCAACTCTATAACCCAAAAACATAGTTGACTAACACTTAGAAGATGAAAAGTCATGTCTTTCACTAATAAAATCTTTTTATCACAAATTTTTCAGAAATTCTAATATCTCCAATTCCTATTGCTTTTAATTCACCACTATTTCCAAAAGAAACGGTACCTGATCCGAGGATGACCCAAGGAGTACGCAGGAGTGCCCACCTCCGAGGAAGTTCGGGGCTTCGGTAGGTGTCAAGGTCAGGGGAGTCAACTAATTGACCAGCCGACCGGAAAGCTCTCTAATCCGGGGATGACCCAGGGAGTACGCAGGAGGGCCCACCACCAAGGAAGTTCAGGGCTTCAGTAGGCGTCAAGGTCAGGGGGGTCAACTAATTGACCAGCCAACCGGAAAGCTCTCCATCGCAGATCGGCCGATAGAGTTCGGTGAGAGACGACCGAGCTTGCAGCGCACAAAGGCAAATGATACTCTAGCCGATCAGCCGCAGCACACCGACCGAACCAATCGAGCAGAGTCCGGTCAGACTAGTGGCCGACAAACAGGAATAGTAGGGGCACATGCCTACATCCTTTTGGGAGTTAGTGCCGCCAACGATCGGCGCAGATGGACAGAAAATCGAACGGCAAGATAGAGAATCGTACGGGGGAAGCTTCCACCGCCGCTACAGAAATATGCCCGCCCCGTTATTGTAAGGTGTCAAGGACACCTTCTCGATGCTAGCTTTTAGGGAAAGCTTGGGGAAGCGTGTCCACTCGGGAAATGTGCAATCTACTCATCGAGGCTCTATATAAGAAGGGAGATCGCCCTTCGCGGAGGTACGCAGAATACATCTTTGGAAGCTACTATTCATCACTTTCTTTTTACTCATATCTTCACTTGCCGGTGTGTGACTTGGCCGTCGGAGGGTCGTCGCCGGGAACCCCTTCTCGGCTTGGCACTAACGACTTATGATTGCAGGAGCATAGGATCATCAGCGAAGACGAAGAGCCACCTCAACGTTACTTCCCGGCGGCCATCTCCTCAACTTCGAGGCATGATCAAATTGGCACCGTCTGTGGGAACTTCAACCTGAACCCGGAAGCAAAAGATGGAAGAAGTCGGACGACCTATGATCGTAACGCTGATGATAGAAGAATTGGAAAAGATGATCCAGGCAGGAGTGCCGAGGGTGATGGAGCAGCAACAACGAGTTTTGGCCGAACGCCCGGCACAAGAGCCAGCCGTCTCAGGATCCGGCCAACTTGGAGATCAGGGTCGCGAGGCTGAACCCGTGGCCGACCAGGAGATCCGCAAAATATCAGACACGTTCGGACCAGCACCCAACGCGCCGATCCCCTTCCACCGAGCGTTGTTTCGGACGCCCTCAAAGGAAGGAGGCCGAGCCAGTCGAGACCGGGGCTCTTCGTCAGATGAGGCGCCCGAAAGGGATGCTCGAAAGGGAAAAGCGCCACGAGACGATGATTCGCCCGAGCGGGTCAACAATCAATTCTCGCGAGGAATTATTGAGGATCCCCTACCTCGCCATTACACCCTGGTGGCGATCGGAGAGTACAATGGGAGTGTTGACCCGGACGACCATTTGGCCAAGTTCGACAACACGGCCACACTGCACCAATATACCGATGGGGTGAAGTGCAGGGTCTTCTTAACAACCCTATCAGGGCCTGCTCAGCGATGGTTCACCAGGCTGCGGATCGGGTCCATCCATAGCTTCAAGGATTTCCGGGCTGCCTTCTTGCACCATTTTGCGAGCAGTCGCCGACATCAAAAAATGAGTGTCAACTTGTTCTCGCTGAAGCAAGGCCCTCGAGAAACGCTCAGGACCTATATACAGCGCTTTAACCAGGTGGCGATGGATATACCAACAGTCTCCCCGGAGGTACTAGTGAACGCTTTCACCCAGGGACTCGTAGAAGGCGAATTCTTTCGGTCACTCATCCGTAGGCCACCACGAGATTTCGCCCATCTGCAGAAGAAGGCCACGGAATATATCAACGTAGAGTAAGCATAGGCGGCCCGTAGAAAAGAAGCACCCGCCGAGCCCCACGCCCCATCTGAACGAAGGGTGCCCAGCAACCACCAACCCCCGCGCGGACCCCGGGCCACAGGAGTACAACAGTATCTCGAGCCAAGGACGCATGCAGTGCATATGGAGGCCAATTTGCAGAAGAAGAGCAAAAATGGACCCCAATGTTCTGTAAATTCCACCAGTCAGGAACGCACAACACCTGGGAGTGCCGAGGAGACCCTAATGTGCACCGACCAAAGCTGAGGGAATTCCGACACCGGTCGCCCACCCTAGAGCAACATCCCGAGCGCAGAATTGAGCAAAGGACCAATGGTCGGAAGGCGTGCGACCAACAAGGGCATCATTGGCGAGATCAGAGTCCTACTCGCGTTTCCGCTGATCGGAATAGGCACCCTATACGAGAGGAAGAAAATAGAAGAAACGCCTTCCGCGGAGAAATCGGAATGATCTCAGGTGGCGCGACTGGAGGGGACTCCAACCGAGCTCGGAAGAGCCATGCTCGGTAGTTATCAATCTACGCGGTGGGTTGCAGTAAGGAGAAGGCAGAAGGGTCAGAGATCAGTTTCGACCCCAAGGACTTGGAGGGAGTGGAAGTCCCTCATGATGATGCGCTGATCATCAAGGCAGTAATCGCCAACTACACCATCCGCCGGATTTTCGTCGACACGGGAAGTTCGGTAAATATTATTTTTAAGCAAGCATTTGATTTATTACAAATTGATCGGGTTGAGCTCCTGCCCATGGCAACTCCGCTATACGGTTTCACCGGCAACGAGGTCTTGCCAATCGGGCAAGCGAGGTTAGTCATCTCGCTCGGAGACGAGCCACTGGTTAGGACGCGCACCACGAATTTCATTGTGGTGGATGCGCCCTCAGCGTACAATGTGATATTAGGCCGACCGACCCTCAACGAGTTTCGGGCAGTAGTATCAACCTATTGCCAAAAAATTAAATTCCCTGTCGGGAAGCTGGTGGGCGAGGTCTGAGGGGACCAAGTGGCGGCTCGGCATTACTACGTTGAAATGGTCAAGGAAGAAGCTAAAGTCGCCAGGAAATGCCCCCGGATGGAAGTGAACGTCATCAGGGAAAAGCCTCCTACACTGGTGTACGATGACAAGGAGGAGATACAGATACACCCGAGTCGATTAGAAGCTACTACTTTTATAGCCTCCAATCTGCCAAACCAGGAAAAGGGGGAGCTGATCACCTGCCTGCGAAGGAACCACGACGTATTCGCCTGGTGGATGCACGAGCTGCCTGGAGTCAACCTGAGCGTGGCACAGCATGAACTGCACGTTCGGCCAGATGCTCGACCACTCAAACAAAGGAAGAACGACTTCAGTGTTGAGCATGATTTGATCATCCGGGCCGAGGTTGACAAGCTACTAGAGGCCGGACACATCAGGGAGATTCAATTTCCGACCTGGCTCGCCAACGTAGTGTTGGTCTCCAAGTCAGGTAATAAATGGCGAGTATGCATCGACTTCAGAGACTTAAACAAGACATGTCCCAAGGATCCCTACCCCTTACCATGGATCGACCAAATGGTGGACTCGACGACCGGATGCGAGTTGATCTGCATGCTTGATGCCTATCAAGGTTACCACCAGGTGCCACTCGCGGCCGAAGATCAGGAGATGGTCAGCTTCGTCACTGCTGATGGGACATTCTGCTACAAGGTCATGCTGTTCGGGCTAAAGAACGCTGGCCCCACCTATCAGAGGATGATGAACAAAGTGTTCCGAAAGCAGATCGGGCGAAATTTGGAGGTATATGTCGACGACATCCTCATTAAATCTCTCCGATCAGTCGACCTCTGTGCAGACGTAGAAGAAACTTGTCGAACGCTGAGGACTTACGGGATCAAGCTCAACCCGACCAAGTGTTTGTTCGGCGCTAAGAGTGGGTGTTTTTTGGGCTAGATCATCACCGAGCGAGGAATTGAGGCGAATCCCGACAAAGTAAAGGCGATCCAGGACATGCCACCGCCCCGCAATCTGAAAGAAGTGCAGAGGCTGACCGGAAGAATCACGGCCCTATCAAGGTACATCTCCAGGTCATCTGACCGGAGTCTGCCATTCTTTAAGATATTACGATGGGCAGCCAAGTTCCAATGGGACAATGAGTGTGATCAGGCCTTCGAGGAGCTCAAACAATATCTCAGCTCCCTGCCCATCCTAGCTAAACCAATTGTCGGGGAACCGCTGTGGATTTATCTATCATCCACTGAGTATGAGATCGGATCGGCGTTAGTCAAGCAAGAGGGGGGAGAACAGCAACCGGTGTATTTTTTGAGCCACATATTGAAAGAAGCTGAGTCTTGCTACACTGGTCTCGAAAAGCTCGCTTATGCGTTGATCCTCACCGCTCGAAGGCTCCGACCTTATTTCCTGGCCCACACCATAATTGTGATGACCAACAACGCCTTGGGTCGAGTTTTGCTCAACCTCGAAGCCTCCTGCCGGCTAATCAAATGGACCACTGAGCTCAGTGAATTTGACATCCAGTATCAACCTCGGTCTGCCATAAAAGCACAGGCCTTAGCGGACTTCGTCGTGAAAGTACAAAATCTGGAACCTGAGTCCTCATGGAAGGTGTACGTGGATGGTTCGTCCGCTCGCCAAGGAAGTGGGATCAGTATATTACTCATCTCTCCTAAAGAGGACCGGGTGCAGTTATCCATTCGGCTGGATCACCGAGCCACCAACAACGAAGCCGAGTACGAAGCGCTCATAGCTGGTCTGTAAGTTGCTCAACACGTCGGGGCCACCAAAGTACTCATACATTCAGATTCGTAGTTGGCTGCGCAGCAGTTGAGCGGAACGTTCGAGATTAATAACGCTCGACTCAGGCTATATGCGGAGGCCTATGAGAGGCTCAAGGCGAGCTTCCAAGAGGTCATCATATGCAAGATTCTCCGATCGGAGAACTAAATAACAGATGAGCTAGCAAAGTTGGCTAGTGCACTAACGCCGATCGTCACTTGTTGTCCGATTGAGTAGGTCTCCCTAGTGGCGCACGTGGACAGAGCGGGAGGAATACTATTTCCGGAGGATTGGAGGACACCCATCGTGAAGTTCCTCTAATCGGGAGTTCTGACTGGAAATCACGACGTTGATCGGAGTTTAAGGAGGCGAGCCGCCCGGTTTACACTGATAGGTGAGCAACTATACAAAAAGGCATTCTCCCGCCCTCTGCTCAAATGTGTGGTCCCGGAGGACGCCGAATACATTCTCCAAGAGGTACATCAAGGCTCCTGTGGGGGACATCCGGGCGGGCGGTCATTGGCCAAGAAAGTCATCCAGGCAGGATATTTCTGGCCTACGCTCCAGGAAGATGCAAACCGAGCAGTGGCCACCTGCTTGTCCTACCAAAGGTATCACAGTTTGACACACCGGCCGACCACGAAGATGAAGGCATCCACTGTGGCCTGCCCGTTCGACCAATGGGATATGGATATAGTCGGCCCTTTTCCTATGGCGATTGGTCAAAGAAAGTTCTTGCTGGTAGCGGTGGATTATTTCTCCAAATGGGTGGAAGCCGAACCACTAGCAAGGATAACAGAGAGTATGGCCAAGAAGTTCATATGACAGAACATCATATGCTGGTTCGGCATTCCACGCCGGCTCGTTTTAGACAATGGGAGACAATTCGCTGACCAAGAACTGAAAGAATGGTGCAAGAGCTATGACATACAGCAAGCCTTCACCTCTGTGGCCTACCCCCAAAGCAATGGATAAGCGGAGGTCACCAACAGAGAGATTCTCAGAATACTACGCGTCCGGCTCGATCACATGGGAGACAGTTGGGTGGATGAGCTGCCCAGTGTATTATGGGGGCTGCATACGACGCCCAAAGAGGGAATTGGTGTCACTCCGTTCCATCTGGTATACGGTGAAGAAGCGGTAGTCCCAGTAGAAATCGGAGTCGAGTCCGATCAGGTGTTGCATTACGACGAAGGAAATGCAGAGCGGAGGATGATGGAACTCGACATGGTCGATGAGGTACGTGACAAGACAGTCGCCCGACTGACGGCGTATAGGCAAAGGATGCGACAAAACTACAATCGGTGGGTAATCCCTATATCTTTTTAGCCGGGCAATCTCGTATGGAAGAAGGTCTAGTCGGTCGGCGATGTCAAGAAGTTGGAAGCTCCATGGGCAGGTCCGTTCAAGGTATTGGAAAAGCTACGCTCGGGCGCCTACTATTTGGAAGACGCGGAGGGAAGAAAGCTGGATCGACCGTGGAGTGTGAACCACCTCCAACCCTATAGAGCTAGGTGAAGAGGTGCACGAATGAATTCATGTATTCCTTCGTTTGTATATCCTTGTTGAATGCAGGAAGAAAACAACTCATGAGTTTCCTCAAGTCCCTGTCTAACTAACGCGTCATCGGCGGTCGAGCGGCGACCTTAAACCCTCGCGTCATCGGCGGTCGAGCGGCAACCTTAAACCCTCGCGTCATCGATGGTCGAGAGACGACCTTAAACCCTCGCGTCATCGGCGGTCGAGCGGCAACCTTAAACCCTCACGTCATCGACGGTCGGATAAGTATAGGTCTAGACGATCGCCTTGTCATATTCAAAAGCCACCAGAAAAATGGAGAAAGGCATCGAATATGAAGAAAACCCGAGTTGTGCCTTAAAGTTTCTGCCGACCGGATACTTACGGGGGCAGACAAAAGTACAGTTCAAAGATTACATAGCAAGGTGAGCAAAAGACAAGGTTTTTAAGGGCTCATTCCAAATAAGCCAGGGCGTCGTTAGGGATAGAGTCATTGAGCTAATTGCGGTCAATGGTAGTGCCGGGTAGATCGGCAGGCAGGTGCCCCTTCTTCTTGAGTTGATCAAAGATATTGTCCACGGTGCAGCCGAAGAGTCTAAGAACCCGGGCAACGAACTTGTCAACGAAGGTGTCAGACCGGATGTAGGCCACCTTCATCTCCTCGAAGCAGCTATGCTCGCTTTCTTTATGAGCCTCTAAGGCCGATCGGGCGCTCTCCAGGTCCGCCTTCACCACCGCGAGATCGGCATCCTTGTCGGACAGCTGGCTCCTTAAAGAGGCTTCTTCAGACTCACGAGTTTACCGTTCGGACACCAGGAGGCCCTCCGCCTTCTTCAGCTCGTCTTCTGTCTGTTTCATCTTCTGCTCGAGAGCCCGGGCCTCCGTATTCTTCTTCTCCAGATCATCAACGACCCTTTGCTTGCGGAAGGTGGTGAGCGTGATTTTGCTCTCGAAGGTAGTGATCTCTTTTTTGAGTCGGTCGATGTACTCGACCTGCTCGGTGCTCTTACCCTGCTCGGCGGTTAGCAGCTCTTCGCTCTTGGCCAAGTCGGCCTGCAGTTGAGTCACTTGAGTGTCGTTCAGACCGTGAGTGGTCCCCGACTGGACGAGAGCCTCCTTCAACCATCTTAGTTCCTCCTCCACAAAATCGAGCCTCTGGCACATTGCCAAGCCGTCCACCCAAAACTATAGAAACAAGAACCTGGAGTAGAGCAGAGAAGAGGCCAAACTAATGCAAGAGCTAAAAGAGAAACTCACGCTGGTGAGTTGCCTAGTATGGCTATCCGCCAGCACACCCGGGGGCGCGGTCGCTGCTTGAGCACGAGCATCCTCCCACACCTTGGCCAGGTGGCCTCGAATGATGATCCGGTGCTCAGTCTGATCCGCTAAGCCCCCCGGTTCCGAAATCTCTTCGGTAGGAAGATGGAGGGTTGCAGTGACGCGTCTCCGACCGGTAGGGGCTGAGTGAGAGGAAGCCGACCGGCCAATGCGGGAAGAAGAGGGTGCGGGGTGAATGCTTGACCTTAAGATACGACCCTGACCTGATAGTGGCGGCAAGCTGGTGATTGGAGAGGCGACAAGAGGGTCGGAGGGTGTCTGGTCGAAGGAGATGTTGGCAGCCTCCGACGCATCTGGCCAGGAAGTGCCAATCCGATCAACGGTCCTTGCCGCTGAGGAAATTGAACGAGCAGCTTTCTCCGATCGGTGCCTCTTGCGCGTATTTTCGAGCGGCGTCTCCGATAGCGAGCCTTCTTCTGGAGTGGACTGAGTGGCCGGGAGTTCTGCGGGCGACACACTAATCGCCGCACCTTCGATAGGCGCCGGACTCGACTCCCCACCGGCCTCTTGATTGCCGACGAGCCCGCGCTCGGTGGGTGTCTGCTCTGGAAGATCATCCGGTCGGAATTCGTGCTCGGCCAAAACTTTGACCACTACTTTGTCGACGTCGGCGTTGGTAAGTTTCGATTGTCCAACCAATCATGCTTTCATCATGATGTCGACTGCAAAATAAAGAAAGAAATCAGTTAGACAAAGAGAAAAGAAGCGGGTGAACAGTTTACCTAAGTTGATCGGCTCGGATGGGTTGATCGGGCTCAGACCGAAGAGTGCCAGAACTCCTTCCTCCAGCAACTTATGAATGTTGAACTTCTGACCGGCCAGCATGGAGGCAGCATGTAAGTAGCCGGAGTGCTCTTATAATGGGGCAGTGAAGGTTGGGGCCCCAACGAAAGTTGCCAAATGGTCTGGAAGGGTGGCCGATCGGGAAAGTGAACAAAAAAGAAATACTCTCTCCAATGCTTATTGAAGGAAAGTACCATGTCAAAAAAGACCAGGCCAGGGCGAGCCTGCAAGTGGAAGGTGTCTGGCTGATCGGAGAGCTTTGGGTAATAAAAGTAGTGAAAAACCGAAGGGGTCAGAGGGATGTGATGCAAGCGGAACAAGATAATTATCCCGCACAAAAAGTGAAAAGAATTTGGGACTAACTGGGAAAGGGACAAGCCAAAATATTTACAAACATCTACGATAAAGGGATGGAGGGGGATCCGCAGGCCGACAACAAACTGGTCCCGGAAGAAGCAGACACAGCCTCTCGGCGGAGTGGACGGCCGATCGGTGGCCAACGGAATGTGGATCTCATAGCCAGGAGGAAGTTCAAAGGTATTCGCAAGAGCCCGAGCATCGTCCTCGTCAAACTTGGACTTCATGATGTCGTACCAAGGACTCGATGCGGGGGTCGAAGGCTGCGAGGTACTGGCCATGGTCAAAGAAATAACCAAGAAGAGCCAGGGAAAAGCAAAGGAAATGGGGTAAAGGATGGGTAAAAGAGTTCGCCGGAGGGGTGTCGGAGATGGCAGAATAGAAGACAGTTAGAAAAGGAAATAACGAACTCACCGAGGGCAGGAAAAGCAAGAGAAGCAGAAGGATTCACCGAGAAACGCTGAGGAAGTCGCCGGAAATAAGAACGATGAGTAAAGATGGGGGGAAGGCGGCGACCGCTTGCTTATAGACGTCAAGAGGCAAGGCTATGCCATCCGATCGGTAGCACGAATACCTAGAGGAAAATCTGGCTGTCAAAATTCAAAATGCCAAGGGTCACGACCCATCCTGTCACCTCAGGCATGTGGCGACAGGCGGTGACACATGGCGTGCGCTCGTAGGGCGGTTGTCAGAATGATTAAGGAGGCATGCTCAGCATTAACGCCTTAGATTGGTGCGGGTTCCAAGAGATTTTGCTGATAGGAAAGGGGAAGTGCCAAGACAAAGGTTATATGGGTCGAGCGGACAAGAATAGCAGACTCCTGGTCAGACGTCCCTCATACTGACCGATGAGCCCGCTAAAGGCATCGCCTCGAGAACAAAGAAGCATAACCGATCGAAACACCAATCAGAGGGTAATATTTTCGCACCATTTCGTCTAATCAGTCGGACTTGCAGTCTCCTTCAACTAGACTTAAAGGGGAGGCATGTGATTCGGGGGGAGTACGCAGGAGGGCCCACCTCCGAGGAAGTTCGGGGCTTCGGTAGGTGTCAAGGTCAGGGGGGTCAACTAATTGACCAGCCGACCGGAAGCTCTCTGATTTGGGGATGACCTAGGGAGTACGCAGGAGGGTCCACCTCTGAGGAAGTTTGGGGCTTCGGTAGGCGTCAAGGTCAAGGGGGTCAACTAATTGACTAGCCGACCGGAAAGCACTCCATCGCCGATCGACCGATAGAGTTCAGCGAGAGACGACCGAGCTTGCAGCGCACAAAGGCAAATGATACTCTAGCCGATCAGCCACGACACACTGACCGAACCAGTCGAGGAGAGTCTAGTCAGACTAGTGGCCAACAAACAGGAACAGTAGGGGCACATGCCTACATCCTTTTGGGAGTTAGTGCCGCCGACGATCGGCGCAGATGGATAGAAAATCAAACGGTAAGAAAGAGAATCGTACGAGAGAAGCTTCCGCTGCCGCTGCAGAGATATGCCCGCCCGTTATGGTAAGGTGTCAGGGACACCTTCTCGATGCTAGCATTTAGGGAAAGTTTGGGGAAGCGTGTCCACTCAGGAAGCGTGCAATCTACTCATCAAGGCTCTATATAAGAAGGGAGATCGCCCTCCGTCGAGGTACGCAGAATACATCTCTGGAAGATACTATTCATCACTTTCTTTTTGCTCCTATCTTCACTTGCCGGTGTGTGACTTGGGCGTTGGAGGACCGTCGTCGGGAACCCCCTCCCGGCTTGGCACTAACGACTTGTGGTTGTAGGAGCATAGGATCATCAGCGAAGACGAAGAGCCACCTCAGCGTTACTTCCCGGCGGTCATTCTCCTCAACTTCGGGGCAGGATCAGTACCTTTACTTTTGTGTCTAAATGATGAGAATTTTAATGAATCTCCCGTCATATGCCTAGAGCATCCACTATCTATAAACCATGTTGTTGAATGCTCCCCCTCGGCGCTTGCCTGTTTAAACACGATAAACCAAATATTTTGGTACCCAAATTTTGGGTCTGGTAGCATCAACAACAAATTGCTCGGGTACCCAAGCTTGCACAATCTTAACCCTTGAAATATGGTTTCTACTAACTAAAGACGTGAATTTGATTTCTTTATGTTGTGATTTAAAACCTAAACCCGTTTTATTGTAAACACTCCTTTGAGCTCCTAAAATCATATCTAAGCACCTCTAAAATCATCAACTTGCAATTTCAAAAATGCATTCTCATTCTTAAGGTCATCTAATTCAACCACGTCATTTTCATGATGCATGCAACTTTCACATGGCACAATTTCATTCTTAAATGATCTCAATTCATTTTTTAACTTTTTAACCTTATCTTTTGATTTTGCTAGAGCATTAGTTAAATATACAATGGTAGAATACATCTTATCAAGCTTGGGAGAAGTTACCTCGTCATCACTAAATGATGACTCACTTGAAGATTCCTCATTCTCCCCATGACTATCTTCACCTTCACTATCTTCCTCTTGGCTTAAGGTCATGAGTGTACCACGTGCCTTGAGCTCTTCCTCTCATCTTCTTCCGATGAGCATGAAGATGATTCATCCCATGTGGCTTTCAAGGTTTTCTTCTTCTTCTTAATCTTTTTTTCTTACTTCTTCAATTTTGGACACTTCTTTTTGTAGTGCACCTTTTCTTGCATTCATAGTAAATTATATTAGTTTTAGAATTTGAATCCATAAGAGATTTACTTTTTCTTCTGTCATCATTGAAGATCTTCTTGACATCTTCTGGTCAAACTTCCTTGAGCATCTCATCATTCTTCAAACAAAATTTGTCATTTCTCTTTATGATAGTTCTTCATTACTACATTACTATCACTATCTTGCTCCGATTCTGAAGATGACTCCTCCTTCTTCTCCTTCTTCTTTTCTTTGTGCTTCTTTTTAGTATTTTCACCTGCAACTGATGTTATACCTTTCTATTTATGACTTGTGTTAGCTTGTTCATACAATTCAAGTTCACAAAATAATTCATCTAACTTTACTACTGACAAATCCCTTGAAACCTTATAGACATCCACCATGGATGACCATAATGAGTTTCTTGGAAAGATTTTAGTGCATACCTTATGAGTTCCCGGTTCTCCACACTTTTTCCAACTGAATGGAGACCGTTTTGGAGTCGCTTGAATCTCTCATGTAGTGAGCTTACTATTTCTCCGTCCTTCATTGTGAAGTTTTGAATTTGATTTATTAGAAGATCTCTCATTGCAATTCTCGAATCCTTGGTGCCTTCATTTAGCTCAATGAGCTTATCCCACACATCCTTGGCACTCTTTAAGGGTCCAACCTTGTTGAGTTGCTCCGAGCTCAACCCATATTGAAGAGTCACGATTGCCTTAGCATTTACTTGGATCTTCATCTTTGGTTTAATAGTCCATTTTAATGATTTAAGCACTTTTTCATTCTCGGTTGGTGTCGTAAATCCCTCCGTGATTGAGAACCACATGTCAATTTCGGTCATGAGATAGTACTCCATGCGGCTCTTCTAGTAAACAAAGTTGTTGCCTTCATAGAATGGTGGTCGTGAAGTGTTGTGTCCCTCTTTCAATAATATCTTGTAGCTCTAAATTTGTGCTTCCTTAGAGGTGAATCCTCAAAAGCTACTGATACGGCGATAGAGGGGGGCCCATCCGGTACGGGTCAACTGCCGAGGTGGAGATCAAAGTCAAGGTGGTCTACGCTATGGTGTCAAAAGTCTTACCTACGGTGGTCGAGCGGAGGATGGCTACAGCGGCCGATCGAGGCAATTAGGGTCCAATTGGCAAGAGACTACAAAGGCTGGTCGAGTAATAAGTGTCCAGGCGGACCAACCATCTAGCTCGGATAATACGGTAAGATAGCTAGACGCTCAGTGTAGAGCAACAAGATGCTAAGGAGATCAGAGGGCTTGTCCGAACGGAAGGACCATGCTACTACACTCAGCCACCATAAGGAAGAGCAGCTTAGGTCGACAGAGCGGAGGGATCTCGACCGAGCGACTACCCCGCACGGCCAAATAGCAGGACCTGGTCATGAATGGAGCGGAGGAGTCCCAGCCGAGCGCATACCCCGCTCGACCAAGCAGCGGGACCTGGCTATCAATGGAGTGGAGGAGTTTCGACCGAGCGGCTACCCCACTCGGTCAAGCAGCGGAACCATTGTCTTATCTCTCGATATCCTTCTGAGAGTTAGTGTCGCTGACATGAGACATGATTGACAGGCTGATCGTACGATGGAAGCTTCTATTGTCTTGTCAAAGATATGCATACCCTGTTAAGATATGGTGTCAAAGGTACTTTCCTAACAAGTTCCATCATAGGACATATTAGAGAACATGCCTATGCCTCGAGGAGCATGCACGTCGCCCACCAGGGCTCTATATAAAGGGGGGTCTATCACCGACGGAGGTATGCGTGATTACTGTTTGCGCTTGCATTACTGTTGCTCTATTTTCCTTTACATTTTCGGTGACTGACTTGAGCGTCGAAGGGCTAACGCCGGGGACCCCTGCCCTAGCTCGACACTGACGTTACTTGTTTTGCAGAGTATAGCGTGTTCTACAGTCAGTCAGCGTAGCAGCCACATCTCCAGTTTTCCACCCTCCCGTTTTCGGATAGGATCATTTTGGCGCCGTTTGTGGGAACGTAGCCTGCATCTGAAACAAGAAAATGGAAGACGCTGGATGACTCACCATGATGACGCTGACAAAGGAAGAGCTCGATATGATTATACAAGCCCGAGCGGCAAGGATAGTGGAGCGATAACAGCAACAAGCCCGAGCGGCAAGGATAGTGGAGCGACAACAGCAACAAGCGCTGGCCGAGCGCCAAGCGCATAAGCCCATGGCATCAACGATGGGGCATCAAGCAAGATTTGGAGATCGAGCGGAGAATGTATCCGCTCGGGGACAAAATAATAAGCTGGCTGGCACATATGGGGAGGTACCCAATGCACCGATCTCTTTTCATTGAGCACTATTTCGGACTCCATCAGAGGAACGAGGTCGAGCGGACAAGGACCAGGGATCTTCCTCGGATGACGCACCCATTCGAGACGTGCGAAAAGGGAAGACACCAAGGGACAATGATTCGCTCGAACGGACCAATCAACAATTCTCACAAAGGATTATAGACGACCCTCTGCTGAGGCACTACACCCCGCTGGCAATCGGGGACTACAACGAAACTACCGATCCGGACAGCCACTTGGCCAAGCTTGACAACACAGCCACACTTCATCAGTATACGGACGGGGTGAAGTGTCGGGTCTTCCTCACTACCCTCTCCGGATCAACACAACGTTGGTTCAAGAGATTGCCAAACAGATCAATCCATAGTTTCAAGGACTTTTGAGCAGCGTTTCTACACCACTTTGCCAGTAGTCGTCGCCACCAAAAGACAAGCATCAATCTATTCTCCTTGAAGTAAGGGTCTAGGGAGGCACTGAGAGCCTACATTCAACACTTCAACTAAGTGGTCATGGACATTCCATCGATCTCCGCAGAAGTGTTGGTGAACGCCTTCGCCCAAGGTCTCACCGAAGGAGAGTTCTTCCGGTCACTCATCCGGAAGCCGCCGAGGGACTTTGACTATCTGCTCAAGAGGGTCACGGAGTACATAAACGTGGAGGAAGCCCAAACGGCCAGAAGAAAGGAGGCGCCTGTTGAGCCCATAGCAGCATCCGAGCAGTGACAATCGAGTAGCCATCAACCCCCAAAGAGGTCCCGATCGGGAGGAAAACAACCACACCATGAGCCCCGGACGCATGCAGTGCAACATGTGCCAGTTGTCGCCCGAAGGCTGCAAAAGGAAAGGCGTGGAAGCCACTATTCTGCTCCTTCCATCAGTCGGCAACGCACAACACGAGCGACTGTTATTATCTGACTCTGATTGCAAGCCGACCGACACCACAAGGTTATTGTTGATGGTCACCATCACCCAATCAACATCATAGATATCGATCAACCGGCCGGAAGGAGGAAGAGAGAGGGGAGTTTGAGCGGCGACATCATCAGCCCCAATGAAGGAACAACATGAGTCCCGCCTGAGTTTCTATCGAGCGGAACAGACCCTCGGTTCGGGAAGAAGAAAATAAGAATAACACCGCTCGGGGAGAAATTGGAATGATTATTGGTGGGCCAACCGATGGTGATTCCAATCGAGCGAGGAAGTCACACGCTCGGCGACTGGAGATCCATGCTATTGGATGCAACAAAGAGAAGGCCGAAGGACCTGATATAAGCTTCAGCCTCTGAGACTTAGAGGGAGTGTTGATCCCTCATAATGACGCCTTGATCATCCGAGCGATAATCGATAATTATACTATTCATCGAACATTTGTTGATATAGGGAGCTCAATGAATATTATGTTCAAGGAGGCATTCGACCAGCTACAAATCAATTGAAATGAGTTGCAGCCAATGATGACCCTGCTCTACGGATTCACAGGCAACGAGTATTGCCAATCGGCCAGGCATGGCTATCCATTTCACTTGGAGAGAAACCGCTGAAGAGGACGAGGATGATGACAACGTCATACTAGGCCAACCGACCCTTAATGAGTTTCGATAAGTGGTGTCCACCTTCTGCCAGAAGATTAAGTTTCTTGTGGACAACGAGGTGGGTGAAGTCAAGGGTAACTAACTGGCCTCTTAGTGATGCTACGTCGAGATGGTTAAGTCTACAGCAAGGGCCGCTCGGAAGAATCCACTCCTAGAGGTGAATGCCATCAGGGAGGAACCTCCTTCGCTGGTCTATGAAGAAAAGGAGGAGGTCCAGATCCACCCTAGCCAGTCGGAGGCAACTACGTTTATTGTGGCCGACCTGGAAAGTGAGAAGAAGGCAGAGTTGGTCACCTGCCTTAGACGAAACCATGATGTGTTCGCTTGGTCGACACACGAGCTCTGAGGCATCTCGCTGAGTGTGTCTCATCATGAGCTTAATGTCCGACCGAACGCTCGACCTATGAAGCATAAGAAGAGAGACTTCAACACTGAGCAAAATCAGATTATCCAGGTGGAGATAGAAAATTTGATGGAGACCGGTCACATCCGGGAAGTTCAATTCCCGAGTTGGTTTGCAAATGTCGTGCTGGTCTCCACGCTGGGCAACAAGTGGCGGGTCTGCATCGACTTCCGTCATTTGAATAAGGCGTGCCCGAAGTATTTCTATCCGCTGCACAGGATAGATTAGATGGTGGACTCTACGGCGGGCTACGAGCTGATCTGCATGCTCGACGCGTAACAAGGATACCATCAAGTGCTGCTCGTCCGAGAGGATCAAGAGAAGGTTAACTTCGTAACGGTTGACGGAACCTATTGCTACAATGTCATGTCGTTCGGATTGAAGAACGTCGACGCCACTACCAGAGGCTAATGAACAAGATATTCTGACGATAGATCGGCCGCAACATGGAGATATATGTCGATGACATATTAATAAAATCCCTCCAAGCTGTTGATCTTTGTGCAGACGTCGAAGAAACTTGTCAAACCTTGGGGGCCTATGGAATAAAGTTGAACCCGAACAAGTGCCTATTCGACACTAGGAGTGGCCACTTCCTCGAACACATCGTCACCAAATGGGGGCATCAAGGCAAATCCAAACAAGGTGAAGGTGCTACATGACATGCCCCCACCTCGTAACTTGAAGAAAGCCTAACAGCTAACCGGGCAGATCACTGCGTTGTCAAGGTTCATCTCCAAGTCATCCGATCGGAGTTATCCATTCTTCAAAGTGCTGCGCCGAGCGATAAAATTTCAATGGGACGCAAAGTGAGATAAGGCGCTGGAGGAACTCAAAGAGTACCTTAACTCTTTGCCTGTACTGGCCAAGTTGAGCGTTGGCGAACCGCTCTAGAGCTACACCTACCGGTCAGGAGGAAGCTCGCTTACTGAAGAAGAGGGTCAGACGGTTCACCCTGATCGGGGACCAGCTGTATAAAAGCCTTCTCCAGGCCCCTACTCAAGTGTGTTAGACCGGAGGACACAGAATACATCCTTCAGGAAGTGCACCAAGGCTCATGCGGAAGTCATCCGAGCGGTCGATTACTGGCCCGAAAGATCCTCCTCGTCAGATATTTCTAGCCCACGCTTCAAGATAATGCCACTCAAACAGTAGCCACCTGTCTGTCATGCCAAAAATATCACAACATCTCGTATCGATCGACCGAGGAGATGAAGGCATCCACAGTGTCTTGCCCGTTTGACCAATGAGGTATGGACATCATCGAATCGTTTCTAATGGCGACCAGTCAGTGAAGATTCCTACTTGTCATGGTGGATTATTTTTCAAAATGGGTGGAGGCTGAGCCGCTAGTAAAGATAACCGAACAGATGGTCATCAAGTTTATCTAGTAAAACATCTTGTGCCAGTTGGGCATCCCTCGTCAGCTTGTCTCGGACAACGAGAGGCAGTTCGTCGGACATAGACTCAGGGAGTGGTGCGAAGGCTATGACATTCAGCAAGTCTTCACCTCAGTAGCCTACCTCCAGAGAAATGGCCAGGCGGAAGTCACCACCAGGAGATCCTCAGAGGCTTATGGGCTCGGCTCGACCATGCAGGAGGCAGCTGGGTCGATGAACTCCCCAGTGTCCTGTGGGCTCTTCCCTAGCATCACACCATTCCAAATGGTATATAGAAACGAGGCAGTGGTCCCCATCGAGGTCGGAATAGAATCCGACCGAGTGCAACTCTACGACGAGGGGAATGCCAAGCGGAGGCTCATGGAGCTCGATTTGGTGGATAAAGCTTGGGATAAAGTCGCTATCCGACTCATGGCATACATGCAGTGAATAAAGCAAAACTACAACCGGAGGGTGATCCCGAGGTCCTTCCAGGTCGACGATCTGGTATGGAAAAGAATAAAGCTGGTCAGCGACATCACCAAGCTCGAAGCCCTGTGGGTGGAACCTTACAAGGTCGTGCAGAAGCTCAGCTTGAGAACCTACTACCTGCAAGACGAGGAAGGAAAAAAGCTCGATCGGCCTTGGAGCGCGAACCATCTCCAACCCTATAGGCCCGGTTGAGAGGTACATGGTAAAATATAAATAATATTGTAATAGAGTATATCCTATAAATGAATGTAAACGATGAATAAAATTCACAAGTATCCAAGACTCTTGTGTCGATCGACTAAGTTAAAAGTTAAGCGGCAACTATAAACCCTAGTCTACACCAACAATTGAGCGGTGACCTTAACCCATGTCTTCGTCAACGGTCGAGCGGCGACCTTAGACCCATGTCTTCGCCAACAGTCGAGCGGCGACTTTAAACCCAAGTCTTCATCAACGGTGGAGCGGCGACCTTAAACCCCTGTCTACGTTAGCAGTCGAGCAACGACCTTAAACCCCTATCTATGTCAGCGGTCGAGTGATGACCTTAAAGCCCTATCTTCGTCAGCGGTCGAACGGTGACCTTAAACCCCTATCATTGTCAACGGTCGAGCGGTGACCTTAAACCCCTATCGTCATCAATTGTCGAGCGGCGACCTTCAACCCTTGTCGTCATCAACGGTCAAGCGACTACCTTAAACTCCTATCTTCGTCAACTGTAGAGCGGCGACTTTAAACTCATGTCTTCATCAACGGTCAAGCGGCGACCTTAAACCCAAGTCTTTGTTAATAGTCGAGCAGCGACTATAAACCCAAGTCTATAACGATTAACGGTTGATCAATCACTCTAAAAATAAATTCTATGACAAGTGAACAGGATCGACGAATAAAATATATAAGCCGAGAGTCAGGCTGACCAGGAAACGTGTCACTCCAAGAAGTAGTTTTCACTAAAATAAGGCCGCTTAGCAGTTTTGGATTGATCGCTCGGACATCCTAGTGACTAGTTACATTGACGATCGCATGAATATGGAACCACACTTAGAAATTTTTCACAAAACGTAAGTAGTTCTTAGTCCTACTTGAGCCGAGTGATGATGCATGAATAGATGTGACGACCAACAAAGCAAATATATGCCGAACGACGATGCATGATAAAATATAGAATCAAATAAATAAGAATACACCAAACGGGCGATCATGCATTAAGACTTAGAAAATTTTTACAAGCTTGAGAGGGGCAGTAAAAAAAGAGGCGAGCTTCGAATGGGACGGGTTCACTCCAAGTAGTCTAGCACATCATCGGGCAACAACTAGATCAGCTTGTCCCAACTGATGACCTTGTTGGTAAAGGAGGTTGGGATGTAGCCACCACCCTTCAACTGGTCGAGCGTCCTGTCAATGACGAGGTTGAAGAGGTGGAGCACCCGGTCGGTGAGCTGGTCGTTGAAAAGGTCCGAGCGGAGGTAGTCACGTTTCATAATCTCGAACCGGCTGGACTCGGTGCTTTGATAGACCTCCAATGCCATTCGGGAGGCATCTAGTTCGGCCTTCATGGAAGCCAACTCGGCATCCTTAGCGGCCAGTTGCTCCTGCACCACCGCCTTCTCAGCCAATTGGCTCTCTCACTCGACATTCAGAGCTACGACTGCCTCCTTCAGGTCTTGAGCCAGGACCCGAGCCACTTTGTTCTTGATTTCCAGGTCCTCAATGGCTCGAAGCTTCCTAGTATTGGCCGAAAAAAACTTCGCCTTGAAAGAGCTGGCCTACTTATTGAGCCCCGCTAGTTGCGAAGCCTACTCAATGCTCTTGCCCCTCTCTGCCTCCAGCAGTTCAGCGCTCATTTGTAGATCGACCTGTTGGTTGCTATGCGGAATATCATACTGGTTCCCCTGTATAAAAATTTTGTACAAGTCCTAAACCTTTACTAACAACCTATTGTGTTCTTTAGAAATTAAATTAGGAATTGCAAACGGTACTTAACATTATTGATTCCAAATTTAACTTATCTGTTCTTAATGATTTAGACTTGGATCGCAAATGATGCTTAACATTGTTGATCCAAATCCACCCATGTTATAAATTCAATTAAATATTAATTTCTAAAATTAACTTCCAGAACTGCATGGCGAGGTACTAGACCTTCTTTGGTATGGGATCATCCACCACCGCCTAGACAAAGCCATTTAAAGAAATCTAATATTTAATTTCCTTATATAACCCTAGGTTTAACCAAATAGAACAATCGAATCATAAATTCGAAAAATAAAAAAAATACAAACTCGAATCACAAATTTGAAACCTTGAATCATATGCCTCTTGTGTTTGATATTTCAAAAAGTATACAAAGAAAACTAGTATGATGCGGAATAAAATTACTAGTTATATCTTTCTTTGTAAACAACAACCTATTGATCTTCTACCGTATTCCTCTTCTTATCTCAGACGTCGTGTGGGTGACGATCTACCGAGATGAGAACCACCCAAGCTACCTTCTTCTCCAAGCAAGTTTCGGCCACCACAAGAACTCCAAGAGAAGATGAGGTTCGACCACCACCAAGCTCCAAGGGATGCTAAGAAACAAGACCTCCTATCTCTCATTCTTCCTTAAGAAAGATCCGGCCACCAACCAAGCTCCTTGAGATTAAGATGCCGCCGGCCAAGGAAGAAGAATAGGAGAGGGAGAGGATGTGAAGGGCCGACCACCAACCAAGGAAATAGAAGAGAAGAAAACTAGAACATAAGTTATGAGGTGAGGCACCTCTACCCTCTCTTTTATATTCCTTGATCTTGGCAAATAAGGAAAATTTTATAAAAAAACTTTCTTATTCTCTTAGCCAATGAAAAGAAAGTTTAATAAAAAATTTCCCTTCCAAACTCAATGTGGTCGGCCACCTCTTAATCATCCAAGAAAGGAAAGTTTTAAACACAAAATTAAAACTTCCTAATTTGTTTCCGGAAATTTTTAAAATAAAAAATTTCTCTATTAATTTTCCCTTCATGGTTGGTTATAAAAGGAAATTTTATAAATTAAAATCTCTCTATTAAAACATGTGGATGATTTTCAAAAAGAAAAGTTATCTTTAAAATTAAAATCTTCCTCTCAATTTACAAATAAGGAAAGATATCAAATCTTTTCTTAATCTTTTGTAGAAACTATAAAAGGAAGAGTTAATTTTAAAATTCTCTTTTAAATCATGAGGATGGTTAAAAAAGGAAAGTTTTATCAAAAATTAAAATCTTCCTTTCAACTACAAATAAGGAAATATATCAAATATTTCACTTAATCTTTTGTAGAAAGCTATAAAAGGAAATATTTAAATTTTTAAACTCTCTTTTAAAACCATGGAATCCACATAAGAAAAATTTTAAAAAATAAAATCCTTTTAATTTTATTGTGGTCGGCCACCTAAGCTTGGACTCAAGCTAAGGCCGGCCACACTTCAACCCATCCAAGCCATGTCTTGGCCGGCCCTTGCTTGGGCTCCAAGCTTGGCTTGGCCGGCCACATAAGGATGGATAAGAATGTGAGTATGGGTGGGTATAATACTTTATAAATAAGAGGCTATGATAGGGACCGAGAGGAGGAATTGGTTTTGGTCTCCCGATGAAATTAAGCTTCCCGTGTTCGCCCCGAACACCCAACTTAATTTCATCAATAATAATTCATACCACTAAAGAATTATTATTGAACTACCGCACCAATCCCAAATTACATTTTGGGCTTCTTCTTATTATGAGTGTATTAGTCTCCCTGTGTTTAAGTTATAAAATGTCCACTAATTAAATGAGTTACTGACAACTCAATTAATATCTAGCTCCAAGAGTAGTACCACTCAACTTCATTATCATGTCGGACTAAGTCCACCTGCAGGATTTACATGACAATCCTTATGAGCTCCTCTTGGGGGCATCATCAACCTAGATTACTAGGACATAGTTTCCTTCTATAATCAATAACACACACTATAAATAATATTATTTCCCAACTTATCGGGTCTCTTGATTTATCGAACTAAATCTTATCCATTGATAAGTCAAAGAAATAAATACTAGATATATGTGTTTGTTATTATATCAGGATTAAGAGCACACATTTCCATAATAACAAAGGTCTTGTTCTTTTATTCAGTCAGTATAAAAAGAACTTACCTTAAATGGTCCAGCTCAATACACTCAGAGTGTACTAGTGTAATTTTATAATTAAAATAAACTAATATCAAATTACACTACGACTACTCCAATGGTTTGTTCCTTTCCATCTTAATCGTGAGCTACTGTTTATAATTTATAAGGAATTGATAACATGATCTTCTGTGTGTGACACCACACACCATGTTATCTACAATATAAATTAAATGAACAACTACACTTAACATATAAATATAGACATTTGACCAGTGTGATTCTTATATGTTTATACAAAAAGTTAGACTTTTAGTATACACTCTAACACGACCTTCAGTTGAACGACCTCGGCAGTTAGCTGCTCCAATCACGCCTCAGAAGCCACTGACTGGCCGCTCAGAGCGCGTAGTTACTAGACTTCATGCTCCAAAAATGCGAGCCTCTGGCACATGGCCAAGCTCTCCGCCCAGTACTACAGCAACAGAGAAATTGTAAGAGCCGAGCGGATAAAAAGAATTAAGTATGAAGGCAACGTACATACCCCAGTGGAGATCTGGGTATAGCTATTCGTGAGCTCCCCTGGAGAGATAACCGCCGCACGGGCCTAGGCATCAGTGGATATTTGTGCGATCGACCCTTGGATCTGTATCTGGTACTTGGGGGTTGTGAGACGCAATGTTGTCCGGACTGCGCCACTCGTCGATTGGCAAATGGATCATTGTCGTTATCTGTCTCTGGTTGCTCGAACCAGAGGGTTCTGAGATAGCTCTAACCATACACTAGGGTGTGGGGACTGGTCGGATGCGGGACACTTGGCCCACCGGGAAAGATTGGGGTGGCATGAAGGCGACCGGTGGTGCGTAAATTGTCCCCAACGTCAACCCGGACAACGACGACGTCTAGTCTGATGACAGTGAGGTGTGGAGCCCCGCAGCTCCTTGCTCTAGAAGAGCAGACGTGGATGTCTCACCTCGCTCAGAAGAGGGTCGTGAGCCGGATGGGGCGGTAGTCTACAGGGCGGAAGTAGTGGAACGGGAGGACGCTTTCGTGCGACACCTCTTGCGTTGATACAGGGGTTCGCCGGAAGTGGCCGACTCAGAAGCTATCGCAGTCGACAACATTGAGGGTCGTTTGAGGGGAAGGTCCACTGTAGCAGCCGCCCCGCTAGCTGCAGTTTGACTTCTTCCACCCTCGCTGGCCGGCGCTTCCGCTCCTTCGGCCTTGCTGAGAGGATCCTTGCGGGACTTGACTAGCTGAAGGCCTCAACTCTCCAGTTCGGCCATCGCGGTAGCATTGGTCTCGGTGTCTGCAAGCTTTCTCTTGTCGGCCATACGTGTTAGGATCGTCGTACTCGGCTAGAGAGGGGGGGTGTGAATAGCCGACCCCAAATTCTTCGCGTTTCTTCCTACGATTAGGGTTAGCGCAGCGGAAATAACTAAATAGAAACGCAAAAAGGAAAGATCAAACCTCAAACTCGAACTCGACAATGTAACGAGGTTCGGAGATGAAACTCCTACTCCTCGGCGTGTCCGTAAGGTGGACGAAGCCTATCAATCCATTGGTGGATGAGTCCCCGGAAAACCGGCTAATAAGAACTCCTTCTGGGTGGAGAAACCTCACCACAAACTCTTGCAACAGCAAGATTAGAGTACAAGTACAAGAAGCACAGCAAGATACAAATATAAAGATGAATGTAACAACTCTTGCTTGCCTTCTCGTCGTCGACTGAAATCTGTAGATGAAGCACCAACTTCATAGAATCACAGCAGCAACTGAAACCAGTCGAAGAAGTCGAGGAAGCTCACGCGAAGCTTCGGAAGCGAGCTTAACAAAGCTCTAGAACAGCAGAAGCAATAACTTGCAGAAGCAAGAAGAAGATCAAGAAGAAGCAGAAGCTTCGGAGAAGTAGTAGTAAAGAATGACTGTAGCAACCCTCGATCTCCTTTTATAACCTCTGATATCCTGAGCCAACCTGCGAACCTGCAAGCAAAAAGGCCAGAACACAGAAGCCTGAAATAACCTAGCCGTTGAGTCACAACGGCTAGTCCTGGACCGATCAGGCTCCACCAGAGGTCGAGTTTCTTGATCGGTCATGGAGACCGATCGGCGCTATCTTGTCGGTCCCGGACCGATCAGAATCTTCCTGAGAGTTGCCCAACTCTGCATGCGTCTCTGATCGGTCGAGGACCGATCAGGCTTCTCTGATCGGTCCCGGACCGATCGATGCTGAGGCACATGCGATCGCTTTCGATCGGTCTCCGGACCGTCGAGAAACCTGATATCGATGGATCGGTCACTGAGACCGATCAGTCTTAGTTTTGCCCAAACCAAGTCAAACCAATATCCGGTCAACCTTGACCTCTTGGTACATCATGCTTAGCATCGGTCACTCCCTTGACCTACTAAGACTCCCCACCAAGTGTCTCCAATCCTTTGACCCACTTGGACTTTTCTCTTCGTGTCAAGTGTCAGGTCACTCCCTTGACCTACTTGACCTTCTCAACACGGATGTCCGATCACCTTGATCCATCTGGATTTTTCCTGCCGGCTTCACTCACGGGACTTTCACCTAGCTTCACTCACTAGGGTTTTCACCGCTTCACTCACCAGATTTCCAATCTTGGCTTCACTCACGGGACTTTCTAACCTGGCTTCACTCACTGGACTTTTCACTGCCTGGCTTCACTCACGGGACTTTCCCACCCCGGCTTCACTCACGGGACTTTCACCTAGCTTCACTCACTAGGGTTTCTTCCTTGGTCACACTCACTAGGGCCCTGCTTCACTCACAGGACTTTCCCACTGCCTGGCTTCACTCACCGGACTTATCCGTCTTCTTTGCTTCACTCACGGGACTTTCCACACCCGTCCGGAGAGCGAGCTACCGAGCCCTCTCCGACTTCCATCCGGTCCGGAGAGCAGGCTCCAGGCCCTCTCGACCACGTCAGGAGAACGAGCTACCGAGCCCTCTCCGACTTCCCATGTGCCAAGCTACCATACTTGGACTTCTCCGTGCCAAGTCTCCATACTTGGACTTTTCCCGTGCCAAGCTCCCTGCTTGGACTTTTCACCATGCCAAACTCCCTGCTTGGACTTTTCACCATGCCAAACTCCCTGCTTGGACTTTTCCCATGCCAAGCTCCCTGCTTGGACTTTTCCCGTGCCAAGCTCCCTGCTTGGACTTTTCCGAGTCAGGTCAACTCACCTCGGGTCAACCAGGTCAACCTTGACCACGGGTTGCACCCATAATCTCCCAAGCTTGTATCCTTGTAAAACATCAAGATACAACTTTTCTGTTCACGTCAAACATTGTCAAACATAACTCGTCAAACATCAAAACACAACTCGAGTCAAGTCAACTCGAGTATGGTCAACCAGGTCAACCTTGACCTAAGGTTGCACCAACAATACGTTCCCTTAACATGATGCAAGCTACAAAAAAGAAAGTAAAATCAGTTAGATTCAAGGATGAAGGGAAGAAAGAGCATACATAGGCTGGATAGAAGCCATGTGCGGATCGGGCTCAAGCTGAACACGTAAAGAACACCCTCCAACAACAACCGGTGAATATGATACTTCTGATCGACCAAACTGGAAGTTGCTTGGAGAAAGTCCGATCAACTTTTGTACTTTACGAGTGATGGGAGTTCATTACCTTTATCTGCCAGCCGGTCGAGAAGTCGGGCCGCTCTGAAAAATGGAGAAAAAAGTAGGGGTCACTCCAATGCTTATTGGAGGACGCCATCTTATCAAAAAAGACCAAGCTCACTTGGGCTTGGAACAAGAAGGTCCCCGGCTCGGACAATTTAGGGTAATAAAAATAATGGAAGAGCCGAGAAGTCAAAGGAATGTCGTGCAGATGGAACAAGACAACAATCCCACACAGAAGCCTAAAGGAGTTCGGCACTAACTGGTTAAGGGTGTTGAACCCCGTGGTTGTTTTGATGTGATCAACCAAGTTAGTTAGGTCCTGCTTTGTGTTTGACCCCTGTGGTTGAGTGTGCAGGAGCTTAGGAGCGCAGGAAGTCGAGCGGAAGACGCAACTAGCGAGAAGGACGACATGGGAAGGGAGCCGACGGGCTCAGTGCGTTCGAAGGATGAGAGAGTTGCGGAAGAGTACATCGGTGGGCGAGAAGAACGTGCGCGGCGTTCGAGGGACGTTAAGCCGGGAGGAAGGCTGCTCGAGGAGAAGGCCAAAAATTGGGTTCGGGTGAGCCCTATTTCGGTTAGCCGGAATCACCCAAAAGAACGGGACTTCGAAAGACGAAGCAAAAAAGCAAGCAAGCTGGAAAAAGCTGCTAGCCAGCTTGGAGGCGCCTCCATCAAGCTTGGAGGCGCCTCCAGCTTGAAGGCGCCTTCAATGCCTGTTGGAGGTGCCTTGGACCTGGCAGAAGTGAACGTTGGACTTTTGGATAAAGTTTTATCCACTCTCTCGATGGAGGCGCCTTGGACCCCTATTGGAGGCGCCTCGGACATCCGAGATAGGATTTCCAGAGACTATATAAAGCCCTCTGGAACTAGGAATTAGATATCAACTGTTCCATCAACTCTGTAATCAATTCCTAGCAATAGTTCTGAGCTGTAAGAGTGTAAAAGGCTTCTCCGCCTTCAGAGAAGGAGATTTTTCTACTGCGTGCTTTTCATCACCCTGGATTAACAACCTTCTTGGTTGTAACCAGGTTAACTCCCGAGTCTCTAGATTTATTGTTTTAATTTTATTATTATTACTATTGCGCTTTCGAGTTGAAGATCCGAGGAGGGTAGTTTTAATTTGTGCAGGCAATTCACTCTCCTCTTGCCGGCCTCCGCTGCACCAACAAGTGGTATCATAACAAGACCGCCTCAGAAGGACTAACCGCTGACTGAAGCACAACGATCAAGACGATGGCCGGAGCGAATATTCATCCCTCGAAGTTCGACAGAGACTTCACGATGTGGAAACGCCAAATGGAGGTATTTTTCAAGACAGAATTTGACATTTGCTTAATTATGAAATATGGCTATGTAGTTCCAAAAGATAAAGAAGAAAATACGTGAAGCAAGAAGGAGCAAGCCGATTTTGTTGCCAACGGAAAGATAGAATTCCACCTGCTTAGCGTGCTGCCACCGCAAGAGGTAAGTCGAATCGGAAGCTACGACTCCGCGAAAGACCTCTGGGAAAAATTTCTGGAGCTTCACGAAGGTACCTTGGAAGCTAAGCTAGCGAGGCGCGACATCCTCCAAACCCAGTTAACGAACCTTCGGATGAACAACGGCGAGAAGGTAGCGCAACTCCAAGCAAGGATCAAGGAGTTAATAACTCAACTAACCAACCTTGGAGAAGAAGTAACAAATCGAGACTCAATCCGGTACGCGCTCAACGCCTTCCCCAGAACTCCAGAGTGGGCCTCCTTAGTAGATGCGTACTACATCTCTAAGGACTTCGAGGTAAGTACTTTAGAAAATTTATTTTCTACTTTTGAACTTCACGAATCTCGAGTTGCAGAGCCCAATGGAGTAGAGAAGACTAGTCAGAACATTGCCTTAAAGGCAAACACAAACGCTTCTGACTCTGATGCATCGATTGACGAAAACGAAGCTGCGTTAATGGTAAGACGTTTTAATAAGTTTTTAAAATCTAACAAATTTAGATCGCAGTCGAATAAACGTCATCAAAAGACAAGGACAGTACGTTGCTACAATTGCAACGAAGAAGGGCACATCAACGATGACTGCCCGAAATTGAAGAGCAAACAGAAAGAGAAGGAAAAGGTAAAGTACAAGAAGCCAGAATCCTCCAAATACAAAAACCTGAAAGCGACATGGTCAGACTCATCCTCCGAATCAGACCTCAAAAAATTCTCGGGGTTAGCGCTAATGGCCAACCATCTCCTCGAAAACAACTCAAGCTCAGAGATGAGCATAGATGAAGGGGGAGGAACCTCAGAAGAAGAAAGTAGCCATGAAGGGGGAGCATCACCAAATCAGGTAAGTAAGGTATGTGCTCTAACCCCTACTCAGTCGTTTAAATTTATGAAATCTCTTTCTAAATATTTGTTTAAATTAGAAAAAGAAAATACTGAATTGAAAATGAAATTAGCAAAAGCATGTCCACTTGAGATGTACGATAATCTAAAATCAGAAAATGAAAAATTAAAAATTGAAGTTGAAAAATTAAAAAATAATGCATGTTTAAATAAATTTCCAAAATAAAAAATTAGAATTTATGGAAAATTGAATTGGTACATTAGAAACCATCAGGGTCAACTTAGAAGAGTGCCCAAGAACTATGCACCCCCTAAATTTTTGAATAATCCTGTAGGAAAGAACCTCTATTAGGTTCCGAAATCTGTACTAAATTAATTTATTTAATTAAGGCTTTCAAGAGAGAGAATTAAACAAAGAATTTTTTTATGAAGCTTTGTCTAAGGAAGTGGTTGTTGCTCCAATAACCAAGAAGGTCTAGTGCCTCGCCATGACCTGGAAACTGAAATATTGAAATAAAATGTTTAACTAACTTTCTGAAAAAGCATTAAACTATAATTAAATAATGCTTTGAAAGTTTTTTTTAACATTTTTGAAAAAAAATTCTAAAGATTCAGTTTACTTAGGATTTTTTTTAAAATTCTAAAAATTAATTTTTGACTTAGAAATTATTTTGAAAAATTTCATTCTGTTTAGAAAATTTTGAAAAATTCATCTTACTCAAAATTCTTCCAACTTAAAAATCTGCTAAATATTTTTTAAATAGCATACTCTTACCCCGTTTTTGCTGTGATCAAAGGGGGAGAGATTAGTACAAGTCTAAGGGGAGATAATTTTTTTCAAAATTTTTTTCTCTCTTAAACTTTTAATTAGTTGCAATTGTACTTATTGCAAATTAATGCTTAAAATGTTAGTTTAGTAATTATCTTTAAAGTTACTATTTGATTATTTGTTACCCTAACTTGAACTTGGGTTGATGCACATCAAAAAGGGGGAAATTGTTGAACCCCGTGGTTGTTTTGATGTGATCAACCAAGTTGGTTAGGTCCTGCTTTGTGTTTGACCCCTGTGTCTGAGTGTGCAGGAGCTTAGGAGCGCAGGAAGTCGAGCGGAAGACGCAGCTAGCGAGAAGGACGGCACGAGAAGGGAGCCGGCTGGCTTGGTGCGTCCGAAGGACGAGAGAGCTGCAGAAGAGTATACCGGTGGGCGAGAAGAACGTGCGTAACGTTCGAGGGACGTTAAGCCGGGAGAAAGGCTGCTCGAGGAGAAGGCCAAAAATTAGGTTCGGGTGAGCCCTATTTCGGTTGGCCGGAATCACCCAAAAGAACGGGACTTCGGAAGACGAAGCAAAGAAACAAGCAAGCTGGAAAAAGCTACCAGCCAGCTTGGAGGCGCCTCCAGCTTGAAGGCACCTTCAATGCCTGTTGGAGGCGCCTCGGACATCCGAGATAGGATTTCCAGAGACTATATAAAGGCCTCTAGAACTAGGAAGTAGACATCAACTATTCCATCAACTCTGTAATCAATTCCTAGCAATAGTTCTGAGCTGTAAGAGTGTAAAAGGCTTCTTCGCCTTCAGAGAAGGAGATTTTTCTACTGCGCGCTTTTCATCGCCCTGGATTAACAACCTTCTTGGTTATAACCAGGTTAACTCCCGAGTCTCTAACTTTATTGTTTTAATTTTATTATTATTGCTATTGCGCTTTCGAGTTGAAAGATCCGAGGAGGGTAGTTTTAATTTGTGCAGGCAATTCACCCCCCTCTTGCCGGCCTCCGCTGCACCAATAAAGGGAAATATGAAAATATTTGCATATAGTGGAGAAGAACGGATGAACGGGGAACCACAGGCCGGCGGTAAACTAGTCCTTAAAAAAAACAAAAAAAAACCTCGGGTGGTTCGTATAGCCGGTCGTACGCAGAAGGAATAGCAACTTGGTAGTTGGATGGAAATTCATAGGCGGATTTTAGACTTTCAATATCGTCCCCGTCGAACTTGGACTCAGTGGAAGTATACCAGAGCCTAGGGATAGGGACCGGGGGGTGTTGCGAAGAACTGGCCATCGAAAATAAAAGATGCGAGAAGGAGCATCGAATGGATTCAGATAAGGAAAAGGCGAAGAAGCTTACAGAAAAGATCGCCGGAGAAAAAGAAAAGGTGAAGTGTTGCAGAAGGCTCAAAGACGAAGGCACATGGAGTGAAGAAGATGGCGACGCAAGTGAGGTTTATAAACCTCGCAGTCGATCGCCCTGAGTCATCCGATCCAGGATTCAAAAAACAGGAGAAGATCCGGCCGTAGAATTTGAAAAGGCATCTGTCATATCACCAGCGGATATCCGCCTATCACGTAAAACATGTGGCGGTAGAAAGTGGGACACGTGGTGTTTAGCTAGCGGAAGACATTAATGAGGCTTAATTAAAAGGTATGACCGCGTGCTCGACCATAATAATCAGAGATTTGCACAATCTTCAAGAAATTTGGATGATGTCAGCTACTGTGAAAGGGCACTTATTCGAGGGAGCGTAGGGAAAAGAAAGATTTCGCCAAGTGTTATCGTCCATCATCCTGATTGGCACAGAAAGATGGTTATCACACTGTCGTGCACCCGATTCACTATCTGCTTTGGTAGATATGATCCGACCAGCGTAAACTCTTGTTCCGAACAGAAACTTGGGAGTGTATCTAGTTTGATCAGACATGGAAGCTACCAAAGACTCTACTGGTTTAGTCAGTCGGACTTGCAACTTCCTTCGACTAGACTTGAGGGGGAGATTGTGATGCGGTGATAAAGGGGGCCCACCCGGCACGAGTCAACTGCCGAGGTGGAAGTCAAAGTCAAGGTGGTCAATGCCAAGGTATTAAAAGGCTCGCCTACAGTGGCCGAGCGAAGGACGACAATAGCGGTCGGTTAGGGCAATCAGGTCCGATCGGCAAGAGACTACAAAGGTCAGTCGGGTAATAAGTGTCCGGGCGGGCCAACCATCTAGTTTGGATAATACTGTAAGACAGTCAGACTCTCAGTGTGGAGCAATAGGATGCTAAGGAGACTGGAGAGCTTGTCCAAATGAGAGGGGCATGCTACTACACTTAGTCACTGCAGGGAAGAGCAGCTGAGGTCGACAGAGCGGAGGAATCTCGGCCGAGCGGCTACCCCACTCGGCTAAACAGCGGGACCTGGTTATCAATGGAGTGGAGGAGTCTTGGACAAGCGACTATCCCGCTCAGCCAAGCAGCGGGACCTGGCTATCAACGGAGAGGAGGAGTTTCGGCTGAGCGGCTACCCCGCTGGGCCAAGCAACGGGACTATTGTCGTATCTCTCGATATCCTTTGGGAGATAGTGCTGCTGACACGAGGCATGGTCGACAGGCGGATCGTACAGCAGAATATTCTACTGTCTTGTCAAGGATATGCATGCCCTATTAAGGTATGGTGTCAGAGGTACTCTTCTGACAGGTCGCTTCAGAGGACATATTAGAGAACATGCTCACGCCTCGAGGAGCATGCATGTCCCTTGAGAGGTACGCGTGATTACTGTTTGCACTTGCGTTATGTTGCTCCGTTTTCCTCTACATTTCTGGTGACTGACTTGAGCGTCAGAGGGCTAACGCCGGAGACCCCTTCCCTGGCTCGGCATTGACGTTACTTGTTTTGCATAGCGGAACGCGTTCTACAGCCAGTCAGCGTAGCAACCACATCCCCAGGTTTCCACCTTCCCGTTTTCGGACAGGATCTGCTACCAAACTCTAATACCACTTGTTAGGTCCAGTTGAGATAGGGGGGGTTGAATGGATCACTTCGATTACTTGATTTTGAACAGCGAAAACTTGAAGGCAATGCTAACTCCTTGTATTTATTTGGTATCCACCTCCTTGAGCTGATTAATCCAAGGTTCCACACTATGGTCACACTTTGTACTATCAAACTTCTCCTTCTTAGATCAACATCAAAGGTGGAGAAACCTTACACAACCATCTACAACTCTCCCTCTCAACAAAATACCTCACAAGGAAGAAGTCAAGAGATTAGGGTTTTGAGTACACCTTCTTCTTCTTCTTTGAGTGGCTTGAGATTGTAGTACTAGTAAGAGCTTGAGCACTTGAAGTTGAACTTGAGTTTAAGCTTGAGCACTGGAGAGCAATGGAGAACACTTGATCGCAATAGAATAGTTGCCTTCAAAACAGGCGCTTCAGATCTTATTAAACCATGGAGAAAGAGCCATTTTTCTCATCGTTTTGTAAGTCTTAATTGATTAAGAAGTGATCTTAGTCAATTACCAGACATTAATCGATTAAAGTAGTCGATTTGGTGTGTGTTTCATTTACATGACTCCTCCAAATTGCCTACCCTAATTGATTAAGATTAGGGTAATCGATTAGCTTAAGAGATTAGGAGTTATTCTGTTTTCGAATAGAATGTCTTTTAATCGACTGTACCAATCGCTTAAGCTTCGAACAGAAGCATTCTGTTCGAAGCAAAATGACACCGTAAGCAAAACAGTTATGGTTTCTTAGTTAATTACTGTAATCGCTTGATAAACCTTCTGTTTCAAACAAAAGGTTTGTTAAGCGATTGACTCAATCGCTTAATACCCTCTTAATCGATTAAGAAAAAACACACTTTACTTTAGTTGATTATCAATTGTCTCGCTAAGAATCTTATTCTCGACCTCCCTAGACTTCTTTTTCCTTACATCCGATCTTCCGACTTGCAAGGACTTCTTCTGTGCTAAAGATCTGGTCCCCTGACTATTGGTACCCCCAAGGTTATTTTGATGTGATCAAATAAATTAAGTTATGTTATGTTGTGTTTAACCCTGTGTCTAAGTATGCAGGAGCTTAGGAGCACAGGAAGTCGAGTAAAAGACGCAGTTAGCGAGAAGGACGACACGGGAGAGAGCCGACGGGCTCGGTGCATTCGAGGGACGAGGTGCTGCGGAAGAGTACGCGGGAAGGAGGCGTGAGGCGTTTCCGAGGGACGAGAAGCCGGAGCGGAAGGTTGCTCGAGAAGGCCGGAAGTTAAGTTCGGGTGAGCCCTATTCTGGATGGCCGAAATCATTTAAGCAAGCGGAGCCGGAGCGAAAGACTCGGATTGAGGCGAACAACACCGGAGCAGAGGGCCCGGACCGGAAAAAGTCGACATTGTTGACTTTATGGGTCTGGGAGCTCGGAATCAGTCTGGGCTCCCGAACTAGTCCGGGCGCTCGGAATGTGATATTATCCAGATCACGTTTGTCTATGATCCGTTGTGGGATAAAGTTTTATTCCCTTCTAGGTGCCCCGACCAAGGCTATAAATACAGTCTTGGTCTAGAAGCTAAACAACAACAATCAATTTAAGTCCCAACACTTGTGCATTTCACTTTGTTAGTTTAGCTTCATCTTTTTGTGCTTTCACTGCTGTAAGAAGTTTCTCCGCCTAAAGGAGATACTTAGTGTAATTCATTTCCTTGGATTAACAACCTCCCCGGTTGTAATCAAGTAAAAACTATAAGTCTCGTCTTTTAATTTATTTCTTTATTTTATTTTATGCAAGTGTTCCTTTAACTTCGAGAAGGGTTTGTTTTTGATTTTGTGCAGGGCTATTCAACCCCTCTTCTAGCCAGCCAACGGGTCACAACACTGACCTTCTTGGACTTCTCTTGCCTTGCATCTGGTCTTCTGACCTGCAAGGACTTCTTTTGCCAGGTATCCAATCCTCAATCTTCTTGGTCTGCAAACTCAAACTCATATTAGATCCAATGTATTAACCTAAACTTAGAAAATTATCAATCATAAAAATTTCTTCCTAGGGTATGATTGCACCAATAATGATCCTGAACTAATTCTAGTTTTTTTAGATATATATACCAACTCTAACTCTACAAATCGACTAATTTTAGAGGTGATTGATCATGTCCATACAAATTTTCCACTACTCACCAGGGTAAATCAGAAAACGCTTCTAAAAGCACATTCATAGGAATGACAATTTTTCCAACAAGGCTTTTCCCCACGAGTTCGGGGCTCGTGGAAAAAACTTGAAATGCGAGCGGATTTGAGGAGTCTTTTCGGGTATGAGTTCGGGTCGGAAGATTTTTTAAATCCCTATAGTTGAACAGAGGCAAGCATATGGATACCTAATAAGTCCCGATAATAATAATGATGAAATTTGATTTTTTTTTTTTTTATTAAATGATAGATTATTAATGTTATTATATATGTATTATTTAATTAATGTTAGTATTTATTGAACTCTTGTATTAATATTTTATGAAAAGGGTTGAAAATTAAAAAAATTTATTGGCTTATTAAATCATGAATTATTAATATTATTATATATGTATTATTTAATTAATATTAGTATTTATTGAATTCTTATATTAATACTTTACACAAGGTGTTGAAAATTTTAAAAAAAAATTATTGGCAAATAGACATTTCAAATGAGAATGTGGATGAAAATGAGACAACATAACCATTAGATCCCTTAGTTGTCGATTAGAGGACATAACCATGACACAATTGCCCTAGTACAATTTTAGTAATTTTGATATTAATGAAAACATAGTTATTTTAATTAAGTACTTTGGGCTACCCTCCATTTCGTTTGCAATTGAACTTCAGCAGAACAGTTGAGCTCTAACTCCATTGGATTCAGAAAAGTTTCAATAACTTCGCAAACAAAAATCAAATTAGCAAAATTCAAAATATTCGTCGAGGATAGTCTTATTTAATAAAATTAAGAACGAGATTTCTTCTTCGATTTGCCGGAAGCTTTTGGACGTTCAGAGGCAGCTGCTGGCTTTTGGGATCCCCCTTTGGATGCAGCAGTTGATCCTTGGCTTGGTTTCGAAGTCGGGCCATTGGTAGACGAAGCTGCAGTTGCCGGAGTGAGTGCATCATGTTTCTCTCTAACCACAGCTCCCTGAGAACCCCTAATCTGGCTTCTCTTATCCTTCCTCTTGGGCCTATAGCTTGACCTCTCTCTCTTTGGTAGCCATCTCTCAGGATCTGGAGGTGGCCCTGGATTTGCCGGATCGAATCCCTTCGGGTACCTAGGCTTTCGCTTTCTTTTCTTGGACTTTGCTTTCTTTACGTCCTCGGAAACTTCGACCTTCACTATCTGTGGACCTTCAACATGTTTTGCACCGGAAGTTTTCTCCAGGTTCTCCACATTCAACCCTTTCAGACCAGAAAGTTGCTTCAATTGCTTCTCGTATAACTCGGCCTTCTCAAGGTCAGTCCGAGCAGCGGTCATCACAAGTCCTACTAGAGCCTCAATGTTTCCATGGCTCTTGACGAGTTTCTCATATAACTGGGAGGCCTCATCTTCGCGTCCATGATTAAGCTTAAAATTTGCAGCTTCGTGAATGATCAAATCGAGTTTGTTTTCTTCCGTCATGGCATTCTTCCACCACTGGATTGCAGAGTCCAGAACTCCAGCGGCACCATTATAATCACCCATGCGCTCTTGCAACGAAACCAGTGTCGCGACAGTGGCAGCCATATGTTGAATATCACGAACCTTTAATAGGGATTCAGTTGATATCTGATAGTGGCCAGCAGCAGCAGCAATCTGAGCACGAGCAAGGAGGACTGGCATGGATTTGTCCGGAAACTTGTTTGCGTACTGAATGAGGACTTCCTCGGCCTTAGCCACTTTTTTCTCCCTAACATGCAAAGCAGCTTGAAGTAGAACAGGCATTACACTATCAGGGAACATATCTGGCAGCACAGCGACTAGTTCTTGAGCCTGCAATCAGAAAACAACCAAATGACTAAGAACACAATCTTCCCTAGATTTCAATAGCTGTTGACCTAGATAACCTAATCCCTCCACAGAGAGCAACCATTTAATAGATAAGGGATGATGCTCCATATCATAATTATAGCAACAGCACACGACAAAAGATGCATACAGATGCAAGTATGCAGAAAATACCTTCCCAAATGGTGCAAACTCGGTTATGTGCAATCCATGAGTTAGGTTAAAGAAAGAAGAGAGAATAAAAATCTATGGTACATCAGGAATCAAATTACTCCAACTAGGCAGAGATGACTGAGCTAAAAAGTTTTAATGTTATTTGGAGGTCTATCCCTTCATCATTCTATTGCTTTGTCGAGATGAAACAAAGCAAAGGGAAAAAGTCTTCACACAGCAAAATGTCATATATGCCTCTGGAAGTTCCATATATGCCTATAGTTTCATTAAGGAAAAAGGATAAAATGATATATAACTAAACCTGATCCATCTTATTTGCCTGAAGAAGTAAAAGCAGTCTGTTTGAATATAGTGATTCTTTTTGCCTTGAAGACAACTTGAAATCCAATCCATTAGCAAGTTGGAATTGCTTTCCACCAGAGCCCTTCTCTATTAGACGATCAAGCCTCCGCAGACTATCTGAAACATCCTTTGTACCCCGTAGAGAAACAAGATTATTTGTAGCCACTGCAAGTGATGGATAATCAGACGGATTACGGTTTAGTATAGCCGTATAAGCTTCTATTGCTTCTTGAGTGCGTCCTTGTAACTGAAACAGGAAAGATATCCACCTTAGAAAACAAATTGCATTATCTACATTTGCAAAACCTTTGTTTATTGCTCACCTGATGGGCATAGGCCAGCTGCACGGCAATTGGAGCTAGCTCCGATTCTATCTCATCATCTGCATAGTCTTCCTCCATTAGCATTTCCTGCCCAATTCTGGCATAACCACCAAGATTACATCCCCAACACTTATAAATAAATAAATAAAATACTCCATATGCAAAAACTAGGGAGTAGCCATGCTCAGGTTGAATTTTGCAAAATCCCACCCCTAGTGGTGGTTGCAGTATCGTGAGAAAATTATATAAACACTAAATTAGTAGATATAAAACACATAGGGAAAGGCATAAAATACTCTTTCCGTAGTCTTTTGCTCCTATCCCTGTCTCAACTACTAGGGAGTAGTCATACTCAGGTTGAATTTTGTGTCCGCATGGGTGTGTCTCAAATTTGCCATGCTTAATTGATAGGTAAACACTAATTGCTATATGGAAGTTAAAGGGCACGTGACTAAACATTGAATAAAGTAAAAAGTTAATGTTAGTTCAGATAATCTCACCTTCGAGCTGAAAGTAATTGTTGCTCAGCCTCTGCATATTTTTTCTTTTCAATCAAGGAGCAGGCGTAGTTGTATGCAAGTTCAAAGCTACTTGCAGCTTTCACTTTAAGTGCCTCCATGGTTCCTTGAACTTCAGCAGACCTTCCAGCTGCCACTAAAGCAGCAATAATGTTTGCCTTTAAATCTAAGGAGTCAATCTTGAATCTTTGGATTTTTTCATAACTATCCATGCAAGCTTCCATTTTTCCTAAACGATAAAGAATCTGAGATTCCAATTGCAGGATCACAGAGTTTCTTTCTTGTCCATCTAACAACTTCATGGCTTCATATAGTTTATTCTGCCTATATAAGCAGTATGCCTAAATGAAAGAAATCAATTAGTAACACCAAAAAAATGGTGAATGATAAATGTATATGGAGAAACTTTTGGTTATTACATTAGTTACCAGCCTTAGTATCCGGTCCAAAAGGTTAATCCATTACTCTTTTTTGAAATTGAGTTGGAGCCTTTTCTTTACCTTATTCATAGTAGATTCAGACTCAATTTTAAAGTTGTTAGAAATTTCTTGTAATTCTTCCACAGGAATTCAATAGTACAAGACACAGATGCCTAACTCCGTTGGAGGTTTACCATATAGCATGGTAGGTAACCTGTATGTATATCTCAACTCTTGTTCCTTAACACAATATTCTTGTCACAAGAATCTCATTTGGGCTTTGAGACCTAACACTCTTGCATCACCTAAAGAGCAGTTGGATTTTGAGCAATGACAATTACTAGCAAAGAAAATAGCAATATGGCATAAACATAGCCACAATTGTCAATTATTTTTATTCAGAGATTTGAAAACATTAAACAATATATAATTAGATTTTCTGGATTGATTTCCAGGTGTCCTTTGAAAATGAAAAAAAAAAAGAAAAAAAATAATAAATTGTAAACAAGGCATCACACATGAACCTCTAAGCCAGGATAATAAATAGGAAAATAAAATATTTTCTACAAGACAATTTGTTAATAAAAAATAATCTTCAAGAGAAAAAAAGATTTCCTACATAAAGATATTGTGACGAGACACTCAATGTACAGTCAACTAACATCTCTGGTTAATAAAAACAACAAAGCAGCAAGTTCTGAATATCTATTTAAAACAATGAAGATTAAATTTAAAATAGGAGTGCGAATGTGTACAAAGTATTCAATAGAGAAAATATTATTTGAATGAAATGAAATCATGATATCAAAACTTTAAGAAGCTTAAAAAGAGAATGCAACGGACAAAGGACAGCTTTCACCCATAATTCATAAGATCAGTAACCAAATTGATATGACTACGAAAGATATAATTGTGCTTCATGAGGTTGGTGGTAACAACAAAGCAACTTGAAAGGGCACAATCTGAAGAAGCAATTTAAAATACTAGAGGAAGAATGACAAATTTGGGCTAATACACATACTATGTACATTTTCATTCGAGTATCATTTTTTTACAGTTTATTGAACTTTTAAAAGATTTTTTGGAGTAAAATACATCCATCCAAGTGGAACCTAATTTTCACCAAATAAAGATGAAGTTCGCATCTTTTCAAATTAATAGCTTACCACTTATCAATTCACATGTGCGTGTAGCATAATGCATCAGAAAGACATCCAGAGATGAGAACGATGGACAACAAGTCTATTACTATCCACTCATCATGAAAGTCCGAGAAAAAAAGAATGATCAAGCGCTAACTTTAGATCCTACAGCAATATGAAAAATCAACCTCATAAAATTTGAGATCCACTGGCAGATGACGCGAACCCTGAATCGTGGAGAGAGCCATTTCGATCGCATCGGACTTGATCAAAGCCACGACTTTGCATCGCAACGCATCCTCGTCCCCGGGCGCGACCGCGAGAACTGGAAAAATATATCAAGGAGCACAAAATGAGCCCCAAACCCGAACGATTCAAGAGACAGATCGACAGATCGCGCAGGACCTTGATCGGCGACCTTGGCAGCCTGCTCGTACTCGAAGTCGCGGACATGGCGATGGAGGGAGGTGAAGAGGTCCTCGATCGGCACAGAGGGAGTCGGCTGGGCAGGCGAGGCCTTGGGGCTCGCCTTGGCTTTAGGCGGCATGGAGGCGAGGCGGGGCGGCGCGGCGCGGCTTCTCTGGGGAGAGGAATCGTGGGGAAAATGGGCGAGGCGAGGGGGCTTGCAACCTTTGTCGCGAACTGATCCGTCGGATCCCACGAAGCTTATCGGATTCCTCAAACGGTTAGCGAATCCGAAACCGAACGGGTAGACGGGCTGAGAAGCCCATGTAAGTCTGATCGGCTCAGTGAACCAAATCACTAGAATAAACCGAGTGAATCGAACATCGTAACTGAGATTCGAATGCGGTCTAAAGATATCAAAAATCAAATGTTTATTTGGCTGATAGAAAGCATACTATCCGCTGTCTCAGTCTTGTGGTCGTGGATACGCTTTATGTGCCTTGACTTAAAAGGCCGACAAAAACAGAGTTTTAAGGAAAAAGTGCTTGCTTCTAGCTGTTTTTGTGTAGGCAGAGTGAGAATTTCCCAAGCGAATGGTGGAAGTTCTCGTCGTGATCTCGCATTCTACTTCAGCTTTGCGCGTCAAAACACTGTTCTTTGTTCATACTATGTTTTGTTTTCTTAGAAAACGGAATTTCTCGAATTCTCTTTTGCAAAAATGCTTAGATTTAAAATAAACTCTTTTTAATGAAATCATTAAAAAAAAAAAAAAGTAGAGCTCATGTAGTAATTATTGAGGTGCGTTGTCGTATGAATATCATAACAAAAGTCAACGGAGACTTTGGTTATGATATTCATAATTGTAGTGAGAAAAATTATAAATATTTCATTCTAAAATAATTTTAGTTAAAATAAGAAAATTTAAAGTGAGATGCTCTTTATAAAAAATTCCTAGTTAATGGGGGCAAATGCAATTTAAGTAGTTAATTTTAGTATCCAGTTTGTTTAATGGCACATGGTTTACAAAATTCTTTGGTGAATTGTTTTTGCGCTCGCGATTCGCTTTTTTTTCACCTTGATCCAGAGAAAGCTGGAAGAGGATAGGAATGGAAGAAGTTTTCCATGCTTATAAAATGCTTCGTCTTGGTTTCCAGCTAGTTGTAGCTCATAATGCGGCGTCGGGAACTACTACTGCCATTACTGTCAGCACCTCACACTCTATCAACCCCTAAATCCAAACTAATATATTGCGATTACGCCAAAGTCGTCGTCCTCACGTTCTCCGCCTTCCGATTCAGTGCTGCCAGGACGCGTAGAAGCAGCAAAGGTCGGTATATTTCTCCCTCCTGTTCTTCCGCCGTGGCTTCTTCTTCTTCCGCCGACAGTGTCCTTGCATTGCGAGATTGGACTCTTTGTTGATCCGGAATCTGGTTCGCCTGGGTGTCTGGAGATGAATCATTTGGGAAAATTTGAATCTTGATGAGTTTCTAGGGCAAAAGCTTGAATTTTTTGGAGGGTAATCAGTAATCTGTTCTGATAGTCTGGTTCGGTTGAGAAATTTTACTAAGCCGAAGAATTTTTGCAGATGGTCGGATTTCGTTCGTTATTTTTTTTTTCTGGATTATGGGTCGTGCAAATAGGTGTTCATTTTTTTATGGCGGAAATTAGGTTTCTGAAAGGTTTGGAACCTCGTGTGCTCATATTTGCGAATTAATTTGGCTGCATTGGTGTCGTGGAAACGTAAGTAGAAGCAGCTGCATTCTTGGAGATGTAAAGAAGTTCGTTTGACTGCCAAATTTGTATCTTGGATTTGAAAAGTTCTCAGTGATTGAAGCTCTGGGAAATGGTGGCTGTGTTGCTGATGCTCTTGTGAGCTTTCTTTAAGGCGTCAGGTGATTATGAGGGTTATCCTGTGGAAGAAAAAGATGGAAGCTTTTTACTACACATCCCCGCCGCCGCCTCCACTAGATGCCCTATCACCGCCGCCATCTCTTGAAAGCGGGTATTCCATCCCCTTTTTGCCAGCTTCTACTCCACCTTCATCCCCTCCCCTCTCACCACCGTCCCATGCTTCACGCCCACCAAGTGCTCTACCGGATGACTATTTTTCACCTCCATCATTGTCAACACCTCCTCCACCGGCAATTGCAGCTCCGCCACCAGCACTGCCTTTGTCACCTCCACCAGCTGTCATTCCTCCTATGCCACCAATCTATTATCAGTCACCGCCACCGCCGCCTCTGTCTTTTGCCCCACCACCATCTTCGCCGCCACCTTCCCATACTAATTCTTCTCCCTTTTCATCTAGAAGCAATGCTACCTCACCAGTATCTTCTAATATGACCCGTAGGAGCCCACCATCACGATTTTTACCTCCACCGGGAATGACGCATCCCGTACCTTGGAACAATGCCTCCTCGAGAAGCAGCATGAGTACTGCTGCAACTGTTGTTACATTTGCCGTTGTTGCTGGTATCGTGATGCTTAGTTTTGTTGGAGCAGCTGTGTGGCTTGTGAAAAAGCGTAAGAGGCCACTCCAACCTACCAGTCATGGTGGAGATATGGCTATGGCACCATCAGTGTCTACACTTACACCAGGTAAGGTATATTTCCATCTTGCTGATTCATGAATCAGCAATCTCAAATCCAAAATTAGGTATTTATAACTCCTAGATGTATTAGTTTCTTCATTATGGATCAGTATTTGGATCAATAAATAATGTAAATTTTGTCTTCTCTCTTTAGAGGTATACCCTCATGCAAGATCTCCACCATATCCTCTTGTAAGGTATAGCCCTGAAGCAGGTTCTGGAATCCCTTTCTCACAATTGGAGTCGGGGTTAGGACATACAAAATTATGGTTTACACTGGACGAGCTATCAATGATTACAGATAACTTCTCACCTCAGAACCTTTTAGGTGAAGGTGGCTCTGGTTGTGTGTATAAAGGATACTTAATCGATGGAAGAGAAGTGGCTGTGAAGCAGCTTAAAGTTAGCGGCGCACAAGGAGAGCTTCACTTCAGAGCTGAAGTTGACACTATCAGCCGTGCACACCATCGCCATTTGGTTTCTCTTGTGGGATATTGTGTATCAGAGAACGAGAGATTGCTCGTCTATGACTATGTGCCCAATAGAACTCTTTATTACCATCTCCATGGTGAGAAATGATCTTTTTCCTTCTCAGTTAACCTTTTCTCTTTCTTGGGACGACCAAGTTAACTCACACATACTTGAAAGTCGATGTGTCAAATTGTATAAGGCATACATATATTCTCATATGGAGCTGCTTTTGCAGCTAAAGGAAGACCAGTAATGCAATGGTCTAAGAGGCTTAAGGTTGCTGCTGGGGCAGCTCGTGGAATAGCATACCTTCATGAGGATTGTAATCTCTAATTTTCTTGTTCCATTCTTTTTCAACTTGAAAAACATACACTGAATCAGAATATTTTGTAAATTTTATTTTTCTCGTGTCAGGTCATCCTCGGATAATTCATAGAGATATCAAGTCCTCAAACATTCTATTAGATTATAACTTTGAGGCTAAGGTTACCTACCATATATTTCATTTGGTGGATTGAATGTCTTAACCTTTTCAATTGTAACTGATTTATGCTGATATATTAGGTTTCCGACTTCGGTCTTGCAAGGTCAGCTATGGACGAAAACACACACGTGTCCACACGTGTAATGGGGACTTTTGGGTATATGTTCCAGCATGAAATTTTGATATCACCCTACGAGACTGGATATCTTTTGTAGAACATGCTAACCATTTCTTTTGCAGATACTTGGCTCCGGAGTATGCAACAAGTGGAAAGTTAACTGCTAAATCTGATGTATATTCATTTGGGGTGGTTCTTTTGGAACTTATTACAGGACGGAAACCTGTTGATTCATCTCAACCTTTAGGAGATGAATGTCTTGCTGAATGGGTAGGCTTTCTCTAACTACAATCTGGCAATGTTTTCTCTAGCATCACTAACTGCATTGCATGTTGAATTAAAAAAATAAACCTATGATGTTTGCCACGATGAAATTACATCCTTTTCAAGTTGTTTTTGCTTTGGTGTGTGTAAAGTTTGTGGGCTGTGATTGAGATGATGCTACTAAAGAGTTGGTTAGATTTTGCATATCAACAGAATTAAAGGAAAAATAACTTGAGAAATTAGGATCTTGTTCATAATGTACTAGTTTATATCGCATATCCGTTTTTTTCCTTTGTACTTTACATGTTCAAGTATATTAGGTAGAAACTCCCATTGCCTTGCAGAAATCGTTCCTCCAATCCAGACTTCCAATTGCTCTTCCATTTCTTTGCATTCTCTTCATCTCTTTAAGTTTGCCTTTTCTCTTTCATTGTCCTCTAGTTCCTTTGATTAACTCACATGCATCCCTTTTTAGGGCACTTCAATGGATTGTTCCCACCAAACACATGTGAAAAACAAGTGAGTTTATATTTTGGTGGCCCTAGCAAAAAAATCAATTGATCAGAGTGGATTATGACAATGTTCTTGGTTCAGTCAACAACACGTAGGTCGCAAAGACATTTTTATCCTCAGTTTCCCTCCCTAGTCTTTGTGATAAACACTGTTAGACTGATGTGTATCTGAGTAATTCTCAAAATCTTCATACTCAGCTCGTGTAAATGCAGTGGGTTATGATTCTCCTCTTTAAATGGCACCAGTCATAATATCGACAAAATTCTGAGATCTTTTAGCTCAGAAAAGTCTATAAGCATGAAAATTTACACAATCACAATCAAGATTCTTGGAGGGGTTCACTTCCAATGTCTGTTCTTTATTCTATGGTCATACCGTTATAGGTTTAGAGTACCTTCTGTGGGCTTCAATGAACCATTAGATGAAGGATTGCAATTGATAATTTGCTATCTTGGATCTCAACAATGGTTTTGTGATCATGTTATTCAACAATCTACATCTCAAAACAAACTCAGTCATATATGAACCCTAAGGGTTCATTTAAGCAGGATAAATAGTTAAGGTTATTGTAAGCAAACAGTTATTACCGACACTGAGGTGCAACTTTACACTTGGCCCAAGACTCACCCTTGATAACTTAAGCTGTTGCACTTGAAACATCTTTCATCCATATGATGAAGCACTGTGATCTGAAAAGTTCATTTGATATTCATCAAGAGATGGAAACTGACTGATATCTCATCTCAGGCTCGGCCATTGCTAATCCAAGCTCTTGAAAATGGAGATTTCAGATGCCTACCAGATCCAAGGCTCGACGGGAACTATGACAACGATGAGATGTTTCAGATCATTGAAGTAGCAGCTGCTTGCATTCGCCATTCTTCTACCATGAGGCCTCGAATGACTCAGGTAAAGTCCAAGCACTACATTCTTCAGCCAAGTGATCTAGTTCAGTTCACATAACCTTCAAATACAAATGCAGCTACACTTGTTCGAAGTAGAACTAACTTTCTTGATCATTATCTCATGGTTTTGTTCAGGTGGTGAGAGCTCTTGATGGCTTAACTGACTTTGACATAAACAATGGTGTACCACCAGGCCAAAGTGACAGCTTTAATTCACCAAAATCTGAAGAAATCAGAATGTTTCAGAGGATGGGATTTGGCAGTGAAGACTACAACAGTGATCATAGTCGAAAGAGTTAAACAGATCGGCGAGCATAGAATTGTAGGCAATTTTTTCTTTTCCCTCAATCATTTTATATACATCAATTAAATTTTTTGATGTAATTACTTCCACAGTGTAATCCAGACAGTGAAAATAATCTCACCAATTTTTGAATAAAATCATACATCTTTAGAACTTTTTTTCTTGCCCTTCAAAAGTCTTATTTCATCAAAATAGCTCAAGTTTCAACTACTGATTTTTTCAACATTTTTCTATTTTATTGCGAAGATGTTCCTCTTAAATATTAAAAATTTATCAAAATGATTAGAGTTTATTATTATTATTATTATTATTATTCTGTTAAATCGTTTAACAGTGATTTTCCCTTTAAAATTTGTGCTCGGACGGACCGGACCGGACCGATTTTTGATGCAGCAGCATTCGTACTTATTGGGCAAGAAACAAGCGTATTATTACTTCTGGCGGCCGTTCTCCGTCGACTCGATCGTTCGCTCTCCGCGAAGTCCTCCCTCGCGAGCAAGAGTAGAGGGCGACGAAGAAGAGGGTTCGGATCTGCGGGCAGGTGGGCGACTATGGGTGAGGAGCAGGATCCACAGCTACTGAAGAGGATCGCGGCGGCGGCGTACGACTACGACATGGATCCCCGATGGGCGGAGTACTGGTCCAATATCTTGATCCCGCCTCACAAGGCCTCTCGATCCGACGTCGTTGACCACTTCAAGCGCAAGTTCTATCAGCGTTTCATCGTGCGTCTCACCTATCTCTTGCTCCTTTTTTTTTTTTTTTGAAAACTTTGTCGGTTCCATTTCTTTTATTTTTGTAAATTGAAGAATTTTTCATTCGAATGATTATAAATTTCCATTTTTCAATAATTTTGAATTTTGTAATATTTTTCTTTGTTATTTATCTATTACCTTGCTTTTTGTCGTTTTTAGTTTCTCCAAGTTGTTAGTAATGATGAAGGTTTTCCAAGATAGCAATCATGCACACTATGCTTCTGAGTTTTGATAATTTATCAAACTTCATAGGATCCTGAGCTTGTTGTGGAGGCAATGGCTTCAACTAGTGCTTCTAAGTCATCAAGAGCAGCAGAGAGACCTTCAGCACAAACAACAGAGTCATCAAGAGCATCAGAGAGACACTCCTCACAGTCAAGTGCTCAAAATGTGAGGCCACAAAATTCAGGTGGGTCTGGATCCAAAAACATTTTGGTTGCTTATTCTAGGACATATGCTCCCGCACAAATTACATATTTTGACAGATGTTTTTGTTAACCATCCTTTTAGAGAAGGAAAGTTACTTTAAAACTCATTTTGTTGTGATAGGTTCTAGTGGTGGAGCTGCTGGAACAGCTGCATCAACAGGCAGGAGTGCCAGTTCATTGAGGCTAGATCAACGGTCTATACATTTTTCTCTCGAAGCTTGGGTATAGAGTAAATCTCCTTATGTATATTTAATTTCCTTGTAGTATTTGATTGTTAAGAATTGGTAAGCATCTTTTTAGTTTTTCATGCTGGATTATGGTTTCCTTAATCGTTTATTTTTTTGGGGCTTCATAGTAAGTATCATACCATACCAAGTGGAAAAATTGTTGTTCATTTGAATCTAGGAAGTAGCCTATGTATCATTGGATTTAAATACAGTCCTCTGGTACTAGGGATAGAAATATTTCATATTTGTCCAAGATTATGCCATGCTGATAATTTATTGATAAATTAATATCCTGAATCATTCATAAAATCTTCAATGAATGTTTTTGTTAAATTATTCTTTGCTGATCTACTTTGCTATGCAAATTGGGAAACAATGTTAGTGGTGGAACCTGTGTTGTTCTTTTTCCCATTGACCTGGGTTGATTATGCCAAGTCAATATTGAATTTGGATGTATTTTATTGATTCTTGTTCAAACTAACTTGATTGATCAATTGACCTAGTGACTCAATTGATCAAGGCAGTTAAACTACATTGACCTGACTAACCATACCTGTCAAATCAAGCATAGGTAGTTGAATGAATCAGTATCAGACTGTTAGAAAACTTAAAGTATCATCTGTATAGGATCAGGATGATTGGTGGGATTGTAATTAAAAAGGAAAAATAAAGTACTAATTTCAAAGTTAAATAAACATAGAAAGTTAAAGTAAACAAAATATCTTATCATATCAAAGAAATACAAATTTCCATATTAATACTGATATCATCAAAACTATGTTATATTATTCAAAAAATTAAATATTAGTCTTCACCGTATTAGTTAGTTTATCAAGTTGATGTTTTTTAAATATATTTGATTACATTAGTTTATAATTAATATAATCATATTATAATTTGATATTATATTACTGAAATCTTATTAAATAATCATAGACAATATTTTGTAGTTAATGATATTCTTTATTTTATTTATCCTATATTATTTTTAAATCACTAAAACTATCACTGATAGTTTATTTAGTTTACTTAATATTATCGTGAAAATATCATTATTCATATTATTAATAATGTAATATTTTATTCATGAGTTCATGATGATAATGATAAATTGTAAAATTTAGCTTAGATTATTATTTGATAAGTATTAATAATTAAATTGATTAACAACAATATTTATTTAAACTAGTTAGTGATATGTTGATAAATCTGTAGATTTTCTAATTGGTATTAAACTGTAAATGTTTTGATTGATTAATTTTTCCAAGATTTTTTAAATGATAGATCTAATTGAAGTTTATATTAATTCTTAATTAAATCATATTGTTAATTTATCATTTAACTAAATATTTAATATCTATTCTTTAAATAATTTTTAAATAATAATATAACTAATCCCCTAAATTTAATAGTGCTATATATTCCTTACCTCACGTGAAATAACAATTCACGAACACCTCCCTCCTTAGCATTTTCGCTTTCAAAGCCATGCTGCCCTCACCTATCACAAGCTGGAGACCATGCTCTCTGCTTTGCATGGTTTAGCGACATCCTACACTCCTCACACTATCTTCATTGTTGTTATAGTGACGTCCTACACTTACACTATCTTCATTGTTGTTATGCTATAATACGTGTTTTTCTGTCTCCTTCCTTTGGATTTCATACAACTTCGTTTTGAGTCCACCATAAACCATTTGATTTCCATTTAATCTTTTGTTTATGTTTTGCTGTCTGAGAAATCAGACAATCTCGGATCGTCATTGGCCAATTATCCAACTCAGCTTATATAAATCAGAATCGGCTAGAAAAATTTAATCTAGGAAACCAAGTTTTCCTGATTAACACAGTTGACTGGAGTAGTTTTCGACTTGATCAAATTGCTTTGGAGCTATGCCCAAATGTTGTTGCGTTATTTTTATTTTATTTTATAATTTAGAATAACTCCACACATCCATAAATTTACAATCATACTTTTACCAGGTCTTAGTGGTTGCTGTGCTTGGGGTACTTCCAGTTGTACCAAGAAATTTTTCAAACAAGGCATATCGTTTGTCTTTGCTTGGTACTGCATGCTCCTCGGTGTATTCACTATACACTCTCTATGGGGTAAGGTTTGAATAATAGTCATTCATTATTTAAAACTGATTGTGTAGATTTAATTTGTTTCTTGGTGGATCATGGTATTTGCATTTTACAGTTACGCTATATGTATTTTTTAAACTTATTACATATTGTTTTAATAGAAACCAAGGGCATGGAACCTCCCTGCTATCCAAACATGGTTTCAAACTTTGATTGGAGCAAAAGATTTTGTCCATTTAATATATTGTATTACACTTGTTACAGCTCAGCTACACTTTAAATGTGAGTTATTCTGAGTATGCTAATTGAGCTTCTAAATCCCTGCTACCACATTATGATGGCGTATTACTGATTATTGCTGATGCAAATTTGTCCAACAGTTGCTCTCATCCCTGTATTTTGTTGGTCACTTGAGCACGTGGCAAAATTTCTAAGACGTAACTTTGCACGTTCTTCTTTATACAGGTAAGTAAATTCAAGATTGACTTTACCATTTTTATTCTTGTGAACCAAGGATAGCTTTATGCTTCTTAAAATGATCTAAAAGAATACATGTCTACTAGAGGTAGTGATTTGGACTAATGGCCTGCCTCTTCTGAGAATTTAATTCTCAGACCAATATTGACATAGTCTAATGGTGGTGATTTGAGTCTGATCTTATAATCATTTCATAAGTCAGTGGATTTCAGTCCAAGGAGAGTGTGGTGTATTAGTAATGAGTAATGATAGGAGAATAGCTTGCTATAGTTGTTGATGAGCAATTGACAGTTGCTAGAGGTTATCTATTGAATGTTGGGCTGCTTTAACATTTTTCGATGCATGAATTTTCGTAACACACTGAAGTTTAGCATGAGTTTGGTTTGTCCTGGACTTTCAAATATACAATTTTACCTTGTACGTTTTTTGGTGGTAATCAAAATCATGAAGGCTAAAGTTTTATATAAAACTTTTGCATGATGGAAGTGTTTCAAATCAATCACTAAACTAAGATCAAGAGTCTTTTTGAATATAATATTCTATAGAAGTATGGATATATCCAGATATTGTAGCATCTATTGAACCTAAAATTTGTTTGGAATTGCTAAATTAACAAATATCACTGCAACATTGATACCTTACAGCATGTTAATACAGTTTCTATATTGGTGTAAGATGTATGTTGAGTGTTTGGTCTCCAGACAATACTACATAGCAGTTTCTGTGAAATACCAATTGAATGCATGTGCAACATATATCTAACAATAATCATAAAGTGGCGAGTATTGAGGTAAACATGTTTGAAATAATTATTAGAAAAGCACTTTCAGTAAGAGGTATCATTATTCTAGATCCAATCATCTAGAGTAACTGATATTATTGAAACAAATTAACCCTAAAAGAAACGAAATTAAATAATTAATACAGAACAAACAGGACACAAATCAACCGTTGAGTCCAAAATTGAAGATCAAGACCAGGTAAATTGAGTAGGATAAGATCCTAAACTTATTGAACTTGTACGAACTCAGTTGGCACTTAGCAATAATAATCACTTGGAGAAATTGTGAAGGTGAATGGTCCTATTCCCTTTAAACATGTTCCATATAACCAGCTGCAATCACCTAATAGTAAACTACCCTTCAATTGATTAAGACATCCAGGAGATTTTCTTCCATAGTCAACATTAAGGCTTGATAAAAATTCTAGGCTTGCAGAATTCTTGAGATGAGGATGAAGTGTAACTAATAACTGTAATTTCCACAGATGATGATGATGAATTATTATTAATAACTCAGCACGGATTTGTTGACTGTTTCACAATCTCATTTGCAGCGATTCTGTTGAAACCTTTCCCAATGTTTGGTTAATTTTTTTTACCGAGAGTTCTATCTTTAATTTCTTATTTTGTAAAAGAATCACAGAAACAAAACATTTTTTGTGCCTTTCAAGATAATATTGTGAAGCTTTTAGTCATATGGACTATGGAGTAGTATTACTATTTTTTTCATCATTTTACTAATTTCTCTGTCATTCAAAAGCATGCCTATTTTCTTAATTGTTTTCTTAGAGCAAATTCCATTACATATTCCTTAAAATTGTCATAATATATTCTCATTTCATGCACAGGAAATACTTGGAGGAACCTTGTGTATGGGTAGAAGCAAATGGAACTACATTGACTATTCTAAGTTCAAATGCTGAGATTGGATTGGGCTTTCTTCTAATTTTATCTTTATTCTCGTTAGTCTATACACTATATTCATTTTTTTTTCTTCTTTCTGTTTTGTTCTTGTTAAATCCTACCCACATTGTTTCTAATTTTGCTTGATTCAGGTGGCAACGCAACATAATTCAGACATTCATATACTGGCAGGTTAGTTCTGCTGGGCACAAACATTCATACATAGACTTTATGTTTACAATAATTATTTTTACCATTTACTTGCTTAGAGTTGAATGGAATAAGATCCAGTATCCACCACAAATAGTTGGGATTAAAAGAACCTTACATCAAAACAATTAAGTCCACTACTGGAGTTTGTGGCCATTTTGTTCAAGGAATTTGCCTTAGGACAACTGACATTTTATCGACACTCCAGTTAGTATCTTCTATATTCCAATTTGGGTTGACAAGTAGACAGATAACCAATGGTTCAGCATAACCATAATCATTTATTTCTGGCCAGCTGTTAGGTTCTAGTGAGGCGACTCTGAAATAGGCATATTAGATTAGGTGCAAATCATTTATTTCTGACAGCTATTCCCTGCCATTTCACTCTTCTAATGTAATTAGCAAATGGCTAAGCAGTGAGACATTCTTTCCTTGAATGCAAGCTGTTCTGGCAAGCTAGGGATATAGTTAAAATTCAATTTGAACATGATAGCTCTTTATCCAATCGTGGAAGGCTGGTCAATCGATTCATGCCTATGGGTATTTTAAGGATGAGAATAAAAATCTTCAGCAGTAGAATAACTTCAAATGCTAAAAAACGAATAAGGATTAACACTAATGACGTTGCAGTAAGCATGGATATCAGATCTCAGTTAGGTTGATATCAAATAATAAAGGCAAGTCCACTTAATCAAACATATTATGACGAATTATTTAAAATAACTATGTATTTAAAACAAGTACACGAAAATAAGAGAGAATACCTTGTAATTAGTCAGTAATTTTGATTAAGTTGTTCAAATTTGGATCTGCTGGTGAATATCTTGATCCAAATTCTGAAGAGTTAAGATGCCCTCTGATGTGGTCCATGTGGAACTGACAAATTTCATCCATATCCATTTTTTTTTTCTGATTGAACTTCTCCAGACATTTAAGAATTTAGACTAATCCGTCTGAATTGCAACATTCCCGATTAGAGTTCTTGGATTATCTTTGGCATTCTATCTGTTACTAATCCTCTCTCTACTGTTGATACAGCTACTGAAGCTCATGTACCATGTTCCTGCTACTTCTGGTTATCACCAAAGTGTGTGGGCCAGGATTGGTCGTACTGTGAATCCGTATATCTATCGTTATGCACCCTTCTTAAACAGCCCCATATCTGCAGTTCAAAGATGGTGGTTCAGATAGAAGGGAAAAAAAAAAAGATAAAAGAACCAGGAAAGTGAAGTTGTCTCTGGAATTTTGGTAAGTCGATCTTTTGGTGAGATAGCCCAAACATTTCAGTGTTTTTGCGGTGGACAGTAGTCATTTAATGCTAGGGAAATCACTTTCGGGTAAGACGTAGCTACCTGTGGACAATTTATGTTAGGCAATCTTCTTTCCTTAATTTTAATTTTGCCCATGTGATCTATGGAAGAAAATGTTATTGTCATCAGCCGAATGTTCATTCTAGTTCTGAGCACATTCAACAAAAGGTCCATTTGATTTCGCTTTGTTTTTTTTCCTCTTTTCTTTTTCTTTGTCTTCTACAATAATGCCATTAGGATGTGTTCAAGCAGTGGAAATATGTTATTGGAAAAAAAACGAAAAATTAAAATAAAATATATATATATATGAATTATATATACTTTCTAAATATTTTTTTATTATATATTTAAAGTATGTATGGCGAGCTTTGCATGCAGGTCATGCTCGGCTTGAGCCTATGTTGGGCTCAGTCGCATTGGATTCACTAGACTTGTATAATAACATTTATACATATATACGATCATCCAGTACAAGCATTCACTTGATATATCAGTTAGCGATTGGTTATAAAGTGATTTACCATGTTCATATAATTTAAAGACGGATTACGAGAAATTGTCAAAGAGAGCACAATCACTTTTAACTACAAAAATGAAAAGAAATACACCTAGTTATAGATTACAAACAACATTCTCAAAGTGGATCTGGTACTAAGCGAAAGGAGTTTCCTTGGAGCCTGTAGCAGAGGCTTGTTTTGCTTCCAGATTAGAGCATTCATTTGGAGCTCCCATTGTGACGTGAATACATGAAAGAGCTCTCTCCTTTGTTGATTTTGAGGAAGCGCTTCTTCATTTTTTTTATTTATTTTATTAAATATTTTTGTATTTCTATTTAAAGAAGCAAAATAATAAAATATTAAAAACAAAAATGATGAGAAATATAAAGGAGAGAATATTATAAAACTTTTATGAATTTAAATTTTATAAAAATTTAATTATATATAATATAAAATATGAATGAGAGATGAGAAATATATAATGAGAATTGTGAGATCAGAATTATTGATAATGGACAAATGTGTAATGTTTTTTATTTTTGACATAGTACAAATATGATAACAAAAGAGTTAAGAAAGAGATTCTACGATTGTGTAGCTGGTCGGAGGGGAGAGGATATAATGTGAAGGTGGCGAGGACGAAGGTGGCGAGGACGAATCGAGCGAGGTCAGTGGGTTTGCCAGGCTTGGGTCTCTGAATGACTATGATGGAGGGTTGCTTCTCCTGCTCTATCTTCCCTTTCTTCCTCTCGATATTTGCTATCTCACGGGGGATCAGCTCCGAAATCGCTTATTGCTTGTCCGCGTTGGCGTGGACGCTCTCCTGGTTGGCTAAGAAAAGCTGACTACTCATCTCCTTTTCCTTCTTTTCTTTCTCCTCGAGAAGAATGGCATTTTGGCTGCATGGAATTCATTTAGACAATTTGATCAATTTTCTCCAGCAAATTAAACGTGGAGGTGCATGTAGTAGAGGAAAAGATGTGGCGGCAACAAATCAATAGGCTTTTGTTTATGCAAAAAACGGATATCAAGTCATAATGTATTAAACATCTTCCTGTCCAGTATTAGTAAAATCCAGGTTAACTTATGACATAGCATTGATCCACAACCCTAAAACTTATCTCATACTGTTATACTAACCATAAACAAATGCAAGTCCACAGGACCTAATATCTAACTCAATTGTCATCTTACCAGCATATAATCCTTACACAGTTATTTCACTAGTTATTTCATCAAAAAACTATTTATGAACAATGCTAGTTTACACAACAAGGGCAACATTTGTAACCAAAGTTCGAGCACTGTTCATAAAATATGCATGTGAAATGACGCCTGACTCTATCAATAATATTCACGAACAACACTTGTGAACAACTTATAAACAAAGCTCATTAACAATGTTTGTGAGAGAATCATTATTAGACATATTTGACAATATATATGGTTCTTTGTTCTTGAATGCTAGGTTTTTGAGTAATATTAGACATGATTAGTTGTATTCTGTTTTTGATCTTGCATCAGAATCGCAGATTGTATCATTGCAAATTCTTGCTCCGGTCTTTGCTTTCACCTAACAATCTTCTCATTGAAAATTGGAAGCTCCTTCATAACCCATCATTAGGTTCAGATCCTAAGGTTACTGCAGCTGCAGCATCCTTCTAATTTAACTGGCTATATTTTCACAGAACTTAACTCTTTCCACAAATCTCGCATTATTTTTACTTGGAGCTTGAGTATCAAAGAATATTTTTGGACTTTTGAATGCAAAGCCAATTATGGTTGTTTAAATCCTATTTCTATTGCACCAATGCAATAATAGGATAGAGTTTTCCTCAATGTTCATCGGTCTTCCTGTTTACTGCCAATCTGCACTGCAGAAATGCTCAAATGGACACTATATATAATGTTATTATTTCCTAAGTTTGTAGTAAGGATCCCAAATACTGGTATTTACTTTAGTTATCAAAATCTTTGTTCCTCCTAACACAAAGACTGTTATGAACATTGATATTAACGTTCAATTCAAATTTCAAACTATATATAGGTCCAGTCAATTTGTTAAAATTATCTGTAATGTGTTAATAAATTCGACAACACTATGTTCATTCTATTGACTCATATAATTCTTGTAAATTGCATCATTAAGCCCAATAAAAGCTCAAAATATGCTTGAGCTCACTATGTTTTCCTGGTTAATTATCTTGCCCTGTTTATGGCCGTCATTGCAACCAGATTACATAAAAACTAAACGAACGCCAGGAAATAATATACAAGCACCTGATGTAACTGTCAAAACTTGAGATGTTACTTGATTTTGAGCTACTGCCATCTATAAAACCTAAACCAATTGGCAAGCTTCTTTTAGTTTTCAACTTATCTGAAAAGTATGTATACACGAAATTGTTAATATGGGCGATACATAGGCACCTCTCACGAGGCACCTCCCCGTGTCATCAAAATTATATAAATTAAATTAAAATCATTTTAAAATAATTAAAATTATTATAACAACCTTAAATAATTAGGTGCTATAACAATTATAGCAGTCACTAATATTATGGTAGTTATTTTAAATGATTTTTGACCTTAAGGTAATTTTAATTTTTAAGATGATTTTAATTAAAATTAAATAATATGTATTAAATTAATAAAAAAATATAGATAAAAAATGTGTTGTGTGTGTATATATAGTAATCTTTTATTAAATTAATTTGCTACTATAATATAATATTGAAATAAGATTATTTCTAAAATAAAAATGCTATTTTGAGGTTTTAACAAATAGGGGCACTTACCTTTTTAAAAATTCTAATTAACACAGACACCCTTTTTACTTTTTATTCCCACAATTGTAAAATTATCCAAATGGCATTCTTGTTGGCTAAAATATAACTTTTTTTTAATAATAATAAAAAATATTCTCACAAATATTTAAATTTCCCACCTACCAAAACAGCTTAGTCAGGATTTACTGTCTTTATCAAACCACACAACAACACTAACACCAGTAAGAACTAAGCGCATAGAGACTAAGAACGAGGAGGGTGCTCCAGGTAAAGCAGCTGATCCTTGAGGCCCGAGCCACGCGGTGCTGCTACTGTGAGCAAACGAAACAGAGCCTTAAAATTTATACAGATTGGAAAAAGGAAATTCGCATCAGTTCGTCTCCCTTTTCCCAGCTTTCCTTCTCCGTTAGGATTCTTCGATTCACTGCCTTTGATATAGAAGCAAGGATCGGCGAGGAGAAGTGCAGGTTCGGGGTTCGTCTATGGCGTCGTCACTTCGGTCGCTGGCAATGAGGGAGGCCCGAGGGGGGCGGTTGTACGCGCGCATGTTCGTCGGTCGGAAGACCTCTAAATCGACCTACTTCCTTGTCCTTCTGGCGCTTCTCGCCCTCTCGCTTGTACTGCTACTGCTTCTCCCCCTCCATTTCGACGACGCTTCCATCCCCCGCCTCCACAAGCACTTCCTGCGTGAACAGTAGGTGGTTGATTTGTTGTTCTTGTTGATGATTTTTTGAGTCGGCGGAAGACCTGATTTTGCTAGTTGATGGTTCAGGGAGGGTTTTGGGCATCGAGGGCCACAGTGGACGGAGGTTGTCTCTTGGGAACCGCGAGCGTTTATGTACCACAATTTTCTGGTTAGTTTTTTGTTCTACAAGGAAATCTGGTCTTTGGAGCGTCGTTCACTATGTAATTTGCATGAGGCCCGAAAAGATCATTCTTTTTTACTGCATGTGTCTAAGGTACCTGAAAATTTGGGCGTGGGAATTAGAGATGATAGTAAGATGTTGTTTAGGCCTATTTTCAAGTGTGGATGGTTTTAAAGTTGTTTATGTTCGAGACAAGTCTTGGACAAAGCTGGAAGAGAAATATGAAACATTTAAACCTCTTGAACCTCGGTCTTACCTAAATTATATTTCATCTCATGTTTTAGATCAAATAGTTAAACGTTTGAATAACTGATCTAATGACAAGAGCAGTGCAGCACCACATTCAAAATGTTTTTGACATTACAGCTCAACCTTTTTATCTTCCTCGCAGTTCCTTTTAAATGACCACATGAAGAACAATTTTATGCAGAATGATGATCACCAATTGTCATCTTGACTGGTTCCAAGTTATTATGCATATTACATTTTGAATTTATGCTAGGCTTACCATTTTTCTTCCAATATAACTTTCTTTCCCAGCATTACATATTTGTTTTTTTGCGAGACCAGCCCTATTAACCTGACTTTAGCAAATACAAGAAAAAAGTGTGTAGAATATTTTTGGGGCATTTCTCATTAGTTTATTTTTTTTTACACTAGTTATGGATGAATTTACTAAACACATCTAAGACACATTGTCATAGTACATATTGCATGCCAATGATATTGCTAAACTCAAATCTTGGCAGGGGACATTGCAATTGAACATTTTAGACTTAGTAACATAAAGACATAATATATGAAATTTAAATTTAATAATTAAGAGATGTAGCAAGATAATTGTTAAAATAGGAGATGACGAGTTACTTGTAATTAAAGATTTAAGTATCTAGGATTTTTTTTTTTTTTTTGCAAAAGAATGGAGAGTTTAAATGAGATATTTTACATAGGATACAAGCATGATGGTTGAAATGGAGGAGAACATTAGATGTTCTTTGTGATTGTAAGATATCTCTAAAGTATAAAAGGAAATTTTATAAAATGATGATTAGACCTACTATGTTGAGCTGAATGTTGGACTATGAAGTGTATACATGAGCAAGAGAAGAGAAGGTGGATATAAGAACATACGAGGATAGATAGGAAAAAAATGAGAATATTAGAGAGAAAATCAAGGTTGCACCTATTGAGGGAAAACTTAGAGATGCATTTAACACGGTATGGACATGTACTTAGACAACCAATAAATGCCCTAGTTAAACGATGTGAAATCATGACAAATACGTATATTAATCATGGAAAAAGTAACCAAAGAAGACGGTTAGCAACAATATAATTCATTTAGACATAGATGTGGATACAGTAGTGGATTGTGCCATTTGGATTGAGCCCAATGGCACAGGCTGACCCAAGGGATAAAGATCTAGTTGTTGTCGTTATTATTGTTGTTCTCATTAGTTTATCTTTCTAGTTGTCCTATATGGCTTTGATGAGTGTACATATGTATATTTCAAGTTTGACAAGTGAATGCTTGTATTAAAATTTTAATTTTCTTGTGCAATATAAATGGCAGTCCAAGGAAGAATGTGAGCATTTTATTATGTTGGCAAAACCTCATATGAAGAAGTCAACAGTTATTGATAATTCTAATGGCAAGAGTAAGGACAGCAGGTTAGCATATTACCGCAGTTCAATGAGAAAAAAAAAAGTCAGAGTACTATTTTTTGACATTTTGTATCTTCATTATGTAGGGTCCGGACAAGCACAGGCACATTTCTCCATCGGGCGCAAGATAATGTAATCAAGGCTATTGAGACAAGGATAGCAAATTATACATTTATCCCAGTGGGTATGTTATTGTGATTTCTTTGAAAGGTTCTTGTAAATCCCTAGACTGCATAAATTCTATGAAATAAAATAAGAATCGTAACAAGAAATAAAAGAACATGAGCATGGATCTAGTTTCAATGAAAGCATGACAAAGAAAACAACAAATATAAACATGACAAGGAACTTGATTGCAAAGCCATGATCCTTGTCCTTTAGTATCGTCTGAGAATCCCGGAAGAAGAAGAAGAAGCAAAAGCAAAATGAAGAGATCTTCCAAGGGGCTTAGGGTTGACGGTGCCACAAACCTTCGTTAACGGGTAACGAAGGAAGATGTCAAGATGATACCCTAAACCCTTGGGGACCTCCCCTTATATAAGCAATCAATCCGTTATCAACCCATAGATGATAATGGATTGGGCTCAAGGGTCCTACACAATCAACCCACATCCAATAATCCGAAATCCAATAAAATTAAGTTAGATCGCTTTATAAGTGTTTGGTTTGTATTCATTTGTATAACTTACAATAACCGACTAAATAGAGATAATATCCAACAATCTCCTACTTGAGCTATATGTGAGTTGTATACAAAATACAAGTAAAACTTTAGTTGATATCAAACTTTATGGGTACAAGATACTTGGTATAGGACTAAAGAGGTCATAACAAACCCCAACAATAATTATAATACTAATATCATTAATGACATAGACCAAGATGTGGATATGTAGAGTAGAAATTACATAAAATATTATCAGTACATGTCAATTTTTAACTGGACCTGAATGACCCAAAGGTTCTGATCATATTTGCTAAAACTTTATGCTAAACTGCACTAGCAAATCCTGATCTAAGCCTTATGATTCTTAATGGAATCCATATCATATTTACAAATACCAAATGCTAAACAGTAGTATTAAATCATGATACTTTATTTTAGAGTGTCTAACAAACAAAATTCCCATTAATATTTTGAACTTCAAGTACATACAATAATCAAAATAAAATGTTTATCTTTATTGACATAGAGCAATAAATAAATGCAGGCTCTTACTAGATGAATTCTTCTTCTATAAGAAGAATTCTCATATCCACAATATGCGCATGAAACACCTTAGGCACCAAGCCTTCGGTTAGTGGATCTGCTAACATAGGATCTGTGTTGATGTGCTCTATCATCACCGGATGACTCTGAACTCTTTCTTTGATAGTCAGAAATTTGATATCGATGTGTTTGGATTTCGACGAACTGCGGTTGTTCATAGCATACAATTCTGCGCTTTTATTATCACAGTTGATGGGTTGTCAATGCCATAAGTGATCTGCAACGCTGTGATGAAGTTCCGCAGCTAAATCCTGTGATTAGATGCTTTATAGCATGCTACCAATTCCCCCTCCATAGTAGAAGTGACTATTGGTATCTGCTTAACGCGCTTTAAGATATAGCCCCTCTAGCAAACATGAAAATATAACCCGAAGTGGATCTCTTGCTATCTGAACATCCAACAAAATCAGAGTCTGAATATCCAATCACCTTCAGGTGTTCTGACCTCCGATACGTGAGCATGTCCCTTAATTCTTTACAAATGTTGTATCACTCTCTTTATTGTTTTCTAGTGCGACAATCCTGACTAACATATCTGCCTATCATCTTTAATATAAATACTATATCTGGTCATGTACAAACCTGTGCATACATGAGACTTCCCACAGATGACGTATCAGAGAATTGTTCTATCTCCTTTATTTCAAGTTCAAGACGTGAACACTGCTGTAAATTGAATTTGTCACCTTTGCACACAGATGTGTCACCAAGTGTACAATTTTGCATGTCATACCTTATAAGCGCCTTTTCAATATGAGTATGTTGTGAAAGTCCAAGAATGTCTCTTGAACGATCACGACAGATTTGTATGCCTAAAATAAAGAATACTTCACCAAGATCTTTTATTTCAAAATACCAAATAGAAATGACTTGGTTTCATGCAGTAGACCCTTATTATTACTCGCAAGCAATATGTCATCCACATACGAGACAAGTATAACAAACTTGCTCCTATTGAACTTGATATATATATGGACTGATCAATAGGGTTTTCTCTAAATCCAAAAGAGTTAACTACTTGATTAAATTTCCAGTACCACTAACGGGACAACTATTTCAAACCATAAATTGACTTCTTTAATCTACATACTAGATGCTTTGAGTATGAGGACTCAAAGTTCTTCGGTTGCACCATATATATAGATTCTTCAATGTCTCCATTGAGGAACACAGTGTTTATGTCCATTTGGTGTAACTCTAAATCAAAATGAGCTACAAGTGTTATGATTACCCTAAGGGAATCTTTCGTCGTCACAGGTGAGAAAGTCTCCTTGTAATCAATGTCTTCCTTCTAAGTAAATCCCTTGGCAATAAGATGAGTCTTATACTTTTCGACATTGCTCTTTGAATCTTGCTTGATTTTAAATATTCATTTACAACCAACATGTTTCGAACCTTCAGGCAATTCGACAAGTTCCCAAACGTCATTGTTTGCTATAGACTTTAACTCTTCTTGCATGACGTTAATCCACCTTTTAGAATTAGAGCATTGTTTGACCTTTTGGAAATATGCAGATCACTTTCCAACCCTATGTCAGAATTATGCTCTTGGAGATAAATATAATCACGAGAAGTCGTGGTTCTCCATTCCCTTTGATTCACCTTAAAGGCACTTGTACTTGAGATGGTTGAGGCATTTTCTCATCAATATGAGGCAATACCTCAATCTGAATGATAGACTCCTCCAATTGCATTAGAGATGACACGGGAATATCTTGATTCACTACTCCCTCTGGATGTGCAATATCCATAATGTGCGGTATGGAAACCATACTTCTACTAATTGCACTAGTAGTGATCACAAGAGGATCGCTAACGCTTTTATCAAATGATACTTCCCTGACCTTATCACTCCCACTGCCCTCAATAAATTTAGTGTTTCCCGTTTCGAAGAAAGATCTATTAGAGGGATCATAAAATTTATATCCCTTGATTTCTCAGAATAACTTACAAAATTATAGCTAATTGTTCTTAAGTCCATTTTTTTTGTTAGGCCTATAAGGCCTAGCCTCGGCTGGACAATCTCAAACGAGTGAATGTCTAGTGCTAGGTGTCTACCCGTCTATATCTCAAATGAGATTTTAGTTACTGTCTTACTAGGTACTCTATTAAATAGGTAAACTGCAGTCTTGAGTGCAACGCCCCACAAAGACTTTGACAGAGAAGTGAAGGTAATCATACTTTCACTATGTCTTTTATGGTTCGATTGCGACACTCAGCTACACCATTTTGACTAGGTCTATCAGTCATGGTATGCTAAGACACAATCCTATACTTAGCAAAGTAAATCACAAAAGGTTTTGGACATTGTTCACATGATTCATCATATTGACAGTAATATTCACCTTCAGGTCGATCGAGCCTTTGGCGACTCCTACTCGAAGGCCCGCACACAAGGGTGCTTTCGATGGACAATCACTAATAATTCGAAACTTATTACAAACTATGTATAGGAATTATGTAGTGATAGAAAATCGACAATTAAGAAAATAAGATAGGAAAGAAAACAAAACTTCGTCGAAGATCTTTTCGCAGCATTGCAGGAGAACACGAGAGTAGATTCTGAGTTGTGAGATGTTCTGACTCCAGCCTTGACCCTCCTTATAAAGGAGGTTTGGGGCGCCCGGAACCTTCAGGGCGCCCTGGATGTGACGTAGCCGAGCCAACCATGAAGCTCCACGTGTCGACGCCAAGAAGTGGATAAGTTTTGCCTCCGGGCGCCCGGGTACCTCCCGGGCACCCGGACCTCCAGGCGTCCGGATCCCTCCCGGGCGCCCGGACCCTGTTTTCCAGTGGTTTCCTACCTGCAAGAAAACGTTAATCCAAGACAAATGTATATCCTACAAAATAGAGTGTTAGCATAGTTTAAGTTCAACAAGTAGAGTATGACTTAGATTCCGTCTCTTCGAGACCGGAATCTAGTCAAGATCTCGACTTAGAGTTCCGAAATGGTTCTAAGTCGGATCGGTGCATAAGTTCCCTTCTCGGGAATACGTTCTCACAGTCACTCCCCTCCAGTGGCTTCGCGCCAGCTATCTGGTCGGCCCATCGACCTAGCTGGACTTCGTGCTAAACATCCGGTCAGCCCGTCGACCTGTTTGGACTTCGTGCCAGCTATCCGGTCGGTCCGTCGACCTAGCTGGGTTTCGTGCCAGACATTAGGTCAGTCCGTC